>NC_138230.1:39823919-40109919 GCF_964197995.2 Scardinius erythrophthalmus | reverse complement strand
TTTAGCTTCTGACCAAGGCTGTATCTCTTTACTTGATCTTAGTGCTGCGTTCGATACTATAGATCACATAATACTCTTAGATCGACTACAAAACTATACCGGTGTTCAAGGACAAGCATTAAGCTGGTTCAGATCATACCTATCTGACCGCTACCATTTTGTCTATTTAAACGGAGAAAAATCGATCATAACTCCAGTAAACTATGGAGTGCCGCAAGGATCTGTGTTAGGCCCTCTATTATTCTCAATATATATGCTGCCACTTGGAAATATTATAAGGAAACATGGAATTAGTTTCCATTGTTATGCTGATGACACTCAACTATATATTTCATCACGGCCGGATGAAAACGCTAAATTATCCAAATTGACAGAGTGTGTTAAAGACATAAAAGATTGGATGACGCGCAATTTTCTTTTATTAAATCCAGATAAGACAGAGGTACTAATCATCGGTTCAAAAAACCACCCACAAAACCTCTCACAATACAACTTTAACATAGTAGGATGTCCTGTTACTTCATCCTCTACAGTAAAAGACCTGGGTGTTATATTAGATTGTAACTTGTCTTTTGAAAATCATATTTCATATGTTACAAGAACAGCCTTTTTCCACCTTAGAAACATTGCTAAGTTACGTAATATGCTATCAGTTTCTGATGCAGAAAAGTTAGTTCATGCATTCATGACCTCGAAACTAGATTACTGTAATGCTTTATTAGCTGGTTGTCCTGCATCCTCAATAAACCAGCTACAGTTAGTCCAAAATGCCGCCGCTAGAGTTCTTACTAGATCAAGAAAATTTGACCATATAACACCAATTTTATCATCACTACATTGGTTACCTATAAAGTTCCGTATTAATTACAAGGTATTGCTACTGACTTATAAAGCCCTAAACGGCTTAGCTCCAGTTTATTTAACGGATCTTCTATCACCCTATAATCCATCGCGCTCTTTAAGATCACTAAATTCGAGGCTTTTGGTCATACCTAGGATATCCAGATCCACCAAAGGAGGGAGAACATTTTCACATTTAGCTCCAAAACTCTGGAATAGTCTTCCTGATACTGTTCGTTGCTCAGACTCGCTCTCCCAGTTTAAAACTAGATTAAAGACGCATCTCTTCAGCCAGGCATTTATATAACATTTTTAATCTTACAGTTTAATCCGGTCTCTACTTCATAAACGCCAGAGGAGAACTGGCCCCCGACTGAGCCTGGGTTCTCCCAAGGTTTTTTTTTTCTCCATTAGGTCACCTGATGGAGTTTTTCGGTTCCTTGCCACTGTTGCCTTTGGCTTGCTCAGTTGGGGATACTTAATTTGATTAATCGATTCAACAGTGCTATTGATCAGCATTACCAAACGTGGATGTTTTACACCAGAAACAAACACTGATGTACTATTTTATTTAATACTGTGAAGCTGCTTTGATACAATCTGTATTGTGAAAAGCGCTATATAAATAAAGTTGACTTGACTTGATATATATATATATATATATATATATATATATATATATATATATATATATATATATATATATATATATATATATATATATATATATTTAATAATATTTATTAAGAATTTTTTTTCTACAATATTAATATCAGCAATTTATTGGTTATTGGCCTTTAAATTGAAAAATGTAATTTTCACATGCAGATTAAGGCATTACTAAAACAGAAATACGGCACCTTTTTGCATTTCTAAGAGAGAGATATGGCATTTTTTATGGCACATTTTTGTTTTTGCTAAGTTTTTGCATGCTTGTGTTCGCATCATTGATGTACAGTAAAAGTGGCGTGTACATAAAGCTGCCTCTCGAGTACAAAATTAAGCTCTTTTTCATGGCTTTTTGCTTTAAAAATGACCAAATTATGTCAAAATACATGTATTGTCAAGTATTCAAATAAATACATATGAGTATTGTGAACTTATATATATTGATGACTCAATATATATAAGTTCACAATACTCATATGTATTTATTTTTAAACTTAAATGGTTTGCCGCAATCAGTTTCCTCAATCGGTTTGAGTTGAGTTAACTTGTTGGGTTTTACAGGTAAGCAGTTAGGCTTAAATAGTTGAAAAAGAAATTGCGTGTTTTGTTACAGTATTTTGGATCTGTGATAAGCTCTTAAAGTGACAGCTGTCTAATAAACCTGCTGCTGTCAGTAATGTTAATCAAAGAACAAAAGACAAAGATGAAATCACTCACTGCTCTTGACTGAATAACTTTTTTGTAACTTCAATTGTAAAAATTCATCTGTATTTAATTTTATGATGAAGACTATCCAGTATTATTTTACATTTGATTACTTTCATTTCTTTAGTATTTCCAGCCCGTTCTCATCCCAAGGCGTCATATACTGACGCTTTTGACATTTCGTCTACATTGAACGCACATGGCACCCTTTAGCGTCAATATGAGACGCAGACAGATATGGGCCAGAAGGCGCCTCCTAGCGGTCTAACCCTAACCCTACCCCAGACCTAAACCTACCCATGACCGAACAAAGCTCTGTGCGTGTCATATTGACGCTAAAGGGTGCCATGTGCGTTCGATGTAGATGAAATGTCAAAAGCGTCAGTATATGACTCCCAAGGATGAGAATGCGTTGGTATTTCTTACCTCAATACTACTGTTAGGCCTCTCTGAGCTGTGTGTAAGCTATTGCAACAAAATTACCCAATTTTTAATAAATTACCCAATAATAAAAATACCTTTATGGCAGTTTTCCCTGTGGAATTGAAAATAGAATCGAATAGTGATATTTTTCAAGGCATCGTATTGAAGTTCGAAAGTCCAGTATCGTGACAACACTCTTCTTCTGTTAGACAGTGATTAACCTTGTTTACATCAAATGTCTCTGCTGATAAAGTTGTGAGAGAGGAAGCATGTTCCAGTGCCAAAGATTCAGTCTCTAAACTCTAAAATATCCTCAATTTTTTTTTTATTTTTGACACTTTCTTCATTCTTACTCAGACAGGTGGAAACGAGTGCTTTATAGTTACTTCTGACATTCTTGGGGCACTTACGGACACTATATAAAGCATTGATGGAGCACTTGATGAATGGTAAGACGATTTTTTAAGGTGTGGAAAGAGCCAGGTTATTTTAAAATCTAGTGGGAATAGAGCAAGCCAAACACGTATGTCTTTCTTTCTTTGTTGAAACATGAAAGGGGAGATTCTAACGCAATCAATCTTTTCTATACTACAAATGGGGGTCGGTGCTTTCAAGGTCAAGATATATCAAGTCAAAATATAATTTTGTATTATTCTCAGAAAAAATCTTGACATCGGCCCTAGCTTTCTTGGATGTGGTTCATTAGAGAATGGTTGGTTCGAGTTGGATCATTTCATTGAATCAATTGATTAAGTTCAATAAACCAGTCAATCGAACTGATTTGATTCTCCAGTTCACTGACCTCAATGATCCGGTTGCAGAAATTAACAGCTAAAATTTCAGTCATATGATTTTAGAAGTCTTGTGATTCTTTTTATGGTCCCTTTTTGTCATTTTGAATCTTGACAGCCCTAGTCTTCATTTATTTTTATTATATGAAAATAAGTGGCCAAGATATTCTCAAAAACATTCAAGTTTTGTGTTCTACAGAGAAAAAAAACACTGTTTGTGAAGCTGTTTCATACCTATACATGACAACTGATGGATCAGCGGCAATGCAGATTTGAATGTTTGCTGTGATTGTACTTGTCAAAGATTTAATAGACATCAGACATCCCAAGTCTCCCGGAAGCTCCGGGAGTCTCCCGCATATTGATAGCGGCTCCCTGATGCCCGCAAATCAGTTAAAATCGCCTGAAAGCAAGAGCGCTCAAGCGTAGCGCGCGCACGACAGAGAGAGGGAGCGAGAGACCTTGCGTGTGTGTGCTAGTGTGCGTGTGTGCCTCGTGATTTTATCTCCCGAATTAATCAGAACCCCCCCCGTTGGAGATTTTTCGAACCGAATTAATCAGAACACCACCTTGCTTTTTTTGCTTTGAGCACCTGTAAGTCAGCACCTCTGCGTACCCTGGCCCCGATTCACTGCTAATGGCTGCCTCCAAGGAGCCCCGGGCCAAACTTACCCGCTTGCTACCGCATCCCATTCTGTCTACGACAGGAGAGCCCTGGGGATCCATCGCCGAAGGAAAAGTAAGGAGAGTAGGAGGAATTGAATGAAGAGCAGAGTCAGGTGAGAAGGGTCCATCACGCTTTTTCCTCCCCAAGCTCTGACAGGCATTGTAAGGCTTTTTCGCCAAGGTGAAGACAAGGAGAGAGCTCAGGGGCAGAGCAGTACATGTCAGTTACAGCACAGGTGACATGTAGCCTGGAGAACCAGAGCCAAGAACAACACACCTTAGTGGAATTAGTTTCTCCATCTAATGAAGATTAGTTTTCTAGTTCTTGCAGATATGGCGTGCCCTTGGAGTGATCAGATGTGCACGTGATGGCTGTGTTTTGCCGACTGTCGAAGCAATTCTTCCTCTGATGACCTAAATAAAATAGTGGAACAGAAACTTCTAGTTCTTTCAGACTCAGAAAAGATATAAAATTATGTTGGTTGAACCAACTGAGATTATTCCCTTTATGTGAACACAATAATATCTGCCAGAACAAAACACTGTGAAACGAACAGCCGAATTAAAGAGAATTAGTAAAGCAAAAACAAACAATCGAAGGTTAAAAACCATAAGTCCTTTATCTTTTCATAACTTACCAGCTGTCAACATGAATAATTACAAACATAACTGCATGCAGTAGCATACTAATTAATGATTTGTGTATTTTTGATTTGTCTGTAATATAGTTGTCTACGGTGGCCGAGAGAGCTCAACGCGCTGCAAATGAATAAAACACATGCAAACAGAAAAAAACGCATGCAAACAGAAAAAAACACATGCAAATAGAAAAAAAACACCAGCGAATAAGAAAACATCTTCATCAGTTTTACAACTCACGTGCGTCCCAATACTCACAACACAACGCGCTGCAATTACAGAAACGCGCTGCAAAAGTTCACAACAAAACCAAATATAGAAACGCGCTGCAAATAGAACAGAACACAACGGAAATGTTTCCGGGGAACCTAATAAGTGACGGACGGACGGCTCGCAAGCTTTACCAGAGAGACGCGGGCTCTGGCTTTACCTATGCCCTAACGTTACTCTCTTAAAAGGGCAGAGCCCTTGAATTGGGCACTTTGGAGTGAGCGGGGCACTTGTGTGCCATTATGTTGATGAAGGGAGCAACGAAAGACAACGTAATTTCCTCATTATTTTCACCTGGGATGTTCCCATGACAACGCAGCGCGTGTCCATCAGCTGAATAGCTGTTCTTACCGGAAATATAGTATTAATGCTGTTAACATAACTGTTGCAAATAAATATACATTTTATACAACAAAGTTTTTAAAATATGTGTTATATCTTTGTGTGAGTGTCTCAACTTTAAAACTTGCCGTCTCATATTTGGACCTATAGCTACATTCTAACATTTCTCATGAAACTTATGAAAAATTTCAAAATGTGTTCAATGTAACTGATGTATAGATTAATGTCTTTTCCTCGTTCTTTTTCTCTATCTTTTTTATTTATTTATTTATTTTAGTCTTCAGCTCATTGTTCTTTTTAGTATTCTTATGACATTGAACATATCGCAAATACATTTTGTATATTGTATAACGTTACAAAGTTGTATGTCATAAACGTGTCATCTTTGTATGTTTTGCAAAAAAATAATAAAAATAAATAAATAAAAGTAGACAGCTGTAAGCATGTCCTAGCCGTCCGTCCGTCACTTATTGGGTTCCCCGGAAACATTTCCGTTGTGTTCTGTTCTATTTGCAGCGCGTTTCTGTATTTGGTTTTGTTGTGAACTTTTGCAGCGCGTTTCTGTAATTGCAGCGCGTTTCCGTATTTGGTTGTGTTGTGAGTATTGGGACGCACGTGAGTTGTAAACCTGATGAAGATGTTTTCTTATTCGCTGGTGTTTTTTTTTCTATTTGCATGTGTTTTTTTCTGTTTGCATGCGTTTTTTTCTGTTTGCATGCGTTTTTTTCTGTTTGCATGTGTTTTATTCATTTGCAGCGCGTTGAGCTCTCTCGGCCACCGTAGTTGTCTGTAAATTGTGCTAGATATATAATGGCCACACATTTCTATTGCAATTATTATTATTTAAATATTATAATAATATATTATAATATATAATTAATTAAATACGTTTAATATTATAATATATAATAATACTTTTTAAATGTATTCTTATAATATCAATTGCCCCACACATAGTGTTTGTTTTTCATGGTACCCACATCATAATGATAATATTAATTATAGTTATATGAATACTTCAGATGCAAAAACCTCTAAGTCCGTCTGGCATTTTTCTTTTAAATTAGCATTTTTATCAGGCTAATATTTTTGGGTTTAGTAATTTCAATTTAATGGCAAAGAAAAGTGAATTATTGAAATGCCTTGTTAAAAAATAAATAAAAAAAGTGTCACGCTCATTAAAAAGAAATTAAAATTATGAATAAGCATAATATAAACATAAAATTAACAAAAACAATTATTGTTCTTGTTATAATAAATGTCACACATGGTTGTTAGTGTTTATTTTTGTTCTGGCATGTCTAGATTGCTGTACCCTCATATGTCAGTGCTTGAGTTTTCACTCTGTATAGATGCACTTTGTTTGGGTCGTTTTCCCATCTCAATTTCAACTTTAGTTTGACAATTTTCAGAAACCATACAGTGTCACCCTGAATCCTGAAGCCTTCTCTTTCGGCCCATGGATCAGTATACACTGTCAGCATCTTGTGGACAGTCGCGAAGCTGGAATCCCAATTGTTAATGATGTGCTCATGGTATGTGTGTCTGCTGTGTCACAATCCAGCGGCCTCCACCTCCCCCCTCATATGGAGAATGTTGAATATTTCAGATGTTGTTTACCTGTCTCTTTCTCTGAGCAGCTGCAGGTAGACATCCCCTCTCTGTCAATAAGACAGCCCCCTATCTTAACCCCAGCAGGACAGCAGAGTGAGGGACTCAATTATTGATGAAGATTTCATTTGGGAGGCCTCCTACTTGGGTCTAGGAACAGAATTTGTTTGTAATGTGTGTGATTTTGAAGGGTGTAATTGGGTACAAAAGAAAGGCCCATTTTGAGAATAACGCCCACTCAAAAACAAATAAATCTGTCACCATTCTTCCACCCTCATCTCATCTTCATTTTTTAAAGCTATATAAATAAGTCATAAAAACCACTTCTATGATATTGTAACGGTGCTTTGCATTGTGCGGCATGTGCTGATATGGTAACTGTTAGAAATGAGAATCTGATAAAAATGCAAGTCATTATTTACTGATTATCTTTCTGTCGAGAAAGATGGAGAATGGTCAGGGCAATTTACATATGAATCATTAAGACTGGTTTTGTTATGGATTCATTGCAGTAAATCTGATAAAAAAATAAATAAAGACAGCCATGACAGCTTGGTCATTGATTTTAAAGGAGACATATCATGCTTTTAAATTGTTCCTTTTTACATATAAATCATACATTTGTTGTCTATATAAAGCGGAACTGCAATGCTTGGGTCTGAATTCCTCATTATTATAGCTCCACAGGCCCCTTTTCTACCCCTTTTCTGATGTGCGTCTGAGAGCAACTCGTTTTGGTGCGGTCTCTTTAAATACAATTGAGACACTTCATACCCCGCCCCCTCTCCAGGATGCAGAGGTGACACTCGGTTCAACTCCACCCCGTTCGGCCATTGTTGTAGTTTGATAGCAGAGATACGATTATCTAGCGGCACAGAAACTTTTTATTCACACGTTATTAACAAAATGTCAACAACGGAAGACTTGTCCAGCCAGCCTTACATGTTCGAGCCAGAGTCGCAGCCAGAGCGAGATGAAAATGAAGACGACGAACCTGCGGAACAACGTCTTCATATGGATGTATCGCAATGGTGTGTTACTGTATTTCCACATGAAACTTTGGTCTTCCGACCTTTTACCACCGTGTCGATTTATTTTGATTAATATGTGCGAGGGAGAGAGAGCAAGACAGCGTCTAGTTTGGAGACGGTGTCTTGTTTACATTTTCGCCTGGCTCTGAAGAGAGAGAGAGAGTGCGTGCGCGCGACCCGGTCTCTCTCTCTGCTTGTTCTTTCAGTTAGACATGCGCCGTCACAAGAGCGGCAGTTCATCTACATTAGACGGTGTAATGAAGCGTGTGGGTTACTACATCTAACAACCGAACATTTTAACTTACCCTCTCGTAACTTCTGCATCTTTTAGCTTGGACTACAAAATTGCAGCGAGAAATAAAAATGGCGGATTGCTCGAAGTGTTGGGCTGGAAGTCAATGTCCTTATTTGGCAGTTCCGCTGCAAATACTGTGACGTAATAGTTCACAAAACGTCATAGATAACAGAAAAATCGGAACAGGTTGAAAAATATGACCAAAACAGAATAAAAGATATCAACGAAGCACCTGAAGAGAATAATTTCAACTTTTCTGTACTTCTAAACACTCCAAATATACAACAAAATGCATTTAAGGGCTAAAAAAGTAGATTCAGCATGATATGTCCCCTTTAAGTGAGTAAACATTTGTGCTCAATTTCTGACACACAACTATCACATGGCCTCAGAAGACTTAGAATATAGTGCCTGAGTCACATTTTTATGACGCTTTTATGGTGCTTTGTGTTCTTTTTCAAGCCTGAAGTCCCCAGTCCCCATTCATTGTAATTGCATGGAACAACCAGGACACTTTTTCAAAATATCTACTTTTTTTTTTTTTTTTTTTACAGAAGAAAGAAATAGATACAGGTTTGGAACAACATGAGGTGCGTTAACACAGAGACCGATAACTATAACTATATTCACATCCACACGAACACATGATAATGTTCTGTTCATTATAAGCTCATGCTGCGGTTAAGTCATCTGCTGCTTTAAATGCTTGAGTTCTTTAAAAAGGACCTATTTTGCTTTTTTACATTTTCAGCTTTCTTTTGTATGCAATGATGCTACTGCATTCGAACATGAAAAAGGTCTGCAAAGTTACAAAGCACAAAGTCACTCCAAAAGGAGTTATTCTCCATTTCAGTGTGCACTGTTTCTGAACGCCCTGAAATGCCTTGATTGTAGTCTTGAGTTGTTTTGGGAACATACACGGCACAATATTCCTCATATAATTTATTTCCGCCCAAGGCATATGCATAAAATTAATGGGACAAGGCCGGATTGAGTTGTGCTAGTAGTGTGTTGTCGTCACCATGTCCAAGATATGCTGTTTTGGATCTCAACACATTTCCGGTTGATCGATCACGACAAACTAATCCAGTCGACCAATCAGAGCACACTGCGCTTTTCAGAAGGAGGGGCTTCATAGAGACAGGAACTAAACAGGGGTGCATTTCCCGAAAGCATCGTTGGCCAACTATGGTCGCAAGTTCATCGCAATGTCCATTGAACTCTATTGGTAACGACGGAACTTGCGACCATAGTTAGCCAACGATGCTTTCGGGAAACGCACCCCAGAGCGTTACTGACAGACTGGGACTCTTCCCAGAAGCTGCTATAATATAAAATGTGTAAATAAGATGCTTTTACATTCAATCATGAACACCTCTTCTAGTAGCCACAAAAACAAACTCAAGAAGTAAAAGGGAAGTTAAAGTTAGGTAGATTCTGATAGCTGTCAATGTTTTTGTTTATTGAATATATAATTCTTGTCTTATTTTCTTTCAGAGTAAATATTTTTCAGCAATAAAAGATAACAATGATGACGCAGGAATTTTAAAGAATTGTTAAAAGTTACAGGTTACAGTGTAAAGGGTACAGCTGCTGTATATATATATATATATATATATATATATATATATATATATATATATATATATATATTTTTTTTTTTTTTTTTTTTTGTGTGTGTGTCTGTCATGACAATAAAGCTCTCAAGTGCATTCAGAAATGGTTTCCAACACAAACACATCACTGAGGGCAAATCTCACCTGTAAAAGAACAATTATACATAAGTACATAAAATGGAGAATTTAAGATAAGCAGTAAAGAGTAGTTTATTAGTCCAGACAATACTGAGTAAAGGATTGTCATAATTTCAGTACATCTGTGTTAACAATGCATTAGCATCCATTCAAGTCATCTGTTAAAATTCATGAACGTTTAAAATTCCTACTCCTATTTTATCAGGGATTGCTTTTGGATCTTGCTGTGAGTACAGTGTTTATCTTGTATATCAAGCTCTGAGCTTGCCAAGGCTCATACTGGCTGAAATCTGTTTTCTGACTAAGCTTCATTAGTTCAGTAGTTCAATTGTGCATTCTGAATGATGTATCGAGAGGCCTGCGAGCTGTTAAAAAATTCTGCTTGTGGGAACAGGGTTGTGTGCCATTCAGAATTGAATCGAGAATGCCTTTTAAGTGCCAATTCAGTTCCCTTATTCAAATTGAGATAACAGCAAACATAAGGCAGAGTTGCAATTCAAATTTGAACGTAATGAAGTAGAATTTATATGAATTGAAATAAATGAATACATGGCATCATTTTTAACTAGACAAGCAAAGTTTTCAGCACAGGATTGGAATTTGTTGTCTTTTTTTAGAGTGAATTAACACCTCCCAGAATGCACTTTTGAAAGTACAACACGACAAATCTAACATGTGTTGAATTTCTATTGAAAAAATGATTCTTCCTGTCTAACTACCGGTAATTCAAATTCCAATTCCAAATTGTCTTGGGGGATTTCTGACTTGGTAGGTTTGCTGCGTTCCAAGTATGAGTGCAATTGTGAAACCAGACCAATATATCGAACATTTGTGTTCATCTTACTTCGTCACAAACATTCACGCTGCATGATAGAAAACAGGACGTGTCAATATATTGTGTTTTCTATTAATTTGGTGCTATTATGCGCAGCAGAGTGAATGTTTCTTGGTTTTTCTGTATGTGCGTCGCATAAAGGGGGCTTTCTGCTGCTTGCAAACTGACTTTTTTGAGGAGACAATGCGGTGATTGAGAGCCATTCATTTGCTGCTCTGATTGCACTCAGAATGTACAATTACACTTCACGCACACTCTTGCTTGTATCCAAGGTAAATCATTACCACTGCAGTACTTTACATGTGTTTTGTTGAACCAATGATGTTATCATCGCTAAAATGGGCAGGCTACTTTACTTCCTGAAAAGAGTTTTTTTCACATTCATGTGAATCGAGCCACAGTTCCAGAAGGCAATGTGTGCTGTTTCGGTCTCACCTCTGCTTGTATGCCATCAACACCTGGGTGATGACAGCATAAATGACTGGTCATATTAAAGCATATGGCACTCGCATCCAACAAAGTTTAAAAATAGTGACTGTTTTGTCCTAGCCTGGGTTTCCCCATGCTGCCTTGCACGCAGCGCGATTTTATTCACGCTGCTAGGCAGCCTGGACACCATGGACCAGATTTTCCCCTCAAAAAGGGAACCAATCACAGAACGGGGAGGGAGCAGCAAGACGATGATGACGTCAATGCGACACACCGAAGCAGTTTGTTTATATCTTATGGATCCAACATGGCATCAGACGCGAAGCTACCTTTCGATGCAGCCTTAGATAGTGTTCTTCTAAGTAGTTTAGAGCGCAAGTTTATTTCGTCTTCTTCCTCGGTGAATTTCTGTCGCTCTACATACGTCATCTGGTATAATTGAAATGATTGGCTATGAGCTACGTACAGGCGCATTTGATAGACATTCGTAGCGCCCAATAAACGGCTCTGGGCATTCGTAAACCACACCTCAAATATGAGAAAATGAACATGTGGTTCCCAGACCACGTCTCAATGAGAAAGAGCTCTGACGTTAGCCAGGGGTGCGTTTCCTGAAAGCATCGTTAGCCAACTATGCTCGCAAGTTCCGTCGTTTTCAGCATAGTTGAACGATTTGGTGTTTCCCGAAAATTCGCAAACAGCATCGTAAACTTGTGTGGTTGGAACGACAGCTCGTTAGAAGCATAGTTTCTAGTTTACATGAGATATAGACTGAATAAATTCTTATCTTTAGCAAAATAAGCAAGCTGACATTCAGTACAACCCGTGTTATTTATTTAGAATACATACAAATGTAATTTGCGTCTTTTAGTTTGTCAAGAGATTTAAAGCAACATTTTTGAAGACTGCGCATGTGCGAACGTGCTCTACTATGTAAGAACGAGCCAAATATTGAGTCTGGTAATGAAGCGAAATAACTGAGAAAAATTAGAAATGGTCTTCAGATGCCATGTCTGTAACTTATATGACAAAATCTAGCGTTAATTCGATCTCAAACAGATTAATTAAAATAAGATATTAGTTCACCACGTGCGAGACATCATAAACCAAAGTGGTTGAACAATACTTTGCGACATACGGTTTCAGGAAACAATGGTGACTAGCTAGTTGATTTCTCCAACGATGCATCGTACTATGGAAGTGAAGCAGCGAGCTATATAGTTGTATGGGAAACGCACCCCAGGCTAGTTTTGTCCATGTTTTTTGATCATCGCTGTTGTAACAAATGGGGAAGCCAGTATGTTCACAGACAAGAAATTTTTTATGTTGCAGGCAGCGGCTCTGTCACCGGCTTGTCTCCATCGCTTGCCATGCTGAACTGTAACACCACCACGTGAGGAACTGTGATGTCAGCAACAGATTTAAATACCAACAGTCGATTGATCAGCTACTCTCACATGAAATGCAAGCGGAGCATATTCATCGACAGAACCATACAGAACCACGCATTGGTTTTTTCAACAAACCATACATCATCAGATTTGATATTAACCGCGGTGCAAGTGCATGCCGATCCATGGGTGGAGAATGGTACGGTTCGATTATTATTATTATTTTTTTTTTTACCGAGAACCGTTACAACCCTAATTACCATTATTTCTTTTCATTCATATAAAAACTCAGCATTTGAGGAGCAGTGGGAGAGCAAAGCACAGGACACTGTCCCTTAGAATGCCAGTCATTAGCCGCACAATTCAGCATCTCCGTAGGGGCCGCACTCCGCTCCGCTGCATGCCTGCACAAATGAAATGACTTGCTGGTAATGGAATGGCTGATTTCACAGCACCGGTGCTGAAAACATGCAGCCTTCACATAGGCCGTCAAGGACAAATGCAGCTGAGAAATGATAATGGTTTGCTTTGATCTTTGATGGATTTTATGAAGCAAGAAAGGAAAATCACAGTGATTACTGAATGCATTTTTAGCCCAATGAGACGCTAAGTGAGATATATTATCGTATAAATTCAATTTACCATGTGACAGATTTCCACTCCCACATATTGTTTGCACTTTTGGATTTCAAGGATGTGTGGAGGGCCAGGCTTTTGTTCCTGCCTCATTTTTGTTTTCTCTGCACGAAATGCCCTAAGATATTTAGCATCTTGTTTCATGAGGCTGCGAGGATGCACTTTATGGTGGTGTGGTGGTTGTGGTTGATTTATGATTGGGTCTCCAGAGGTCCACAAAGCCATGGAGCCGGTATCAGTGCCATTAAAAATAAATCTTAGTAAACAAAAAAAATTGATACAGGGTCATTTCCGAACTGGCTATTCCCTACATTGCATGGAGAGTTTGTTCAGTGACTTCCTCAACACAATGACCTCTACCTGATTTTAGAAAAATCATCTTTGCATGATCGAGTCACTCACAAACTTCCCTAAGTTTCATATCATTCTTCTAAAATAACAAGATAGATATTGCAAAGAAAGAACGGATCATTCTATTAAGACTTTATACTTGTGTAGGTTATACGTATTTTTGGTAATATTCTGTTCTATTCATTTCTTAACAAGGTTGAAACCATTCATCAACTATATGCAGACATTATTTGGAACAAGCAAAAGAGTATATCCATGTTAGGGGCAATGATAATTTGATAGGAACATTGTACAAAAGTTATCACTGGGGCGTTACCCTTTCAAAAGGTACTAATACTGTATGTACCATTTACTGTATGTTGCAATGTGCACTCTACTTTTAGACATACACTCACAAACTTCCCTTAGCACTTCCCCGCCACCATTTTGAAATGCGTTCAACTTCATCAAGTGGGCGAGAGAAGTTTATTTGGACAGACCCTCGACCCTTCGATTTTGACAGATATGTACACTTCGGGCAGATCCATAGACCACAATGCCACATGATTGTGACATCACAGCAGATCGAGCTTAATTTACCCCCACCCTACACAACTCTACTGTATGATGTTGGAGTTATTTTGACATTTTACCGCATAATACTTGTAGCTACCTTAAGCTGACTGGAGCATCGATGCTCACTATATCCCCTTACCGGAAGTTCTGAAGTGCAAAACTTAAATCATGCAAGCAAACTCACAACACATAATGACACACAATAGATGTTTTGTAAAACAAACCGAAATTAATTTATATTTCAGCATAAACATAAATCGCGAGACAGATACTTAACATAACCTAGATTAATATTTACAATTCATTTACAGCTGAAATGTTGCAGGTGTATGTAACAATTAGAGTATTTTATCAATGTACTTTGAATAACATAAAAAAAATAACTGTCAGAATTTTTTTTAGTTTTGCTGTTGTTCATAAATACCAGTAAACATTGTACAATGAGGATGTTGTCAGTGTCCCAATGTATAGTGAGCCAGGGTCCTATACAGTCCTTACCAGTGCCTGAAATTTGTGTACATGAAATACGGATTCACGACCTAAGGAGCTGATTGAGACGAACCCTGGACCTTGAGGGCCAGAGTTGAGAATCCCTGATGCACCCTTTTGGTATCAGTATGTACCTTTATCAAGGTACAAAGGTGACCACCTTTTTGTATCTTCTTTTCTGAGGGCAGGAATAAATCACTGTTTAAAATATATTCATATGGAAAGCCTTTTTTGATTAAAAATGTGCAGTCTTCGTGAGCAGATACTTGAAACTAGGCTAGGAACGTACTCTCTTGACTATTTTGAAGTAATTTATGACTGCTAAAAATCCTATATAGTATGAATGTATTCCGTACGTACTGTACTACATTCGCCATGTTGTCATTATCACGTGACTTACCATCGTCAGTTGCATTGCTTCACTGCAATTTACAAATCCTCTCCCATGGCCTCATGGGATAGTAAAGTGTCCATTGTATGCAATGTCCATTGTATGCACACTTCAGAATCTTCGGAAGTAGGTCATTCCGTGTACTTTTTGCCAACTCATTTATGAGTACTGTGAATTTGGACTTTTTTTTTTTGCATATAAATGATAGGGAAGTATGCAATTTCATATGCAGCCCTAGTCTTATTACACCCCATATGTTCTTTGCATTCAGTTTCATATCATTCTTCTAAAATAACCAGATGGATATTGCAGAGAAAGAACGGATCATTATATTAAGACTTTATACTTGTAGGTTATATGTATTTTTGGTAATACTCTGTTCTATTCATATCTTAACAAGGTTAAAACCATTCATCAACTATATGCAGACATCATTTTGAACAAGCTAAAGACTATATGCATATCAGGGGCAATGATAATTTGATAGGAACATTTTTCCGGGAACAACAAAGGGCATTGATCATGAAATGTGTCCTACTTGTTAAGCGTGAGTAGGGCACTTAATGCATCTGTCAAGTGGTTTCTGTACAATTATTCCTCAATGTTATTGTTCATGCTGTTCTTCATAATACATTTTTGAAACTATCTTCTATTGCTTCTAAAAGCACTCTTATTTTTGATGAATCTGTATTATTGATTCTAGGGTGAAAGTTACACTAGTTTTATTTTTAGGACATTTGAGAACATACAGTAAAAATGTCAGTTTTCTAAAGTCCAGTCTTTTTTTTTTTATTCACTCCAGACATAACGGTGTTCTCCCTCCAACCTATTTGCATTTCTTTAACCAAATTTCCAAATCATTGCCCAACTTGCATGGTGTCGAACAGCTGTGTCAATTTAAGTGCCATGACGTTAATTCTAAACTAAGCTATCAGCTTCCTTCCATTCACACTTTTCAGATTGACTAACACACAACGTCCTGTCTTCTCTTGTGTCTGTATTAAGTGCTGAGGGCACGCGTTCTGATAGGTAGTGCCATGTATAGCCATATTTATTGTGACAGTTAAATTACAACCTTGCAGTTCAGTCATCCTTCACTTTCCACAGCTCATATCTGGGTTCAGGTTTCACACGCGCACAGCACACACTCTCATGGTGGACACTCACCAAAAATTCATTTTCTCAATCAGCTCTGTTGTCTAGTAAAAATTATAGAAGCAGTTTCCACCTCTTGAGTGAGAAATATGTAATTGTAATTTTATTATATTTGCAAGTTTATATGTCATAATATGCAAATTTATATCTCACAAATGCGTTTATATCTCAATGTGCAACCTAACTTCTAAAAAAATTGCTTTTTTTCTCAATGGCAGTTTTTCATTGTGACTCATTGTGCAACTTATATATATATCACGTTTATGACTGTTTCTTGTAACACTACGACAATGCAGTGTGTCTGTGCGACTTAATTCGTAATTATTTTTTTACATTTTCTCATTGTGAATTTTTTTCGCAGTTTTTACTTTATATCTCATAATGTGAAACACAATTCCAACTATTTCTCTCAATGTGTGGGAACTTTTACTTTAATTACAGCTTTTCACATTTCTGACTATATCTCTCATGTTCCTTCATTTCTTTTTTATTTTAAACTTTATCTCTCTGTTTTTCTAGGTGGAACTAAATAAATTGAAAGAAAAAGATACATTTAATTTTGAGAATATTTCTTGACTTTTATGGAGCACCGCACATGACATGCGGGAAAATATATATATTGTGGTGTATGTCAGCACATTTTACTAATTTGTTCCCTAAATTTAAGTAAAAAATAAAATAATTAGTTCCCTCGATTTACTAAATTGTGGTCACATTGTAATCATTCATTCCCTTGTTTTAGTTAAATCTAAATGAGTGAACAAATTAGTGAATCAGGCCATGTACTAAAACGAGAGAACGAATCTATCTCTCTCTATATATTGTGACAATTATATATATATATATATATATATATATATATATATATATATATATATATATATATATATATATACAGTGCAATGCATAAGTGAATACACCCATGCTAAAGTTGACTAAAAAGAGGAATAAAAAATCATATTTTGGAAACTGAACTTAATGCCTTAATTTAAAAAATTAGGAAAAATCCAACCTTTAAGGACACCAATTTTCTTTGTGAATGAATAATGTATCGTAAATAAATAAATGTTCTTCCTTAAAATACAGGGTGCATAAGTGAGTACACCCCTGTTAAATTCCCATAGAGGCAGGCAGATTTTTATTTTTAAGTATTTCTTTTTTTTTTTAATTTAGGATACCATGCATCCTGATAAAGTTCCCTTGGCCTTTGGAATTAAAATAGCCCCACATCATCACATAGCCTTCACCATACCTAGAGATTGGCATGGTTTTATTTCAGTTAGCCTAAAAGCTAGTTTGATTTGCATTGAGAGATGATCTTATGGAAAGTACCCCATGCCAATCTCTAGGTATGGTGAAGGCTATGCGATGATGTGGGGCTATTTTAATTCCAAAGGCCAAGGGAACTTTATCAGGATGCATGGTATCCTAAATTAAAAAAAAAAAAAAAAACTTAAAAATAAAAATCTGCCTGCCTCTATGGGAATTTAACATAGGGGTGTACTCACTTATGCACCATGTATTTTAAGGAAGAACATTTATTTATTTACGATACATTATTCATTCACAAAGAAAATTGGTGTCCTTAAAGGTTGGATTTTTCCTAATTTTTTAAATTAAGGCATTAAGTTCAATTTCCAAAATATGATTTTTTATTCCTCCTTATTCAACTTTAGCATGGGTGTATTCACTTATGCATAGCACTGTATATATACACGTGTCCGCATGTGCTTGGCTCTGTCGAATATATTTATTTTCACTCAACTAACTTTTTTGTTTAAGTGAATGCTTATGTTTAATGTATAATGACATGCAGTGCAAGAGCATTAAACATGTAACGTGTTTTTATATGATGACGGTTTGATGTATAGATTAAGTAGACTATTTTAAATGGATTTCATACTGTATACAGACT
The DNA here is from genome assembly GCF_964197995.2 of Scardinius erythrophthalmus. Taxonomy (NCBI): domain Eukaryota; kingdom Metazoa; phylum Chordata; class Actinopteri; order Cypriniformes; family Leuciscidae; genus Scardinius; species Scardinius erythrophthalmus. The sequence continues at coordinate 40,091,736 of NC_138230.1, read as the reverse complement.
GGTTTTTGACTTTTCTGGGGGTTTCTTAGGCAAACAGCCAGTTAAAAAAATTATATTTAAATGTTAATAAACTTGTCATGGCACACATCCCTAGTAAAGATTTTTAATGGAAAATGGAATGGAATGGAAAAGACAAAAATACTGAATAAGATGATGAGTTTTTGCTACACAGACACATACATCTGTGTTCAGCTAAGGCCAGAGTCATAATAAACCCATTTCTCTTCACTCACTCACTCACTCACTCACTCACTCACTCACTCACTCACTCACTCACTCACTCACTCACTCACTCACTCACTCACTCACTCACTCACTCACTCATTTAATTTCTTGCCCTTTTTATATTTATTCCCTTTTATGCTATTCTTTCAGAGAGGCACTTGTTCTGTACTGGTTCCTCAGAGGGTGGCATTTAATGGCTTGTAGTCAGAGTTTGCCTCTTAGACCTGCCGCTGATGCCTGAGTTTTAATGAAGACTTTTTAAACTGCCTGACGACTGATAAGCGATACTGAGAGGAAAAAAATGAGAGATGGGGATTTCAGAGTACAGTCTGAGGAACAGTGGTGTAAAAAGTATGAACAGGTTAAGCAAGTGGGATATTAAAAGGAAAGAAGAAAAGCCCAACAATTTGAAAAAAGAAAAGAAAAAAGAATATGGTTAGAGTGAGGAAGTTATTCAGAAGTGAAAAGGCCAACTACCACTGTGCACTACGAAACCGCTGCACTAAAAAGACTACAAAAGCAACATCTGCCAGGAAAAAAAAACGAAGAGAGAAAAAGTATTTAAAAGAAAACGTTTTGGTTCTGTCCTCTCAAAGAGAGAGTTTTACAGCACACCAGTTATTGATCCTTCCACTTACCTTCAGCTAACCAGCAAGTATGGTGGTCTGTCCCACTCTTTCAGCCCAGATGGCATTGCGTGTAAATGGCTGGCAGGAGGATGTGAAGTTTTTTGTTCATACTGCAATTCGCAATGTGTCCTCGAAATGTCCCGTCACGTACAAAGTGACACATTGTCAAATGACACGTAAGCCAAGTGGAAATCCTCCTTCTGATATATATATTTTGGATTATTTGAAGCAAAACTTCTTGACCTTTCTTCCAGCTCAGAACAGATAAAGCAGATAAAGTCTTACGTTGTCAAAAAGCAATACTGAAATTTAGACAGATAGCAATCACAGAACAACTAATCTCCTCTTCTCTGACAAGCAAGCGCGTCAAACCACTTTAACACTACTTTGTATATTAATACTACTACTTCAATGTGCCGTAAGCGATTTCTGAGAATCTTTGTTGAACACTGTTGATATTTGAAATCAAACCAAACACACCCCTGTGGATGTCTCTATCATAGCAGAAGAGAAGCAAAATAAAGCTTTGCGAAAAATAAACTGCAGATAACCGAACGACAAGGAAGAAAACAATTATAAGTACACAAGTATGTACAAGCAAGAGTTGGTTGTTAGTCGCCAGCAGCTCTCACTCAATACCAAAGATATTCACGTATATGAAGCAGAAACAACGCAATCTCGGTGTCCGTTTCCAGGCATTTCTGCTTAGGTCTCTCCATGCAGGAAAGCTTTTCTAATATTGACATAGCTCCTAAACCTCTTGCCTGATCATGCCCTTCTTTTTACAATAAAATTCACCTGAGCCTTTCTATTTTGTAATGTCTCTCAGCCATCTCTCTTTCTACAGTCTGTCTTCAAATCTCCCTCTTGCTCACTCTCTCCCCTCCCCCATCATACGACCTCTACTGCTGATAGGCTACAAGTGTGTTGTGGTGCTCGGTCTGATCCACTTTCAACAATGTTTCTCAGAAATCGCTCAATGTACCTTTAAAAGCCACATTCCAGGTAAAGAACTACCATGAATCTGGAAGAGAAAGATCCCCCAATCTAAAAATTATGGCTAATGAATCATGTTGAAATAGGTCAGCAGCCACCATCCGCTCCCATGAAGCGTTTGATTTAATCTGTCTTCCTGCACTCACATATTGCCTATGAAATAAGTGTATAAATGAGCATTACTTTGCAATAAATTTAACATGTAAGACAGTCTTTTTTCTGTCATTTTCCATGATTCTTAGGATTATAGTTCCCCTTAGAAAGATGTTCAAGTACATATTCTTATGCCGTTATCTTTTTTATTGATTTTTCGGATGTTTTTTTTCAGCATCTTTGATGTTATGATTTATCTCAGAGCTGGTCGGTTTGGTTCATGGCTTTGAACTCTTTATTGAAAAATGTTATGAAATTAATATTGAGAAAATGAATATGAAAAATCAATACTTTCCGAAATGAGTGTGCTGAAAAGTGGGCACTCTGTTGCCAAGTGTCCTCTTTCTTGCACTTATTTGCATACTGAATTCTTGGTTCTTGCATTAATTTAACAATCTAAAGCATCTTTACACTGAAGTGTATGTCTTGTGTGTGCATAAAAAGTGTTATCCATTCAATCTGTTATCAAACTCCTATTTATTTCTGCTAAATCAAAGCCTAAAACCTAAGCATGTTTGAGCCAATAAGTAACTGCACTTGGCATTTCCATCAGAAAATGCAAAGCTAGTTCAGATCTTGGAAGCCAGTCAAATTGGATCGTTTGAATAATGCTTGGCCAATAAACACCATTCAGATTCTGACTTCATCTGCCCAGTTTAAAGTCTGTAAATCTATTGTGCCTTTGGAAGTTCAACTGAACTTCTGTCGACTTGAACTGACACGAGTGATCTTGGTTTATGCCTCTCGCAGCCAAATAAAAATTAAACCAACCAAAGAACTTGGCAAGCAACTCTAATGTAAGACGACAAGCCAAGTGCTCAAAACAAACCCTTTAATTGTTGGATCTTTTCAGGCTTATGGTCTCTTACACATGTTCTTTTACCTTGTTAACAATCTATGTCAGTCCAAACAATCAAGTTACGACCTCATTTCCCAAAGGATTATACCGCAATTCAATCTTTGTTTTAAACAGCTCCTTCAGTGCAAATTTTGCAATACAAAGTGCTTCACACATCAATCACTGCAAATAGAAAAGCAGGTACAGTATAATTGGTTGGATGCATGGATGGATGGATGGATAAAAATGAAGAATTAAATATGAATGGACAAGTATTATAATAGAGATAAAATTGGTAGTGCACGTGCAAAATACATTAGTAAACAAACAGTTTCTAAAATGAGTAAAGGAAGACATTTAATGCAATGTTGAAGAGTCTTTTACATATATTGCAGGTTGAGATAGCTGGAGGTCTGTTAAATCTACATTCTTGAAAAGTACAGGGAATGTGTCTCATAAGCATATTGGATATGCATTTATGTGTAAGCATATTGAGGGCACAGCATAAACATTTCAGATCAAGTCTAAAATTTATGGGAAGCCAAATAAGCGATTTAATGTATAAAACCGATGTAATGTATGCTGTGCTGCTGTTCTAAGTCAGCACTTATGGATAATTTGCAGTCTAGTCAGGCTTTTCATGAGATGAACAGACAGGAGAGAATTGCAGTACTGCAGTGTGTTATGGCTGAAGCTATACGATAGTTTTGTGTAAGAAACAGACTGATATATAAGACATTTTTCATTGAAAATCTTGCCTTTTGCCCTTGTAGCCATAACTTATTCATGTTTGAACTCATTGCATCACGCTACACACGAACCAAAGAAGTTTGTGTGCTGTTTCTTCTCCATCTTCTTATTTACATTTATGCATTTCGCAGACGCCTTTATCCGAAGCGACTCACAAAAGAGGAACAGAAGCAATTTGTCAGACAAGTCAAGTGTTATGTCAAGTGTGGTACACTTATGCCTGTTAGCAAACAAAAAAGTTCTCACATTCATTTTGATTTGAATTGGTAATATTTGAATTAAAAAGTTACTGAATGAGGTTCTCAACCTTTCTGACTTAGTTGTCCAACTCAATTATTGGAAGGCCCCCCATAAGATATAATAAATTTGATTAATTCAATTTGTAATTACAATAGATTGAATATTATGATTCTGCATATTCTTCGATAAAAATAGCGAGGGGGAACACATATATGACTATAGGTGTTTTTTTTTTGTTTTGTTTTTTACTGAGCACTGACCTAAACTTCGTTTTTGGGTGAACTGTTCATTTAAGCCATGTATCAATCTTGGTGTCTGTTTGAGAGAGAAATTGTGACACTTTGACACCGTATTCATAGCATGTGGGTGTCAAAATACACAGGATTCAGAACGACAAAGTGTTTGCCTAATGAATGATATGATAATTGTTAATAATGGATACTTGTGTTCATAATGGTTAGAACAAGTGATTCAATTTTAGTTATACACCTTTCAAAGGCAAAGAAACACAAAAAGCCCTTGACTTTTATTTAAAATTAATTGTCTATTCATCAAACATTAAGGGCAATTGGGAAGCTATTAAAGGTTGTTAGACATTTAGCATTACTGCACCCCCGCCATTCTTTTACATGCCTATTAATGTTAATTACCTCTATAGTCTGATTTTCCAGAATGTAATTCCTGCTTTGGAATAAAAAAATAAATAAAGGGTTATCCATGCTGGCTATGTAAATGGCATAATGTGAGCTTCATTATTAGATATCTGCTGGGTCGTTAAAGAAAGGAAGAATCATGAGATTCTCCCTCATGTAGAAATTAGGTATTAGCAGGACATACATCAGGCATCTCTTTATTTTATCTCTCTCAAATTCAATCACCTGTATCCATAACACACATTGCCTCACAAAGGAAGGTATTTAATATGTCACCATGTTGTGCCCTGTGGGGTGCAGAATACAAATGGGCAGAGCAGATGCAGTGACTAAGGCATTACATTAATCTGGATATTTCATATTTCAGAACGGACTCCGTCCACACTAGTGTTTTCAGGCATTTTCCAAAAGTTTCTCATCCACTCTGAAACATCTGAAAATGCTAAATTCCCCTTACTGTGCATGCGGAAAACCTCATAAAAGCTCACTGAGTTGATACAGATGGAACAGACATAATTAAGTTCTCATGCTATTCTTCTAGCAGGATCATTTAATTTAGCAAATGATCTCACCATTCACTGATGTGTCCAGGTTGCACTCATTCTAAAACGCAACTGCTCTCATGTTTTGCCGCAGGACAGCAATTGCAAGTATATTTTGTCATCTTTGCAAGACAGCAAAATGAAGAGTGTACAAAGTAACATATCTTTAGCAACAATGTGAAAGTGAATAGCACATAACAGGCACAATACCGGTATGAACATAGATGGTTCAATATGCATCACTAAACTTGCATCACCGTTTTCAAATTTAACCACTTGGGAAAACGTTTTCAAAAAGCTCAGTTTTCGCAGGACAAAAATGTTGTCTTAGTGAGGATGGATGGCCAAAACGGAGAAAAAAGTAAAAAAAAAAAAAAAAGTATAAGTGTGGAACAGGCCTAAAGCTACTGGAAAACAGCCATTTTTTAGTTTGAGACGTTCTTATTTTGGCTAAGAATTGATTTGAATGACAGGTCAATATCCTGCTTCTCTTTGGAAGCAACACATTTTTGTCCCTCAAACAGCTAATTTATCAAAACAGTAGATAATAGTAGAGGCCTATTTAGTGCATTTTAAATCTCTGGGATAGCCGCTGTCAGCTATGCATACTCTGTAAATGTTGTCAGCAGTAGGTCATGTTTTAACCAGCACCATTACTTTATATTTTGCCTTAAATCATGAGTTTTCCTCAAGGCATTTTTCACTCATATTATGTTACACAAATCTTGTTCTTACTGTAATTTTTAGTCAGTCAGTTTTTATTATTTAGTTTTTTTGTTTATTTTCAATTGTAACAAAGTCACCACTTTAAAAGTTTGATGTAAATCAGCCTGAATCTGTCTTTTTAAACATGTAAATATTTGAGTCCAACTGAAATTCTACCTGTCTGTTTTTGCTTTGTTGGATGAATGCCTCGGCGTGTGCACCTGTTTTAATGTGCGAAATGTTTAATCCTTCAAAAAAAGAAATTTTGCCATAATTACTTTTTTCCCTCGGTTGTATTTACCAATTCAAATTTTTTTTTCAGTCATAATTTGTTTAACAGTTTCTGCAAATTAATAATTTGTTCTTTGATGCCACATAATTAGTGCAAGATGCAATCGAAATGAGGCTAATTTGGTCTAATAGAAACTGGAAAAAGCATTACGACATTAAGCAAGACATAAAAACACATCCTTTATGAGATACTGTCGCTTTCAAGATCTTGAAGACATTCTGAAAGGAAAATGAAATGCCAAAGACATGTCAGAGATTTCATTTCCCTCTTTTTTGCCTCTATTCCATGCTCAGACCCAACTAACATGGCTCTTTAGGTGAGAGGAAACAGCAGTGATGGGCTGGCATTATAACACATTCTCAGCAGGAGCTGTAGACTATCACAGAATGTGTGTGGCAGATCTGTCCACACCATGTCCCGCACAGTACAACACACCAGAATACGCCACCTGCTTCAAAGCCCTCACAACAGCAAAAAACATGCTTTTTGCCAGCGAGATAACAGGCGGGATGCGGAGGGCCATTTTGTTAGCCATCGTTTCCTCTCAACATTCCTCCAGGAGCTGTGAGATGGGGAGAGTATTGCTGACTGCTGCTAGAAATGCAATTACTGTGGGGAGTAGAAGCCAGGATGCACAACACTGTGAGGGGAAATGTATATTTTATTAACTTACAACCCTGACCTTTCCATTGTCTCAGAGGAATTCTTCAGACAGCCGGAAGGTGTGTGTGAAAGTCTGTTTAATAGAGAGAGGGAGTCTCTCATATAGCCTAGAGCAGGTGCGCTCGGTGACATGCTTTGAAAAGGTGAGTTTCCAGACTTTTAGGGTTTATGAGGGTTAAAGGTTAACAGGCTGGGTAACTTAGGGAGGACAATCAAGAAAGAGAAGTCTAGAAGTGCAATTATGTGCCTGGAAAGACAGCACATGTAAAATTGGATGTGTTGGGGTTGTGCGTGATTAACTGTATGCTTCTGTACCTTTTGATGTGACAAATGCATCTGATTTCAGATTGAAAATGGCATATGTGTATTTGCCGTTATTAATACCTTTAATTTTCTCACTTAGGTATTCATCTTTGTGCACATCCCATGGTGTGAGCTTATTTGAGTGTGTGATGCTGTTGCAGTCATTTAGAAGCCATGAGGTGAAAGATGTGCGTGTGATAGCAGAAGGAGAACTGCTCTCATCACTCGCTGTGGCTGATAATGTCAGCAAGCAGGGACAACAGGAGCACACAGGTGTTCTTGAGGAGCTGGCAGGTCTGTCTGACTGCCGATAAGCCGGACAGTCTCTAGGTGGTGGCCTGATATGGTATTTTTAACAATGATAAAGACTATTTGCACAAATGGGCTGTTCAAACGAGGAGACAGTGTGGCAGAGCGTGTCTGTCTCAGATTTTACCGTAGAGATTGATAGAGAAACCGAGGTGATAACTCAAAGTCGTTGCACTGACCCATTTTCATGTCCATTGTGGATTTATGGATTCAGTCCTGCAACTTGCTCAACGCAGAGTTAAGAGCAGCTGTTTTTTGCTGCCTCACCAAGATCCAATATGTTGTAAATTTTAATGTCTTTCAACATTAGGCTGTCTCTGTCTGTTCAGTCATTTCTGTCCTGCTTTGAAGCATACTCATCTCAGCTTTACAGCCACTGAATAATTAGCAGATGGATATTCGCTTCCAAAAAGTCTTGTATAGTAACATACATTTTGAATTCTAGAAGCTTTCCAATCACTGATAATGAGACAAAAAACCACTACAACACAGGCACAATAAAGAGAATGTTCACTGTGAAATGACTTGACCTCACAGCCTTTTGACTAAAACAGGGTTGTCTAGTCCTGCTTCTTGAGGGTCACCTTCCTGCGGAGTTCAGCTGCAACCCCAATTCAACACATCTGAACCAGCTAATTGATAGTATTACTAAAATACTGTGAGGCAAGTGTGTTGGCGGTAAGTTGAATCTAAACTCTGCAGGAATGTTGGCCTTACAGAAGCAGGATTGGACTTCCCTGGACTAATACATCAAAGTGTGCACATACACACACACCATTACCCACCATTTTTTCAATTCACCTATTGGCCCATTCAGTATATATATATATGAAGGCTCGCTTCACTAAACCTGAGTGGTCTCATTTTCATAATGATACCGATGAAATAGCTGGCAATTTCCTCCTGGGAAGTAGTTTCTGACCTTTCTAACTGATCAAAATTTTGATACAAGCTAGTTCTAGAAAGGATACAGCTAACGTTATGGAATGATTACATCGTAACATTGTTCACTTGGTCTCTACAGGCACACACTTGCTGTGTCCGAAATCACACTGTACCATAATCAACGAGGAACTTATAGTACTATCGTAGATGAAGTACAGTACTGTGCAGAAGTTTAAGCACATTCCCCTCTGCAAGTTTACACTAGAGAAGGGGTTCCCGACTCTGGTGATCAAAGTTCAATGTTTTCCAAAGTTGAGCTCCAAGCCTAATCATGCTCACCTGCCTGGAACTTTCTAGTAATCCCGAAGGCATCAGTTACCTTGTGCGTGTGTGTTTGATTGGGATTGGAGATAAACTCTGCAGGACGGTGGATCTCAAAGGCCAGAGATGAGAACTCTTAAACTAAGCATTGGTTCCTAACCTTGGTCATAAAATATCTCCAACATTGCCCATTTTGTATGTCTCCTTAATCAAATACACATGTCTCAACTCATCAGATATTTAGTAGACACTCTTGGTCACATAAGCAGAAGGGAGACATCCAAAATATGTAGTGTTGGAGTTACTTAAAGACTGCACTAGAGAACTTACCTTAGCTGGATCTCAAGAGTACTGTGATTGTCACCAGCCATCTCGCCTTTTTGTCCTTCTTTGTGGAAGGATGCAGTATTGACATAGCTTGTGGAAGATGAGAATCAGTGCATACAGAAAATCAGAGAGTGAATATAGGCCAGATCTGGAGAGGTTAAACAGTTCTGTCAGTGATGTGAGAGATGCCAGTAACTGAACTGCCCTTTGAGCGCATCGGCATGGATATAGTACTTTGGGGCTATAAATACATCTTAGGTTCTGACAGATTAAGCCATTTGATATCCGGAAGCCATACTGCTCCATAGGGCTAATTCTAAAAGTTTCACCAAAGAGCTGTTCATGTTGTGCAGTCGGGTTGACATCCCCAAAGAGATACTTACATACACTACGGTATTACCAATTCCTCAAGAGGATGCTGCATCGGGTGGTGTTAGATGATGGATGTGATTGGGACCTCACAATCCAGTACATTCTCTTCAATGTCAGAGGCACCTCAGGCTTCGAGCGGCTTCACCCCTTTTGAGTTGATGTTTTGGTGGCAGCCTTTGGGTCTCCATGTCACAAAAAAGGCCATGAGGGATGGATTGAATGAGTCATGCCTCTATACATATGCTTGAAGCCCAACAGCAAGAAGCAAGAAATGTGAGTTTCTAAAAGAGAATTAGGAGTAACCTTCCTAAAACCTCCCAGACAAAATGCTACTGTGTACCTCAATGGCGTAGAAGTTCACTTCGGGAACTAGGAGAAAATGCCTGCACACATTTCTCATGACTCTCATTGAGGCTGATCTCAACTGGGTTCTGGACCACTGGCTCAGAATGTTCTGGATAATTTGGGTCCCTGGCCTCACAGTTTCAGTGTTGAAAGGAGACAACGACAAAGAGGCTTGGAGTAATGAAATCACCTGGACACACACAAGGGTCGGAGAGTCTATTTAGGAGTGTTCATATACATTATATGGTGTCTTATTGACCCCCATCACCTCGGCTAGTCAATGAGCCAAGACAGGACAAGTGTGTGCGTGTACAGTATGTGTGCCTATGCCTGATTTTCCCTTTTTGAAAGACTTGTACTGCCTCGATTTTTCACTACCTACACAATAATGTCATCATAAATGATTTATGAATACAACACGATTTGCACGGTACTCTTAGCCAGTCAAACAGGTAATTAGAAAGTGCTTATTGTTTGAACGCACAACAACATGTTGGCCAGCACTTTGCTATCAAATAATATAAATGATCTTGGTCAGTAATCAAAGGAGAATCGGCTCAACCCTAAATCATTACATTAGGACTGAATATTATATGTGAAATGGTTTCAGCATGTTTTGAAAAAAAAAATGTAGGTCTTCAAAAATTTTACTAAATGCTTAAAATTGTCATTCCTTTCTTTCAACCTAAAGATTTTTTTCTCTGAGCCACTTTGGTAATAAATTATGTGTCCAAGATGTAAATGGATATAAATGTTGTGCTCATTTTAAGCCCTCTTCTTTGTCCACCTCTTTGTAAAATTTTTAGTGTCGAAGCAAATTGACATAAAATACAGTATGTTCACAAAAGGTGTAACCTTTGCTTCAAGTAATGTGCCATTACTTGACATTATTAGGTTTCACCATTCTCCCAATTTGCTTGAATTTCTGTTCTCTAGATTTGTTTGTTTAGACATGTTATCTAACATTTCATTCTCATGCTCATGTGTTTGGTTGTTTTTTCATTATAGGGGCAGTGCAACCAAACTCTATGCATCCCAAGGCGTCATATACTGACGCTTTTGACATTTCGTCTACATCGAACGCACATGGCACCCTTTAGCGTCAATATGAGACGCAGACAGGTATGGGCCAGAAGGCGCCTCCTAGCGGTCTAACCCTAACCCTACCCCAGACCTAAACCTACCCATAACCGAACAAAGCTCTGTGCGTGTCATATTGACGCTAAAGGGTGCCATGTGTGTTCGATGTAGATGAAAGGTCAAAAGCTTCAGTATATGACACCCTAGGATGAGAATGCGTTGGATTACATGTAGAATTAGTTGGTTTCCCAAGAAAAAAAACAAATCTGTTGTTCATTTGGATTCTGTTGAAATAAAGATGTTTTTCTTTCTATGGAAGTCCCTGTGTGAGAGAAAACAAAATAAGTTTATGTGAATTATGAATACTTTGACAATACATTATTCATTTATAAGAAATCAAATCAAATCAACCCTTATACAAAAATATTTGTTTATCTCTGTTTCTGTTTGTTTTTCCCTTGGAAACCCAATTTAATTCGGAACCCCTAGTGGTCCAGTGCACTTCACTTATGAGTGATTTTCATGTTTATTCTGTTGTGTCCACACTTGATGGTTGATGTTGTAGTCATTTATGATAATGTTGTGTTGTCAAGTGTTATTTACTTTGCTAATGCCATTAAATCCCAGAGGGTCAGGGTAGTATTGACTACAGTATTGACATTGTTCCACATTTCTTTTTTGTCTCAGTATTAAAAGCTTAAAATAGAGCATTTTCACAGAGCTAATAGAAAGGTTCTGACAACTTTTTTTGCTCCTCGTTTGCAGTTCACTTACTCTGGCTGTTAAAGCTTTCTTTTATTTTGCATCTCTGCTTCCTGTTGTACTTAGTATAAGCAGTTTGTATTATCTGAGCTTTTATCTGAACTATTGCATTAGTTGGCTTACCTCTCCTTGCTCAGTTGCGTTCCCGTTCTCACATGGGGTGCTTGCAACATTTAGCAGCATAATTGCAAGTGTTTCTCTCTCTCACACATATACGAACTCACACGCACACACTGTCTGTGATGTACGCCCATTGTGTTCCAATTCCCCCTGTGTAATCAATCCATGTAATTACATTGTCGTCTTCTTCCCCAAAGCTTTAATCAAGCTGTGCAATGTCCTGTATCTCCCCACACTAAGAAAGAGACTAAGAAAAGAGAAATCAAGACAAGTGTGTGATTGGATGCGTATGTTCAAATGGACGTGTGATGGTGAAAGAGGCAATATATTAGCCTGTCATGAGTGAGCACATCCGTATCTGCCCATCTGTGTGTATTTGTAAGAATGTGTGAATAACTGTAAGAGTGAAGAGAAGATATAGCTGGCAGTGAATGGAGATGGTAGACCTGCTGACTCAGTCACGGGCGGCATAACTCTCCAGGCGAAGGGAAAAGAGAAAGTTTAATGCCGGGACTCTGACCAGTGGAAAAGAGGCGACTCAGCCAAGGGCTGATGTTTTTCATTAATATCAGTAAGACGGCCTTGTGCTTGTTTAGTACAAGGTCCAGAAAAATTGCTTACACCCTCCAGGGCTATTTTGGTTGCCCCTGCAGAAACATCACAACCATTCTTTTGTAGAAGTGCTATTTCTAAAGTTTTCACTATGAAACTCCCCTAGGTGATGGTTAAGCCTATAGTGGGAAATTGAATGCACCCGTCATGGCAGTCTGTTTCTTCAGTTGGGCGCTCATCGAAACCAAATTGGCCAGTAAATTGAATCCGGTGTACACGAGACAGTTTCGTAATATGTATGACATGTATGTGGACTGTTTTTCCTTTTTTTTCCTGTTCTTTTTTTTTTCTTGTTCAAAATGTGTTAGAGAAAGTACAATTCTGCAGTATGATAAGGATTTGATGGTCCTTTAAAACAAATATGTTGAATGTTTGATTCTCAAACATCCATTCTTACAGAATTAAAAACATACAATGCGAAGATGCAATGCTTTTATATTTTACATATTTATTCTTTACAATTACAAAAAAAAAAAAATAATAATCGTTAAGAAACTCTAATTGTTAAGAGGAATCAGAACGTGAACCGCTAGTCCTTTACAATTTCTATCCCAGATGATAAACATTATCAGAATACTTTTAGAACAACTCTACAAAACTCCAATTATTTTGGAGACGCAGAGGCCAGATGGGTGTCGTCTTGATTGTTGTTTGCTTTGCTAAATTAGAAAACCATTAAAAAGCCATTCTGAGCATTTGAATTGCGAAATTTAAGGCATATAAAAGCACAAAACCAAATTCACTTACCAAGTTAAATAGATTACTGTGCTATCATGGTGTATGAACATGCACATGCAAATTAACTTAAGAAGTAAACACTGTTTCAAAAGCCCTTGTGTTTGTCTCAGTGAAGTCGTGCATGGGCGTTCGCTCTAGAAAACAAACAACTACACTTTGCCCAACTCAAACACCATGTGTGCTGTTAGACCCTGCTCATAATCATTCCCATGATGCTAATGCTCTCAAGAAACCCTTGAACAACCCTACAACATGCAGAGCGTGTATGTGTGCAAGCAAATGCAGCTGTCAAAGCTCAACGGAAACGCTAGACTGCACTGCCGAGGGAGGTTTACAGTCCATGATGAATGACCTGCCCAGTTCACTGCCACAACTCTAAACGCTTTCAGAACATGCAATTCTATAAGAGCTGCCTTCCTCCCTCCCTTCCCTGCAGGAAGTCAGTGCACCCTCACCCCTCCAGTGTAGCCAACAACAACTGGAAGTGAACTACAGCTAGCCCTCTGTGGTTGGGTTCCTGGGAGTCAAGAATTAGACACTCATCTAAGACTTTCTAACAGACCTTCTGCTCTTTGATCTGGATCCCACTTTACTGTCAAGCACTATACAATGAACTCTGCCTCTGTGTCTCCGCCCACATTTAAAGGAATATTGCACCCAAAGGAAAGTTTGGTTATCATTTACTCACACTCATGTTGTTCCAGTAATTTTATGTGTGCATGTAATCATTTTTGTTTTTATTTATTCTCCAATTTTATCTTAATCTCCATTCTTCGTTCATTGTAACTGCATGGAAAGAGAACGATCACCACTTTTTTTTCATTCTTTTGTGTTCCATGGAAGAAAGTAAGGCCACATTCAGACTGAGATATGAGCTGTGTGTCATCTTAGAGTTTTAGATCCAATCTCTGGAGCTGCTCCCATCAGTTTGGTGTCCTATACGCGACTCAAATGCTCCGCTCTCCACCCAGATATAAAGGCTGCTGCCGGTTAATGAAGATTTGATGGATGAACTCGCAGCTCGATTATACTCGTCATGTCAAAAGTGATAAGACTTTTCAGTTTTGGACGTCGCCATTTTTTTTATATTACTTTGGTCACTGTCACTATGGTTATTGATAAGAGAATATGGGCTTGACTCCTGCTGCACGTCCATATAGACAGTGTTGGAAAATCTATTCTATACTGTAAGTTACTGTGTGGACAGCATATTTCGAGACTCACACTGTATGTAAATGTGGCTGCCATTCCCAAAAACTGACAGTATGAATGTTTGAGTCACAGATATGACAGAATTTTCATTTTTTTGGGAGTGTTATTCCTTTTACTTAAGACCAGGGCCTGCACCTTTAAAAGAGTTTGTGCCAGTAAACAAGGCCCACCTCTTGGTGTCCACTTGTTTAACAAGATACTTTTGCATGACCGTGAGTTACATGACTCACAATACAAGGGCAAAACAGGATAACTAAAACGTGCATTTACTATGACACCTCCATGGCTCGTGGCATGTGCTATGAGCCGTGAAGGTACCTGCGATCTGTGGGATTTTGTCCTCCACTCTAATTTAATCTTGATCATGTAACATCTTATCTAATCTAGTTCCCCACCGGCTGCCTGTCAGAGAAGCATATGCTTATCCACCCCCTTCACTGCCAGTGTAAACAGCCTATAAATCTGTGTTTAATTAAAGCATTGCCCTGGATTACACAGCCCTGACGCTGACCTGACAGTTCCAGTCAGCGCTAGCATTTTCGATTATATTCACAAAACGTCATGGCCGGAATATTTTGTTGTATGAATATCTAAAGAGTCAATATGTAAGGAATAATCCATGGCTAGCTGTGCATTAAACAACTTTAAAGGGATAGTTCACTTTGAAATTAATTTTTGATATGTTTTAGCTTACCTCAAGGGCATCCAAGATGTAGGTGTCTTTGTTTCCGCAGTAGTTTCAATTTTGATATTTTTAGGTCAAACCGTTCTTGTCTGTCAGTCATATAATGCAGGTCGATGGTCACTGGCTCAAAACACAAGCACATAGTCCAAATTAAAACAATTCCCCATCGTCCAAATGAAACAATTCCCCATCATAAGTACACATTGATGGCCTAAGACACGAAACGAGCGGTTTGTGTGAGAAAACGAACAGTATTTATATCGTTGTTATCTCTTGAAAAGAGCACATGTCCAAATGATCTGACGGCGCGGGCGGGTATAGATATATACATAGATGTCGCCTTGGCTACGGTTTCGTTCCAATGAACTGCAGTAGCCAAGGCGACATCTATGTATATATCTATACCCGCCCGCACCGTCAGATCATTTGGACATGTGCTGTTTTCAAGAGATAACAACGATATAAATACTGTTCGTTTTCTCACACAAACCGCTCGTTTCGTGTTTCGCTTTAAAGTTGTTAATATAAAGATAAACAACTTTAATGCACGACGTGGAGGAAAAGAACCACCCAAAACTCAGCGATTTACATTCAAATTATTAATGCACAGCTAGCCATGGATTATCCCGCTTATACCATGGTAATTTGCCAGCATTGACAATTTAAAGCGGTCATTGATGTTTGCAGTGCAAATTTGACTGTAAGGGTTAAAATGAATTTTATTTTCGTCAGCGACAACTACAAGAAAAAAATGCATCGTTGATAGGGCAACTAATTTAAATATTGTAGTCAGTGTGAACAAAATCAAATGTCATTGGTTTCTATATGAAATGTCACAGAGATGAGGAAAATCAGCAACGGTGAGTATTATGTTCTCCTTCATGTTGCTCTTAGACGACATAAAAGCAAGTTGGTGTGGAAAGATTTTTTGGTAACACTTTACGGTAAGGGTACATGAATTATCATGAATTCATGTATAAATTCATACATGAAATATGCATTCATTCATGCATTAATATCTCATGAATCATCAGGAACTTACACAAGTTCAACGTTTTTCATTCATGACTTCATAGATGAACAACACCTTAATTAAAACATTAACTAAGATGAGTACATCATCATGAATTATGATTTATTACGCATGATCATGATGTTTTTTTTTGTTCACACAAAAAATTGGTATTTACCACCCATTGTGGATAAAGCTATGGTTATGGTACATGAATCATCATGAATTCATGCATAAAAAAGTATTAATTCATGCATGCAAGACTACTCTTCGAATTATTAAAGGAATGTACAAAAATCCACATTATCTAATGCATGCATACAGGCTAGAACAGTTTATCAATTAATGTGAGAACTTTTTTCTGAATTATGATCTGAGTTTCCAAGCATGTTCATGTCTTCTTCATAGCCTGCAGGTAAATGGACAGACCCCAAAATTGGCCAATCACAGCACATAACATACGAATTCTGTCGGCGTTCAAATACTAGTCATCATTAACTAAGCATTATTTATCTATGACTTCATCATGTGTGTGGCCCCTCAACTAAAGTGGTGACTTGGTGCTTTGAAACACTGATGAACAATGTGTTTTCATTATGATTTGAGTTATCCAGCATGTTCATGTCTTCTTCATAGCCTGCAGGTAAATGACAGACCCCAAAATTGGCCAATCACAGCACATAACATACGGATTCTGTTGGCGTTCAAATACAGTAGTCATCATTAAAGTCCCCGTGAACCGGAAGTTGCAAACGACTTTTCTCCAGTGTTATGACGCATTTCCCAGTGAAACGGAATATTGAACAGAGGGCAGGGTTTTACTCTAGCGCTCCTCCTCTCCATCTCTGCTCATAACAGACTAACGGTTTGAGGGGAGTGGTTAAGCGTTGCCCAAACCAATTCCTCAAACCTACGTCATCAGGGAAGGTACTCCAATGCAGAGGGGAGGGGCATTTTCAGATTTTGATTAAAGATTACCATGGTAAAAAAGTTTTTTTTTTTTTTATATTTTCTTGCACGGATTAATTGTTCACCACAAGACTAGTAATATGCGCTAACAAAGTAAATAGGGTCAATTTTGATTTCATGGGGACTTTAACTAAGCATTATTTATCAATGACTTCATCATGTGTGTGGCCCCTCAACTAAAGTGGTGACTTGGCGCTTTGAAACACTGATGAACAATGTGGCATAACTGTGAACTGACATGAATATGAACATGAAAGTTCAAGCCTTTGCAAACAATGTACTGTGGACACAAATGGACTTTGATCTTAACTTGCAACGTGATCTCATAAGAATACGTGTGTATTTTTACTTAAAGTGTAGTACTACCATATGTACACTTATTTACGTTTTATAGGCTGCACACAGAAACGTATAATACTGACAGTGGACAGCACAAAAACGTAATTTATGTACTTATAAACAACTTATACAAACAACGACGTACAAATTTGGGCGTATTCCTATTTAACTTGTGCATATTAAAATCGTGGCATTAATGTTTTGACTCATACACTAAAACACAACATTCACAAAAGAAATCAATTTTATTAGCTTAATGTGATCCAAATCTTTAGAATCCATACGTTGTTTGCAAGAAACAGATCCAAATGCAGCCCTTTATCCAGTGATCTTCGCCATTTCTCAGCAGAGACCGTCAACGTCGAATCCCGCGCTCGTGGTGAATTCAAATTCAAAAATTGCGCCCGAAGCGTACGACATGTTTTACGGCAGTGATATCAAATGCTCATTGGCTCTCGCATGCTTCGTCACAGATTGCGACATGCCGTGTTTAAGTTGTGTACTACATTTGAAATGGAGAAGCGCGCGCGCCTTCACAGAGCGAACAGCAAACCGAAACCGAATCAACATTTTCATGGATTAATAACTTAAATTCTGCTCTTAACGTTACCTCATACAAAACTATTATATACTGCCAGAGAGGACTGCGACACATCGTCATGAACGACTTTTGGTACCGGTTTTGACATTTTCTCAATAAATAAATGATTGTGATTGTCTGTCTGTTGTTTTAATTTATAATTGTAGTTACGTAGTTTTAAGAAATGGTTAGGTTTAGGGGTAGGGGTAGGATTAGTGGCTCAAACTATCTTTTAATGCTACATTGTTAATAAAACTGCCATTTCCCTACACTGTCCATTACGTTTTATCCTTTTAATATTGTCTACAAAATGGGTATGTTTAGGTGTGGAGTTAGGGTTAAGGGATCTTACATTTATAATCTATTATATGGTAAAAGGGAAATTATACAGATATCTTTATGATATGAAATATTCGTAAATAGTTTAACGTACGTTTTTTAGCTGTAAAATCGTAATAATGTTATGCAACTTTACTGCTTTATTCTGAAACCAAACGGTATAAACCAGTTAAATCAACAGCTGGAAAGAGCTGAGAAGGAATTCAGTACATACACCATGATTTTATTTTAAGTGCCTGTATATCTGAAAACTCTTTACAAAACCATAAAGCTGTTTTACAATGTCATGATATGGAGGAGTCACACCAGTAGCTTTATACATTAAAAGGTGACTCTTTACCCCAAAAGAGATCAAGCTGTGAATTTGTGAAACATTTTTTTTTAAACAGCTTTATGGTTTTTAACTGGTTTATACCGTTTAAGAATAAAGCAGTACAGTTAAGATCAAAGTCCATTTGTGTCCACAGTACATTGTTTGCAAAGGCTTGAACTTTCATGCTCATATTCATGTCATTTCACAGTTATGCCACATTGTTCATCAGTGTTTCAAAGCGCCAAGTCACCACTTTAGTTGAGGGGCCACACACATGATGAAGTCATTGATAAATAATGCTTAGTTAATGATGACTACTGTATTTGAATGCCAACAGAATTTGTATGTTATGTGCTGTGATTGGCCAATTTTGGGGTCTGTCATTTACCTGCAGGCTATGAAGAAGACATGAAGATGCTGGATAACTCAAATCATAATGAAAACACATTGTTCATCAGTGTTTCAAAGCACGAAGTCATCACTTTAGTTGAGGGGCCACACACATGATGAAGTCATTGATAAATAATGCTTAGTTAATGATGACTACTGTATTTGAACGCCAACAGAATTCGTATGTTATGTGCTGTGATTGGCCAATTTTGGGGTCTGTCCATTTACCTGCTGGCTATGAAGAAGACATGAACATGCTTGGAAACTCAGATCATAATTCAGAAAAAAGTTCTCACATTAATTGATAAACTGTTCTAGCCTGTATGCATGCATTAGATAATGTGGATTTTTGTACATTCCTTTAATAATTCGAAGAGTAGTCTTGCATGCATGAATTAATACTTTTTTATGCATGAATTCATGATGATTCATGTACTATAACCATAGCTTTATCCACAATGGGTGGTAAATACCAATTTTTTTGTGTGAACAAAAAAAAAACATGATCATGCGTAATAAATCATAATTCATGAGGATGTACTCATCTTAGTTAATGTTTTAATTAAGGTGTTGTTCATCTATGAAGTCATGAATGAAAAACGTTGAACTCGTGTTAGTTCCTGATGATTCATGAGATATTAATGCATGAATGAATGCATATTTCATGCATGAATTTATACATGAATTCATGATAATTCATGTACCCTTACCGTAAAGTGTTACCGATTTTTTTTATTTGCCGCAGTGTGTGCACGACAAAGCAGCAGGACTTTTGCTTCCGTTCTCGCTACCTCCATTGTGCCGCCTCTCTCCTATTTAAAATGTACTGGGAAATCGCGGTTGCCACATACCGTGTAAATCGTTTTTCATTCTTCCCCTTCTGTACTACACGACTCGTGATTGCCAGTAGGAAAATGCTGTGTCATTAAAAATTGAACTGTGGCATTGTAAACTGCAGTCTGTGTTGGCAGTGAGCATTGATTGCTTTCTGTCTACATGACATGCGGTATGAAAACGTGGGCGTTATTAGATTTCGCTGTTTAATTGTATTGCCGCCGTGAGATATCAAGAACCAGAGAAAAAGCTAGTTCACCAGGCCGTGCAATTATAACAGAATGGCCTAATGGATTGATTGACAGACTATTTTGTGGGAACTCGTCAGTGTGGTTGTCACAGTATTTTGAAAGGACACTTCATTTTTGTAAATATCACAAAAATAGATGTGTTGAGCTTTATGTCTTACAGTGACTGTAAGCTGTCCTGTTCCCCAGGACTTCTGTACCCACCGTCAGTTTCTTTCTTCCATTGAAAGGGATGTTTTATGTAGGTTCATTCAGTTGCATTATATACATGCACTGCACTTTTCATTTGACCTCGACGGCAAGACTCTCTATTGATCTGACTGAATCAGTCATAAATCTTAAACAATCAATACAGCCTACTTGTGTTGCATGGTTTATCCTTCTAAACTGAGCTCTGCAACATTTAGTTTGCTGTTAATTAAATGTAAGCCTTTTAAATACATAAAATACATAAAAAACAAAACAAGGATTACTCAATGTT
This sequence comes from Scardinius erythrophthalmus, assembly GCF_964197995.2. Lineage (NCBI taxonomy): Eukaryota > Metazoa > Chordata > Actinopteri > Cypriniformes > Leuciscidae > Scardinius > Scardinius erythrophthalmus. Next base: position 40,071,474 of record NC_138230.1, on the reverse strand, counting down.
AAACAAGGTTACTTTCAGGTAATGGTTTACTTACAAAGCAAATGGTTATCATTGTAACGATTGCAGGGCATTAGTTGTAAGTTGCTTCAATAGCAATCTTGACTGTTTGACTCATATTCCATTTCCTTTTTTTCTGTCTTAGATGCAGACGGAAAGCAGAGGATGTTTATCTATGATGCAGTCCATGCTTCGCATTTTAGGGCAAGCATCAGAGTGGGATTAAATGGGATTAATGTTATGTTACTGTAATTAAAGATAAAAAAATAATAATAATAATAATTGGAATGCTAAAGAGATCTGATAAAGGATTGATTTTGAACTCCAAAGGCCACTTAAAGCATCATGAAAAGCCTAACTTTTTGTCCACTAAAGGGTGCTAGGGAGCATTTCGCATAGTATTGGTGGATGCAGCATTAGCTAGCTTGTGAAGATAAGGCGGTGACAAAGGCAGAGATCCATGGACCACTGAAGATATCAGTGTATGAAAAGAGTCAAAATCGGATTTGGCAAACTCCTATCTATAACTTTGTCAGGTGTACGAGGGAGAAATCTGGCTTAGGACATTCAAAATATGAAAATGTATATTTGTACATAGAGTGGTACCTATTATAATTGTTATTTCTGGTGCATTATGATCGCTTGCATGTTTCAGCAAATATTGTGAGAAAAAATATTTCTATAATTTATGTATATGGAATTACTTTTTATATGCTAAAATGTATTTATTTATAATTCATTTATTGTAAATGGAAAGTCCAATATAATGCAGGGCTGTCTATCAGAGTAGAGATATTGCCAATAATTAGATAAATTCATCCACATGTACACAATTGGCAAAGAAAATGCAATAAGCTCAATTTAGCTGCTTAAAGGGTTAGTTCACCCAAAAATGAAAATTCTGTCAGTAATTACTCACCCTCATGTTGTTCCAACCCCGTAAGACCTTCGTTCATCTTCGGAACATAAATTAAGATATTTTTTATTAAATCTGAGAGCTGGATCACTCCTCCATAGGCTTCTAAGACACTATAACTTGCTGGCCCAGAAAATGTATTAAAGACATTGTTAATATAGTCCAAGTGACTCCAGTGACTCAATCTTAAGTTTATAAAGCGACGAGAATACTTTTTGTGCGCAAAAACAAACAAAAATAACAACTTTATTCCACTTTTCATTTCCTTCTCTCTGGGCCTCAAGTCTTTTCACGTAGTGTAATAGCGTAGCGCGTCTGTGTTGCACGTCACCACGTATCACACACATGACCAGCGTCGGCCAATAGTGAGCCTACATGGTGACGTGCAACACAGACGCGCTACGCTATTACACTACGTGAAAAGACTCGAGGCCCAGAGAGAAGGAAATGAAAAGTGGAATAAAGTCGTTATTTTTGTTTGTTTTTGCGCACAAAAAGTATTCTCGTCGCTTTATAAACTTAAGATTGAGCCATTGGAGTCACTTGGACTATATTAACAATGTCTTTAATACATTTTCTGGGCCAGCAAGTTATAGTGTCCATAAAGGCGGGCGTACACGGTGCGAGTTCGGACCAGGATCGGACACTCGGGAGGTCGTGAGATATTGCACACGTTGCGAGTCAGTTTAACTGATAATCGCGTCAATGCAGCTGGTACACGGCACGACTGTCCTGCACGAATTTTATCCCGAGCCGGCAGCAATCACGTGAGCTTTCGCGCTAAACACAGAGACCGTCAATGTTGCATGGCAAAGCTTCAGATAGAAAAAATGACCGAAATGTGTGTGCAAATGATTTGTTGTAAAGCAGAGAACAGTAGCCATTCAACATAAAAACTAGAGAGAGAGAGAGAGAGAATTATTATTTGTATTTAATTATTTTTATTTAATATTATTATTATTATTATTTTAATTGAGAGAAGTGTGTGTGTGTGGGTGTGTGAGAGTGTGAGAGAGGGAGAGAGACAGTGTATGCGCACGCTGTATGGTTGCTGCCACTGAGGTATAGCCCCACGTGGTTGTGTATAATTTGGAAATAGGGGACAGCTGGTGAAAATCGGGCCGACTCCCCGAATTTTTTAAACATGTTTAAAGATGATCGGGAGGTCGGGGAGGTGCTCATAACGTGCTCGGCTCGGCTCGTAATTCCTCTCACACGCTGCGAGCCACGACCATGCGAGCATCACCGATTCCACTCGATTTCTCCCGAGTGAAAAAAATTATCTGCGAGCTCGTAAAAACAGCAAAAATCGCACCGTGTACGCCCGCCTTAAGCCTCTGGAGGAGTGAGACAGCACTCAGATTTCATCAAAAATATCTAATTTTGTGTTCCGAAGATGAACAAAGGTCTTACGGGGTTGGAACAACATGAGGGTGAGTAATTACTGACAGAATTTTCATTTTTGGGTGCACTAACTCTTTAAAGAGTGAAGAGATTAAAGAGCTTAAAGTGAATCTGCTCAGCGTTCATTTCAGTGATCACTCTTGCTTTATTTCCGTCATAAATATGCTATACCAACAGATTCATACACATGAAAAGACAATCAATAACTACTTTTAATATGGTTAATATTCATGTTTATTGTTGTTTGAAGGTTTCATAATCCAGGCTGGTCAAACATTTCAGAACCTTTTGAAATTTGTTCATTTTCTTTTTCTTTTACTTTTACAGCCACTTCATTAGGCAGGCCCGTTCAACACATGGCAGCAACTCAATGCATTTAGGCATGCCGACATGGTCAAGATTATCTGCGGAAGTTCAAACTGAGCTCCAGAATGGGGAAGAAACGTGATTTAAGTGACTCTGAATGTGGCATGGTTGCTGGTGCCAGACGGGCTGCTCTATATATTTCAGAAACTGCTGATCTACAGGGATTTTCACACACAACCATCTCTATGGTTTACAGAGAATGGTTAGAAAAAGAGAAAATATCCAGTGAGCCTCAGTTCTGTGGACGAAAATGCCTTGTTGATTCCAGAGGTCAGAGGAGAATGGCCAGACTGGTTCGAGCTGATAGAAAAGTAACAGTAACTCAAATAACCACTTGTTTCCACAGGTCTGCAGAAGAGCTTCCCTGAACGCACAACACATCCAACCTTGAAGCAGATGTGCAACAGCAGCAGAAGATCACACCTGGTGCCAGGAAACTGAGGCTACAATTCACACGGGCTTAACAAAACTGGATTGGAAAGAAAATAGCCTGGTATGAGTCTCGAGTTCTGCTGCGACTTTCAGATGGTAGGATCTGTATGGGATAAACAACACGAAAGCATTTATCCATCCTGCCTTGTATCATTGGTCCAGACCACTGCTGGTGGTGTAATGGTGTGTGGGATATTTTCTTGGCACACTTTGGGCCCCTTAGTACCAAATAAGCATCGTTTAACCGCCACAGCCTACCTGAGTATTGTTGCTGAACATGTTCATCCCTTTTGATGCACTCATCTCCATCAGGAAAACGATGCAAAGCTCAAATCATCTCAAACTGGTTTCTTGAACATGACAATGAGCTCACTAAACTCAAATGACCTCCACAGTCAACCAGATCTCAATCCAATAGAGCAACTTTGGGATGTGTTGGAACCGGAGATTCGCATCATTGACAAATCTGCAGCAACTGTGTGAAGCTATCATGTCATCAAGGACCAAAATCTCAGAAATGTTTCCAGCACCTCGCTGAATCTAATAAAGTGGCTGGTGAGTGTATATAGCCTATTCCAACCATATGAAACTCTTTTATTAAGAGTATAAAACCATTAAAATGTGGTAGACTGTGTCTGAATAATTTGGTGCCATAAATGCCCGAAGCACGATTGATTGCCACAACAAATGCACATTTGCATTCATTTTACGCATGACTTGATTTGTGAAAAACTAAAATGAATGGCACAAACTTTAGAAAACAAATCTGAGGAATTTGGTCAAGGGCATGGTGCTAATCGTTTCATCCATATCTCATTTTATGCAGACTGATGAATGCACATTTGAGAAAAAGACAGCACTTTATGGAGGCTGAAACTGGCACTTACAGCCAAGCATGGAAAATGCAACCTTTAGAGAGTGGGATAAGAGTTGCCCACTCTAGGCGGAGAACGAGGCACTGGGACACCTCAGCAAATGTTAATTGAAATGACCTGGCAGATTTACGACAGGGGAGAGAAGTCGTTAATGTCTGGCACGATCCCGCTGCGAGCCGGATTTGAGATAAGTCCCTCAGCGGATCTTACGGAGCTTAAGAGGGATGGAGATGCCAGAGGAGAACAGCTAATGAAAGTGTTCACAATGAAGGCCACATTAGCCACTGATGCTTTCAGTGTGTTATTAAAAATGACAAAAGCTATTGAATTGAATATATGAAGGAGAGGGCGCTGGGCTCATGTAGGGTGTTATTAGGGAGATGGCAGTTAAGGAACGCAACAGAGCTGTAGAGCATGTAGTGTACTGACATGATTGACATGTACTCACTAATAACCTGTTCATGCCCTTTTCTTCTTTATTGAGACAGAATTTTATCTGGCATATTACATTAAAACAATACTGATCACTTGGGTTCAGCGGGCGCTCCTAAGCTTCCACTGCTGCACTGCAGAAATATGATGTAATGGCATTTTATCATATTTATAAATGTATTTATTCATGACTTGAATACATCTCTTCTATAATAATGAACGTATTTTGCATTTAATTAAATAACTTAATTGAAATGAATTAATTGATCTGTTTTTGCAAAGTGATTTTTCAAATGTCAAATATGTCTGATATACTGTTCTGATATCAATGAACAAAAAAGCCTTAAGATGATAAAAAAGTATGTTTTTTCATTATTATTTATTTATTTTAAGCATTGTGTATATGTATATTGTACTGTGGCGGCGAGCTATAATGCACATGCGTGTTCTTTTTATGTGTTTATTAGAGGTTGAATTCATATCAAAATTGGCAAAACATCCCATACTACTTCTGAATAGGATGTCTAATTCATAAATTGTATGAAAATTATGGAAATATATGGTTCAGAGCACTCAAACCACATATGGAAATGAAGTCGCCCTTATATGGTCAGTAATGGAGTCTGGTTGTCACCTAGTGAAAAAGTTTGGTACTACGCCCAAACAAAATCTTACTGAAAGCCCATTTTTTGAGATATCAGCCTAAAATTTGGAAAACAATTTTTGGCTTTGCTGTTTTAGAGTAAATAAATAAAAAAATGAATAATACAATTTTTACATTTTACAATTTCCACAAACTCAAACTTCTGTAACTTTTTTCTCTGTTACAATTTCTTAATTTATTTCACTTCTGAATCTGCCAAATGTCTTCTTTAAAACAAGACCAATCTTATATCTATATTCCAAAGCATTCTTGAATTACAACCATTTAAGTCTGGAATGTGCATTTTCATGTATATGAAAAAAAAAAAAAAAAAAAACTGCATTACGGCTTAATTATTTGCTTATAAACTTATTTTTAATATTTTTGTCCGCCAAGTCAGTCATTGAAGTGAATCCTTTAAAAAAAAATGTGAAATGGTATCTAATATCTATGAATTAATAATTTATGATATTTAAAAAAAAAGAAGATTAATAATACTGTTTTTTTTATGATATAAAGACTTTTCAAAACAATATATAACCAATGTAAATATTGAAAGTATACATTTCTAAGAACTTGGCTCATGTGTTTTAAGTTAGATTTTTCCTTTATAAAGCACTCTTACAGTAATTGTCATTGGCTTGGTAACGGCATGGTGATTATAACTATATTATCATTTTTAATTCAGTTTAAGTCCAGTGTGCTTGGTTTTGACTGCCAGATGTTCTTTTATGACTTAGTCAACACTGTAAAGGTCAGCGTGGGCCATAACACTGGTATGTGCTCAAACAGTTCTTGTGCTTAAATGCATGTCTTTTCCCCCACTCAATTGCAGACTCTCTAATTGTGATGAGTAATAGTGAATAGGTCATGCTGTGAGTTTGCTGTCATGCATTTGACGTCGTCCCATTTCCATCCTATATTTAGAAGTCTGGACCAGAAAAGGGCAAAGACAGGCATATTCAATTTACACAACTCAAATGTCACGGAACATTACTTAATGCAGTGCCTTTGGTCTTATGCCTTTTGACCTGCTTGCCAGTGGAGAGGGGGAGATGGCATTGATGAGTACTTGCGAAATGCTGCTGTTTTTGCGGCGTGGCAGAAATGGGGTGGAGAAAAGGAATGGGTTCTCAGTTAATCAACCAGGAGGCGGCGAAAGCAATGTTTCATTAAAAAAGCTGACAAACTGAAGCCAGAGGAATGGATGGTTCATAATTGTGCTAGGGTGTCTTCCTGGAAAGTAATGCGGTTATGAAGTTTGTGCTCTGAGAAATTACACTGCGTTTGTAATCACAGTGGCAGTTGCTCAGTGCTGGAAGAGGTGAGGAAGGGAAACTCAAGGGGGAAAAAAAGCAATTTCTGTAAAAACATTTTTTTTGCCAACCTTATTACCAATCTGTAAGGATTTTCATGAAAAATTTCATACTGACTTACTATTGCTGTGAAGTAACCTACTTTATATCCAACACACCTTAATTACTGTTATGGTTTCATACCATTAAAAAGTTTGGGGTCTTTAGATTTTCTTTTTTTTTATGTTTCTGAAATACGTATCTTATCATGCTCTTCAAGGTTGAATTTATCTGATTAAAAATCCAGTGATATTGTGAAATATTATTACAATTTAAAAATAGCTATTTTATTATATTTTAAATGGAATTTATCCCTGAGATGCAGAGCTGAATTTTCAGCATCATTACTCCAGTCTTCAGTGTCACATGATCCTTTAGAGATCATTGTAAAATGCAGATTTGCTGCTCAAGAAAAAAAATCTCGTTATGATACATTTTCTTTTCAGGATTCGTTGATAAACCGAAATGTTAAAAGAGCAGAACTTATCTGAAATAGAAATACTTCTTAAAATATTTAAAAAATCATACTGAATCAAAAGCAAATTAGTGTTGCATTAATGCCAGTAATAACTGGCAGTCAATAATGGCCAATCAGTAATGAATATGGGTATTATATTGGTCATGCTTATTTCCTTTATTTTTACACTTGGATTACCTTTGTCACTGTCCAGTGCTTCCTTAATATTAATCTTTATTTAATAATAAATAACACTGTTAAATGTAATCTATACAAAACCTCAAAATGAATATACATTTTTTATACTGCACTGTACATTATACTGTTGTTGTGCCTAAATAGCATTTAAATAGATTTATTTTGTTAATGGTGTTGTTATATATATATATACTAACTACATTTCCAAAACACGCTCGAAGCGGCTGACCAATCACAACACACTGATCACAAACCAGCTGACCAATCAGAGCATGCTGTGCTTTTCAAAAGGAGGGTCGTCATAGAGACAGGAACTAAACAGAGTGTTACTGACAGACTGGCAAGAGAGGTGGTGCAACAATGTAAAATATGTGAAACATTCTAACATGGAAACTTATTCTTGTATCAAGACTTTGTAAAAGGGCATAATAGGTCCTCTTTAACCAAGGCCTGCTTGCAGTTAGGATATTACTAGAAGAGACTAGTTGAAGAAAATCTATTTTAAGTGAAATGAAGTGGAATGTACGAGACAAAATATTAATGTTTCATGTGCACGGTCGTTTGAAATAATCACACCACCAGCAATTCTCCCAGATGATTTTCTCTCTTCAGGACTTGATGGTTCTTGAGGTCAGTAGAGTGCTGGAAAATATTAAGCGATGCCTTGTTTCATTCTGTGTTGCACCAATAACAATTGCCAGGATCGGAATGAAAGGTCAGAGGGTAGATCTTTTAACTTTACAATTACAATAAACCTGAGACTGATTTGTTGGGTTTTAATTAAGCCCTTGTGAGTTGGGGATCACGGATGCTGAGGAGAGCTACTAGCGGGGAGCTGCATGTTGCTAGGAGACAGGTTTCTACTCTGCCCCGATGAAATATACAACGCCCAGCAATTCATTATTATTCCATTCCCTTTCATTTCCCTCACATCATTTTTCGCATTCCTTATTTTGGGACTGAATCTGACCTTTTTATTACACTCTCCTCAGGGGGATACAGTTCTCAGCTGTGTCTAATGGGAATGTTTGTACTACAGTAGAAACTGCTCTCACTTTTTGGAACACTATATAGGCAATGAGTGATTTCTGGATTGAACTCAGTGGGTCTCGTTTTAATGTAGTCTTGATTTGTTCCCTGACTGAAAAAGGCAGAGTGCTTGCCTCTTCAGTATTGAGGATGTTCATCATTAACGTCACCAATCCATCCAAAATATGCATTGCAGGCGGCAGAGAATGTGCACAGAGTGTACACTCTAAGGACCTGTGTTAAACCGGTTTGATGTTCCATGTACCATCTTTCAGATCAGCTAAATGTACACAATCTTTTGTCTGTGCCATCAGCCTTGTATCAGCATATTAGATGATTTGATGTCTCTACAGTGTTTACTACCACAGCAGACACTTATTCATTCATATTCATGGTTTCTCTCAAACTGAAGTTCCAATTGAAGATAGGTCTACGCAGCAACCCCAGCAATGGATAATACCTTCCAATAAAATGTGATGAATTCATGTTGCAGGAATACATGTTAGTCCACCCAGTTTTTACAGTTTAAAGTGAAATATTTATTTTAAAATATTTATTCTTTTGATGAAAATACACTTTAAATAAATTCAAATTAACTATGTGTGTGTGTGTGTGTGTGTGTGTGTGTGTGTGTGTGTGTGTGTGTGTGTGTGTCTTTTGACGTAAAAATATACTCTCAATTTAGTCATGCCATATTCACCATTTTTTTCTCTCTAAAATGGCATATTTGTTGATGAAGGTTTAATATTTTCTTTTTAAGTTTATAATTTTTGTATTTTTTTTAATAATATTCATAATGACAAATTTGTCTCAGAGTGTTGCAAACCAAATTGTCCAGCATTTTAAAAATGTATACACATTTATTAATTATTATGTAAAATAAATAATAGTAAATACTAGTAAATATATCTTACTGTTATTAACCCTTAAGCTGTTTTAAAAACACATTTGGTGTTCCTGGTCGAAAAAAGACAGACTCTTTTAAAAAAAAATTGCTTGTAAATTGCTCGTTAAGATATTGTCACAGTTCTGTTCTGTTTGAGTGTTTTTGTCACTGGTCACATGTCTTCCTTTGTTCTGTTTTCCCGCCACTCCTTGGTTTCCATGGTTACCCTCATTAGTTCATTTGTATCACCTGGTTCCTCGTTAGTCTTGTCAGCTGTGTCTTGTTTCCCTGATCTGTTCTCCTCTGTATTTAAGCCCTGAGTGTTTCAGTCTTCACTTGTCGGTCAATGTTTTATGTTAGGCGATCTTTGCCTGAGCACATGCTCCCTGTTCCTTGTTTTTGTGAGATTGTGAATTAAAACCTTGGATTACTTCATCTGCGAGTTTGCCTCCTACTTCATCTACCCTGCAGCCTGACAGATTGACCGACCTAAAAAGGAATATGGAGGAAGACGAATTTGAGGCTTTTTTATTTAATCAGAATGGGAGTTCATTGGAGGAGTTTGTTGAAGTGTACCTGCATCTGCATCAGGATGTTTACTGGGAGGAGGAATTTTTAAAGCAGCGTTTCTGGTGCGGGTTAGAAGATCCACTCGCCCAGATTCTGCTGACTGAGTACCTGCACCTACCCTTTATTAAATTTATGGACCAAGCTCTTTGGGTTTGTGGGTCCTCTCTCACCGTAACACCAGCCGATCCCGATCCAGCTGAACCTGCACCTCACGCCAGTCCAATCGAGCCTGCACTTCACGCCAGTCCAGCCGAGCCCGCACTTCACGCCAAATCTGCTGAGACCAAAGTAGTATGCGTCGTGCCCGCCGCCCCTGAGACTGTGAGTGTCATGCCCGCCGTGTCTGGGACAGCAAGCGTCATGTCTGCCAGGTCTGGGTCTCTTCACATCAGGCCTGACACTAGATCGGTTTTTCACAAACTGCTATCGAGCCTGGCAGATCCTCCGCTGATGTCAGTGCGATCTGCCAAGATGGCAGCTCTTCCAGAGTTTCGTCCAGCCGTCGCCTGCCCGCCAGAGCCTGTCGCCTGCCCGCCAGAGCCAGAGAGCATCGTTCTCCCCGAGCCAGAGACTTTCCGCCCAGTATCTCCTGTTCCTGTCCTCAGCCAGAGTCCGGACGAGAAGGACTTAATTGACCTGTTTTCAGAGCTTCCTTCGCCGCTGGTCCTGTCCAGCTCAGAGCCCTCTTCGCCGCTGGTTCCGCCCAGCTCAGAGCCCTCTTCGCCGCTGGTCCCGCCCAGCTCAGAGCCCTCTTCGCCGCTGGTCCCGCCCAGCTCAGAGCCCTCTTCGCCGCTGGTCCCGCCCAGCTCAGAGCCCTCTTCGCCGCTGGTTCCGCCCAGCTCAGAGCCCTCTTCGCCGCTGGTTCCGCCCAGCACAAAGCCCTCTTCGCCGCTGGTTCCGCCCAGCTCAGAGCCCTCTTCGCCGCTGGTTCCGCCCAGCTCAGAGCCTTCTTCGCCGCTGGTCCCGCCCAGCTCAGAGCCTTCTTCGCCGCTGGTCCTGCCCAGCTCAGAGCCCTCTTCGCCGCTGGTTCCGCCCAGCTCAGAGCCCTCTTCGCCGCTGGTTCCGCCCAGCTCAGAGCCCTCTTCGCCGCTGGTTCCGCCCAGCTCAGGGCCCTCTTCGCCGCTGGTTCCGCCCAGCTCAGAGCCCTCTTCGCCGCTGGTTCCGCCCAGCACAAAGCCTTCACCGCTGGTCCTGCCCAGCACAAAGCCTTCACCGCTGGTCCTGCCCAGCACAAAGCCTTCACCGCTGGTCCAGCCCAGCACAAAGCCTTCACCGCTGGTCCAGCCCAGCACAAAGCCTTCACCGCTGGTCCTGCCCAGCACAAAGCCCTCACCGCTGGATCTGCCCAGCACAAGGCCCTCACCGCTGGATCTGCCCAGCACAAAGCCCTCGTCGCTGGATCTGCCCAGCACCGAGCCCTCGTCGCTGGATCTGCCCAGCACCGAGCCCTCGTCGCTGGATCTGCCCAGCACCGAGCCCTCGTCGCTGGATCTGCCCAGCACCGAGCCCTCGTCGCTGGATCTGCCCAGCACCGAGCCCTCGTCGCTGGATCTGCCCAGCACCGAGCCCTCGTCGCTGGATCTGCCCAGCACCGAGCCCTCGTCGCTGGATCTGCCCAGCACCGAGCCCTCGTCGCTGGATCTGCCCAGCACCGAGCCCTCGTCGCTGCCCTGCACCGAGCCCTCTCTGGTACCCGGGACTTTTCCCAAGTATTTTTTGGGGGGGGGCCATAGGGCTCCGTCCTGGCCATCCAAGGGGTCTTCTCCGCCATGGCCGCCTGAAAGGCTGTCTTCGCCCTGGTCACCTGAACTGCCAGCTCCGCCCTGGAGGCTCCCTGTCCTGTCAAGCCACGCCCTTGTCAGCCTCCAGGGCGCCCACCCTCCCACCCTATTTGTTGGTCTGTCTACGGCGCGAGGACGCGCCTACCGGGAGGGGGGAATTATGTCACAGTTCTGTTCTGTTTGAGTGTTTTTGTCACTGGTCACATGTCTTCCTTTGTTCTGTTTTCCCGCCACTCCTTGGTTTCCATGGTTACCCTCATTAGTTCATTTGTATCACCTGGTTCCTCGTTAGTCTTGTCAGCTGTGTCTTGTTTCCCTGATCTGTTCTCCTCTGTATTTAAGCCCTGAGTGTTTCAGTCTTCACTTGTCGGTCAATGTTTTATGTTAGGCGATCTTTGCCTGAGCACATGCTCCCTGTTCCTTGTTTTTGTGAGATTGTGAATTAAAACCTTGGATTACTTCATCTGCGAGTTTGCCTCCTACTTCATCTACCCTGCAGCCTGACAGATATATTATAACCACATATTGGATTCAATCTTTTTGTCAACTTGTTTTCTTTCAATAAGGACAGGTTTTGTATTTATTTTTGAAATTGATTGATTGTATGCCTCATTGATCAGAGCCTTATTCATCTGAGGATAAAGTTAATTTCTGTGAAAAAGAAATCCTGTAATACTCAAAATAGTTTGTTTGTGTATGTGAATGTGTGCGTGTGTTTGTTTGTGTGTGTGCAGTAGCGTGAGTGTGCATGTATCCACACATGCCAACCCGATCTCACTGCAATTCGTACAAATTCATATGACCTCACTTGTACGAATTCGTAAGTTTTTTGCTAAATCGTACATATTTTACGAGTTGCCCAATTCGGAATGAATTCGTACTAATGATCTACCCCTGACCCCGCCCCTAAACTTACCCATCACTGGGGTTTAGACAAATCGTACAAATTTGTACGAGTGAGGTCGTACGAATTTGTATGAATTTGCCACCACGTACGAATTGGTTGTGAGATAGCGTTGCATGTGCACAGGTCTGTGAACATGATGAACATGCTCCTGAACACCAACATTTGAATGGTCATTTCAATGAATGGTCTTTTTTTACCAATATAAGCTCTGGGGCCAGTTGCATTTGATTTGTATTCATTGTTTTGAATGTCATTTCTGTTCTCATAATTTTTTTTTATATCAACATTAAAAACCCTCTGTCAACAAACATTTTTGTGGTAATTTAATAGGTGAATTAACAGTTCCCAATACCAGGAAGCGATCCTGGAAGTAGCTCCAAAGTGTCAATCTATGCAGCCTAAGACTTCCAAAGGAATCTGACCACTTGGGCCCCTTGGGTAATCGACACATATAGGGTACGAGCCGACTTATTAAATTATGTTTTTCCTCCCTTGTGCCAATTTATGTAGGAAAGAGGGTCTGTGACAGAGTTAGGGGCCTCATGAGTCCATTAGCTCAGTATGGGGTCAGCCTTCAGTGAGTCTATAGAGCTTTGAGACATGTTTACTAGGTCAGGATGGTCTGATAAATGGCTTGTGATTTCCGTGTGCTGAGAAATCATTACTGTTGTCATCCTGTCTTCCCGTCGCCCATCATAGTCTGGTCTAGCAATTACATTACCCTCCCCGGTAATTGCATAACCGCTAGCGAAGGTAAATTGTAGTCTTTAAGGAGATTGCTATGTTTTATAATACCTTAAACTGCTCACTCTTTCCCCTCTCATTCGTTCATCACCACAGTTTAGGAATATTGTGTTTTTTTTACCCTTTACAATTACATCCAAGCTTGCCAGTCACCCAGTGCGCCGTTGCATTACACTAAATTGTGCGATACTGTTCAGACCGAACCTCAGTGCCAGACCTCCTTTTGTTTCTCTCAGGCAATTGGTGGTGCGAAATTCCCCACAGGACTTTCCTGTGTTCCTGCGTGCAGTCTGAAGAAATAAGATCACATCTCAGTCTTTCTCTCTCTTGTTTAAAAATTGATTCACAATGTGTTTTCATTCATCTCCCTCCACGAACAATATGGAGCAGAGGGGGTGAAGCGAGGACACGGGGATGGAGGAGGCCACCTGAATCATCATTACGTCCAAACTGAGAAGATGCGTCACGTTCCTCTCACCTCAACGTGTATTTCACCTCAGCGTGGCACAAACTGCAGCCACATGTATATTTATGACACATTCCCTCGATATAACTGAATGATATTGATGCCTAAACTCTCAGTGACTTCACTTATAGGAATAAGAAACAGGCACACACACGCAAAGGAGTTTTCATGCCAGGGGGCCACAGAAGGAGTGAATAGATATGAATATATATTGAGCTTTGACCATATGAGGTGAGCAATAGGTTTTGCTGACTCCATATTCTTTTCATTCTCTGAGAATTTGTCTCTGATTATGAGACAGAGGTGGAAAAGGATTACTCGCTGAGGGAAATGGATTTCACTGCTGCCCTCCTAAACAGATTTTTCCACTTTTTTTTTTTTTTTTGCTATTATTTTCATCCTCTATAATAATTCCTTCCTTTGATCACCTTGAAGGCACCTTCCCACAAGGAATTCTATTTTTATATATACTGCAGTAAGGAAAGTTCAAACAGTCTTCCATTCATTTTCCTCTTTCTTACTGTATCCTGTCACCTCTCATGTTGCAATTTGTCATCTAATGATATATATTACTGATAATTATGTAGCTTTGGAATAAATGCTTTGGACAAGGTATTAGTGGCTATGGTTAATCATCACTCAGTTAGGTTAAAGGAACAGTTTTCAGTCATCATTTTCACAAAATAATTCTAAGCTGCTTTTTTTCTTACAATGAAAGTAGATGGTGACCACAGTATTTACATTTCAGATTGTTACTCACTTAAAACTATCCTATGGTGTCAGAAGACTTGGAATATATGGCACAAGGTATTTTATGAAGCTTTTTTTTTTTTTTTTTTCTCTATATGGAGCTTGACAAGCAGAGGTCCCCATCTACTTTCAGTGTATGAAATATAGAGCCTCATGAACATTCTTCAGAAATTCTCCCTTTTTGTTCTTCAGAAGAAATAAAGTCATACAGGTTTGGAGCAAACTGAGTGAGAAAATGTCACTTTATGTATTTTTAAAGGGTTACTGTCCCTTTATAACAAGCATGGAAGCTTGTTTCCGCCACAGAATAAAACATTTTAAAAGATAATTGCGGCTTTTCAGAATTGTGAGATATAAAGTCAGAATTGCATGATATAAAGTCGCATTTGCGTGTTATTAAGTCAGAATTGTGACTTTATATCATGCAATTCTGACTTTGAAAGTATAGAAGTTTTGTTGAAAGTGTTGTTTCTGCAACAGAATTAAAAACTTTAGATCTCACAATTCTGACTTTTTTCTCACAATTGTTATAAAGTTTTTTATTCTGTTGCAGAAACAACACTTTAAACAGAACTTCCATACTTTATAGTTCAATGGCATGTGCAGTCGGTCAAGGCAGGCCATGTGAAGAAACCACAGATCTCCCTAGGATGCGTTGCAACCAATTGCTTAGGATGTAAAAGGTCAGGCGAAAAGCTGTAAGGGGCAAGTGAAAGAAAATCTGACAAATCAACCAAGAAAAGGTTGGCAGAAATAATAAGCCTTACTATATGTGTGATCTCAACAGTCAGTGCACAGTAAATTCGCCGGTGTTAACACCACCCAGTGTTCATATGGGAACCACCAACAGGGTGTTGTAACTCTGTAACACTGAAGCTATTAACTGAGGTATAACTGAGTGATGATTGTTCGATTATTGAAGACACCTGATGATAATGAGCAGAATCACTGAAGAAAAGAGAAACACAAGAACTACAACTGACTTCCAGACACAGCTTTAGATGAAATCAACTGAAAATACTCTCTTATTACAAACCAGACTGAAATTGGGCAGTTTGACTCTTTGCTATTTACATCAGTTTGTGTAATAGTGTTTACCAAAACACATAATCTACTGCAAAAGATCTGCCTCTTGTTCTAGGGTCCGAACAATCAGGGTGTTCTCAGTTAAAGTCGGCAATTAAAGGAGGATCCAAAAAGTCCAGCAGGACCCAAGAATGTTCCTCTCCTCCACTGAAGGTATTACATCCTTCATCCTCTACACTGAGAATCCAACAGGACCTGGTCTGTTTGATCTCCGGTAGCATCTAATTTCTTGATTTGTTCTTTGTCCAATGAACTGCAATGCTAGATAGAAGTGAAAGTAACATTGATTTGCTGTAGTCTGCAAAGATCTTTCCAGATGCAAAGTGTGTACCTTTGATGATGTTCTGCAGCACTCAAAATGACTTTTTTTTTCAATTTCCATGGCTGTATCAACACCAGACAGCAGGTCGATGATTATCAAGAAAGCACTAAAGTCTTTGGATACTAAAGGTTCTATGATGAAATCTCTTAAAAATATTTAAAAATCCAAATGTCATTATGCCCTCTTGAGGTTATAATAATATTCTTCCCAATGAGGAGAAAAAAAAAATGGCATGAAGATAAACTTTCATTGAAAGTATTGCAAAATCCACACTGGACACCATTATTTGATGTCTAACAGGTCTATTGTGCGCTTAATAGAAGAGTTCGCCCCCCAAAAAAGATACTTAATGGCATTTTAAATGTTATATGTTAGGCTGCTTGGAGATTCTCAAAGTTAAAGGTTCTCATAACTTGTTAATTCTAGAACCATTATTTTGAAGTATCTCTTTATTTTACCCTGAAGGAAAAATCAGTAGTCTAAATTAATAAGAAATGTTCTTGATATACTGTGTTATTTTAACACACTTTTAAACAAAAAGTAAATGCATTTAGCATTGATTGCTTCTTTTTTGCCAGTATGTCAGATGTATGTGTCCATGTAGATGTACATGGATGTACAGAAAAAATTTTAATAATATTTCACATTATTATTATTATTATTATATCTTTTTTACTGTATTTCTAAACTAATCTTACAGATTCCAAACTTTTGAACAGAAGTGAATGTTAACAAACTTGCATGTAGGAAGATACATACTGTATTTGGGCTAGAATGACACTAGTGCACCAAAAGTCCATTGCAGATGTGATATTTTGACTGAGAATATGTTTCAAACTTTGGATGATGAGGTGGTAGAGATGATCAGAGCAGCGGAGTGTAGCAAGCAGCAAATCAATGTTCTCAGATGTTACATTGGTAGATATTGATCCATGTGTGAGAGCTGCAGGAGATGTGATCAGACAGCTGAACCTAAGAGAGAGAACACTCGCGCTTGTATTAGGGGTTGTTTACATGAAACCATATTAAAATAAAAAACAAAAACTTTTTAAGCATTTTGGCAGTTCATTTACACGACAACAGCGTTTTGGGGTTTTAAAGTGCAAGTTTTTGAAAACGATACCTTTTATTGTCTCCTTGTAAACTACAAAACATGAATTAGTGAAAATGGTGATATAATGTGCAAGCGTGTTACGTGTTTAGTCTATAGGTGTGTAGTTTTTCTTTAAAGCTACACTGTGTAACTTTTTATGTTGATTCTCAGCAAAAAACACTTTGTTCTATCAAAAGTGTATGCGCTGATTCATGTGTAATTACTTCCACCAACTAATAAAGTATTCTTGTAAGCGTAAAATCGGCCATTTATAATACATACGAGCGAGTCGCTCGAATGGCGGCAGCCATGTTGCACCTCCATCTTGAAAATACATTCGCCAAAGAGGGACATACCTGGAAATTCAAGCTTCGCCTTTCGGATTTTACACTCGGTGACACCGTGATGAATGCGAGGGGGAGATTTCTCGCGACTGCTGGCAGATTTGAAAGATTGCTGAAGATGGAGGATAGATGGAGCGAAAGAGAGAATTAAAACGTCAACGCGACAGGCAAATCAGCAAGACTAAAGTTAGTATTGGAGTAACTTTTCCCAGATGGAAAGAGCTCACGAGGAGCAAAGATTTTAAAACAGACGCTGAAGTTGCCTGCTTTCTTCTCGACAAGTAATTCAGCTTATTTGTGTAAATTCAAAGTTTTATAGTTGCTTGTCTAACCATAGCATGGTTGTGCATAACGCCAGAAAGACCTCTAGTATAACTTGCGTTACTTTTCCTTGCGTCAATGGTGAAAAAGTATTGTTAATCTTGGAATAATAAGGCCACCGTAGGAGTTAAAACGCCCTCAGAATGAAAAGGAACAGAAACTAATTTTCACTGGGTAGTCATATACAATTTCACCACTAGATGGGGGGAAAATATCACACAGTGTAGCTTTAAAAAAGTGACATCGCCAACTACTGACCTGGCAGCGTCATACAGCGTTTTTAGTCGGTTTCAAGATTCCCTGTGAACTGGGATCATTTTGATAATGTTGTCACCTGTATGCAAAATTCACCATTCATATCATTTAGATTAAAAGCCAACTGCTTCACTGCTGCTTTTAGCAGTTATTTTCACAAAAAGTCACGTTTGGGTTCAAAGACGTGCCTAACCTTTTCGTTGTCATTGAGAGGAGATGATTTGGTGTGAACCTCTGAGGTAGCAAGCAGTGAAAATACATTTAAAGTTTTGGAATAAAAGTAAAAAGCTTTTTCTTTTGTCTGTCAGAGAAGAGTAGAGATAGCTAAAGCACTTCTATCTCTCTCGCTCCCTTTCTCTCTGTCACCTCTCTTTTTATATATATATATATATATATATATATATATATATATATATATATATATATTATATTTTTTATATATACCGTTTATATATATATATATATATATATATATATATATAGAGAGAGAGAGAGAGAGAGAGAGAGAGAGAGAGATTTTTGAGATTTTACAAATACTTTATTAAAACAGTTGTAAAAAACAACACTCAATCAAATAAAATCACATTAGATCAACACACTCTTAAAAGTTAGATTATTCTCTACAACAGAGCAGAGTACATCTTTGTGACACCAAATATTGGAAAATTTTCCGAGATCGTTCATCAAACTGTAGTAATTAAAATCTATTCTTAAACGTGATTTCAACATTTTGACAAATACAAAAACAGCATCATCATCTGTAGAACATTCAACCTTATTTCGTCTACTCATATACACAGCCATCTTTGCTCTCCCCAAAATGAAATTAAAGAGTTGACACTGCTCTCTCTTTTTTTGTGAATACCTGTAACCTAAAATAAACAAGTGTTTGGAAAAAACTACATCAAACAATTTGAAAAGATCCTCCAACATAGAGAACAGTGGCACAAGACGACAACAGTCCATGAAGCAGTGAAAAACTGTCTCACGAAGGGTGCAAAAAGGACAGTCATGATTAACATCAGGGTTTAAAACCGAGATAAAAGAATTAACAGCCACTGCTGTATGTAAAACTCTCCATTGCAAATCAGCAACCTTCTTCAACAATGGTGGTTTATACAGCGCCCTCCATTCAGGTCCAACACCATCTACCAGACCCAAGCGAGCTCTCCATGGAGTGTCAATCTTACCATTTAGTTTATCTTTATTCAAAATTTTCACAATCAATCTATATAACAATTTCTTGTCAGCATCATGAACAGACAAACAGGGATTATCGATTCCTAAGAAAAAACCTGTACAGTCCTTAAAGTCTGGGAGAATCTTCACCAAAGGAAAAGCATCATCAACACTATAATGAGCAGAACCATCACAATAAAAATGCAACAATGTGCGTTCAGAGTCTGTTAAACCCTCTTTCCACTTTTTGAGCAACAACTCAACCATGCGAATAGAGTGCACCTTTACATGAGAAGCAAGTAGAAGCGCATTGTCCATGTTTGCACCTGTAAAGTGAATTACATGTCCCAAAGTCACTACATTAGCCAAACAGAACTATTTGAGTAAACTGGGACCTAGTTGACAAGCTGCACTCAAACGGGTCCCATACACAACTGGCTCTTGAAGAAGCCAGTACAGTGAGCTGTGATGTTCTGTCCTCTCCGTCGTAAATAGATTCCAGACTTTTAACAGTCCACGGTAGAAACTCGGCAAACCACTGGTGTTGAGCTGTTTTAAGTCCATCAGAAACAATGTTCTGTCTAGGCCAAGTCCACCTAGCTGGTTCAGAATAGTGCATGCCAGCGGTCTCCATACCAGGTCTGCGGGACCACACAGAAACCTCTGCACAAACTGGAAACGGAAAGTAGCCCCTCTACTGTTCAGATGAATTACGCCTTGTCCTCCTTCATCTTTCGGCAAAAACAACACACTTTGAGGCGTCCAATGCAGACGATCCCAAAAGAAATCAACAAGAAGTGCCTGAATCTTTGGTAGCAGGTCTGGAGGAGGATCAACACACGATAAACGATGCCATAAAGTGGATGAAATCAGGTTGTTAATGACAAGAACTCTACCTCGATAAGACATCTTTGGTAAAATCCACTTCCATCTAGCAAAACAACCTTTAGTTTTTTCAAGAACATTATCCCAGTTTTTAAGGACAAAAGTTTCTTCACCCAAAAATACACCTAAGTATTTTAACCCCCCCTCTGTCTTCCAATTTAACCCCACAGGCAATTTAAACTTTTTCTCCATCACTCCTATACAGAGAGCTTCACTTTTGCTCCAGTTTACTCTGGCTGAAGAAATTATACCAAATTGAACTATCACATTTGTCAGTATATCAATATCTTGTTGGTTATCAACAAAGATGACTAAATCATCTGCATACGCAGATAACTTTAAAGGTATATTGCACCCTGGTAAAATCACACCTTTTAAAACAGATCTAAGTTTATGTAATAAGGGTTCAAACGCCAGAGAATACAACATGCCAGAGAGGGCACAGCCCTGCCTAATTCCCCGCTGGACCTGGAAAGGAGCGCTCAAAACACCATTGATTTTTAAAACACTCTGAACATCACAGTACAACGTCTTAATCTTGTTAGTAAAATCAGAAGTAAAACCAAACGCACTCATTGTTTCCCATAAATATTTGTGTTCAACACGGTCAAACGCTTTTTCCTGATCAATAGAAACTATTCCCATTTTAAGACCAAAAAGCTTAGAGATTTCTAACAAGTCTCGGATAAGAACAATATTATCATAAATCAGCCTGCCAGGGACGCAATAGGTTTGATCAGGCAAAATTACTTGTTCCATAACTTTACTAAGTCTGTTGGCCAACACTTTGGAGAGTATCTTATAATCAGTGCAAAGCAGGGACACAGGTCTCCAGTTTTTTATAAGCTGCAGGTCACCTTTCTTTGGCAGCAGGGTAAGAACTGCCCTCCTGCAACTTAAAGGCAGAAGTCCATTGGCTAAGCTATCCTTCAGTACTGCCAGAAGATCTTCTCCAATTAAAAACCAAAAAAACTTATAAAAATCAACTGGTAGACCATCTAATCCAGGAGATTTTCTGCTCTGCATACTCTGCAACGCTTCATACAATTCACCAAGAGAAATATCTGAATCCAGCACAACGTTGCTTTCTTGTGCAACCTGGGGAAGACCAGTATAAAAACTCTGAGCTAACATCGGCTCTTCTTGGTGTTCACATTTATACAGTTCACAGTAAAAGCTGACAGCATGTTTACGAATAGCAGCATGATCAGACAACACATGCCCAGCATCAGACTTTAAACCATGAATGTATCTCTTTTGACCGTTTTTCCGCTCCAATCCAAAAAAAAAGTGTGAAGGAACATCCATTTCTACCACATTTTTAAAACGGGACCTAATAAGAGCCCCTTGTGCTGATACCCCAAGCAGGTTCGTTAAAACAGTCTTTTTGACCTCAAGAGCTTCAAAATACCGTTGATCTTTTGTGGCCTCAGCCAAAACCTGGAGTTCCTCTACTTCAGACTCCAGAGCTTTCACTGACTTCAGTAACACTTTGGTGACATTACAATTATATTGCTGACACAACTGTTTTGTTTGAACTTTTCCAAAGTCCCACCATTGTTGTAGAGACATAAAATCATTTATTCTACTTTGATGATTTTTCCAAAAAGATACAAAAATGTCTTTAAAATTTTTATCTTCTAGTAAAGCTGTATTAAAATGCCAATAGGCACTACTAGGCTTTACACACTTCAAAAAGACACAAATCAAGACGAGTGAGTGATCAGAAAACCCAACAGGGCTAATAAAGCAGTTTTTAACAACATTAGAATGATATTTAAAACAATAAAAACGATCGAGTCTGGCCATAGACAATAAATTGTCTTTACAATGAGTCCAGGTATACTGCCTTTGATTGTCATGTAACCCTCTCCACACATCATATAACTCATGAGTCTCTAACAGTTGAATGAGACGTGTGCGGGAGGCCGGGTGAGGCTCGACATGATTCCTGTCAAGTCTACTCTCTGTACAATTCCAGTCTCCACCTATAAATAAGAACTCTTTATCATTACAATCTCTGATAACATCGTTTACAGTTTCCAAAAAAATCAATCTCTCTTTACCAACAGCTGGAGCATATACAGTGATGAACACGAGTTGTACATTTTCATATATTACTCTGACTTTTAACAGTCGGCCTTTAACCATCTCTTCACATTCAACAGAGTGAGGATTGAAACCTTTGGAAAAAAGAACACCCACTCCACAACTATTACTAGTTTTGTGACTTAAAAAAACATCACCCTCCCATTCTCTCTTCCAGTCAACTTCGTTATCAACAGTACTATGCGTCTCTTGTACAAAGATAACGTCCAATTTTTTAAGGGAGCACAGTCTGAAAAATGAAGCTCTTTTTCCTTCATCTCTCGCTCCATTCAAATTCAGACTGCCTAGTTTTAACTCACTCATAAAACAAAAGAAAAAAAGAAAACCAAAAGAGAAACAAGAAATAAACAAATATGAAAAACTAAACATATTCGCCATCTTCTAACTGTCTTTTAACTTTCAAAACAAGTTTCTTTAAGCGATACCTTTCTTGATCAGTAAAGATTTTCTCCCCGGCACTTTCAGAACTTTTTTGAAAATTCTTGACTGAATCAATAAAAAGTTGTAGATCAGGAAAAGCACTCTCAAGTTTAACATTCCTAGCTCCCTTAGTACTCTTGAGAAACTTCTTAATACTCAACATAGAGTAGCCACCTCTTTCCAGGGGCAAAGATTGCGATGAAACTATAGATTCTGCATCAGAGTCTACCTCAACGTCACTATAAAAAGTTTGGGAGCAATCATGAAGAGGAAAAGTTTTCGTTTTTTCAGAGCATTGAAACTCATCTCTTGTTTTTCTTTTCTTAACATTATCTTCATCAGATTTGTCATCTACTAGCATCTCACTTTCTTCAGTCAAAGGACATTCTACCTCCTCTACTTCTTTCTGAGTGCTACTACTGGCCTCTTCCATATCATGCTGTTGACCAATCTCAACTGGAGAGGGAGCCTAAAAAAAACTCTTCATTCTTCTGTGTTGATCTTTTATTTTGTTCAAGCTTCTGAGCTTTGTACGATTTTTTCGTTTTTAAACCGTCTGATTCATTCCGTTTTTGTCCCTGAGAATGTTTTGGTTCACTCTGTTTTTGTCCCTGAATTTCATTTGATTCACTTTGTTTTTGTCCCTGAGTTTCAATTGATTCAATCTGTTTTTGTCCCTGAATTTCAATTAAATCACTTTGTTTTTGTCCCTGAGTTTTATTTGATTCACTTTGTTTTTTCCCCTGAGTTTCATTTGAATCACTTTGTTTTTGTCCCTGAATTTCATTTGATTCACTTTGTTTTTGTCCCTGAATTTCAATTGATTCAATCTGTTTTTGTCCCTGAATTTCAATTAAATCACTCTGTTTTTGACCCTGAGTTTCATTTGAATCACTTTGTTTTTGTCCCTGAATTTCATTTGATTCACTTTGTTTTTGTCCCTGAATTTCATTGAGCTTACTTTGTTTAAGTCCCTGAGACTCCTTTAATACATTCTGTGTTTGTCCTTGTAATTTATTTGTTTTGTCCAATTTTTGTCCCTGAAATTCGTTTGATTCATTTTGTTTTTGTCTCTGAGATTTACTTGACTCACCCTGTTCTATGGTCTTATTATTAATTTCAGCAGGGAATTTTTCTGGGCATGATCGTATAAGGTGACCCTCTATTCCACATCCAAAACATTTCATTTTCTCAGACGTTACATAAACGTTGTAATCATAATCATCCACTTTGAACTTGAACACTAAATTTAATTCTTCATTGTTGTTTTTAAGAATCATGAAAACCTGCCTTCTAAAAGAAACAACATGTCTCAAATGCGGAGATTTACAGCCAAGGCCAATTGTTTTAATCGGAGACATTAGCTGTCCATGTCTGGAAAGTTCCCTCTCTAACATTTCGTTACTAATAAACGGAGGGACTTGCGACAAAATTATCTTTTTTGCCGGATTAACGAGCGGCACCGCTTGAACCAAGATATCTTTGATCGTTACTCCTTGTTCAACAATCGTTGCAACTTTATCAAAGCTATCTACAAAGATCACAACACCGTTGTTCATCCTTGACGCGGATTTAACGCTATCATAACCAATAATCCCTCCGACTGCCAAAGCGCAATCCTCCACGGAACAGTCTATAGTTGGACAAAGTTTAAAAGCATGTCGACGCGTGAGCGTTTCAAGCCCCGCGCCTCCAACACCGCGAACCGGCATGACTCCCGGTTACACCGGTCGCCGCCTCCACCACGACAACTAACCCACTTAAACTACACGTCAAGTCAAGTCAAGTTTATTTATATAGCGCTTTTCACAACACAGGTTGTATCAAAGCAGCTTCACAGTAATAAATTAGAACAATACATCAATGTTTGTTTCTAGTGGAACGTCTACGTTCGGTAATGCTGATCAATAGTATCGTTGATTGATTAATTCAATTAAATATCCCCAAATATCCCCAACTGAGCAAGCCAAAGGCAACAGTGGCAAGGAACCGAAAAACTCCATCAGGTGACCTAATGGAGAAAAAAAAAACCTTGGGAGAACCCGGGCTCAGTCGGGGGCCAGTTCTCCTCTGGCGTTTATGAACTAGAGGTCGGATTTAACTGTAGGATTAAAAGTATTATATGAATGCCTGGCTGAAGAGATGCGTCTTTAATCTAGTTTTAAACTGGGAGAGTGAGTCTGAGCAACGAACAGTATCCGGAAGACTATTCCAGAGTTTTGGTGCTAAATGTGAAAATGCTCTCCCTCCTTTGGTGGATCTGGATATCCTAGGTATGACCAAAAGCCTCGAATTTAGTGATCTTAAAGAGCGCGATGGATTATAGGGCGATAGAAGATCGGTTAAATAGACTGGAGCTAAGCCGTTTAGGGCTTTATAAGTCAGTAGCAATACCTTGTAATTAATACGGGACTTTATAGGTAACCAATGTAGGGATGATAAAATCGGTGTTATATGATCATATTTTCTTGATCTAGTTAGAACTCTAGCGGCGGCATTTTGGACTAACTGTAGCTTGTTTATTAAGGATGCAGGACAACCGGCTAATAACGCATTACAGTAATCTAGTCTCGAGGTCATGAATGCATGAACTAACTTTTCTGCGTCAGAAACTGATAGCATATTACGTAGCTTAGCAATGTTTCTAAGGTGGAAAAAGGCTGTTCTTGTAACATATGAAATATGATTTTCAAAAGACAGGTTGCAGTCTAATATAACACCCAGGTCTTTTACTGTAGAGGATGAAGTAACAGGACATCCTACTATGTTAAAGTTGTATTGTGAGAGGTTTTGTGGGTGGTTTTTTGAACCGATAAGTAGTACCTCTGTCTTGTCTGGATTTAATAAAAGAAAATTATGCGTCATCCAATCTTTTATATCTTTAACACACTCTGTCAATTTGGATAATTTAGCGTTTTCATCTGGCCGTGATGAAATATAGATTTGAGTGTCATCAGCATAACAATGGAAACTAATTCCATGTTTCCTTATAATATTTCCAAGTGGCAGCATATATATTGAGAATAATAGAGGGCCTAACACAGATCCCTGCGGCACTCCATAGTTTACTGGAGTTATGATAGATTTTTCTCCATTTAAATAAACAAAATGGTAGCGGTCAGATAAATACGATCTAAACCAGCTTAATGCTTGTCCTTGAACACCAGTATAATTTTGTAGTCGATCTAAGAGTATTGTATGATCTATAGTATCGAACGCAGCACTAAGATCAAGTAAAACTAATATTGAGATACAGCCTTGGTCAGAAGCTAAAAGTAAATCATTTGTGATTTTAACGAGCGCAGTTTCAGTGCTATGATGCGGCCTGAATCCAGACTGAAACTTTTCATAGGTGTCATTTTCTTGTAAGAAAGAGCCCAGTTGAGCGGACACAACTTTTTCTAGTATTTTAGACATAAAAGGTAGATTTGAAATGGGTCTATAATTTACTAGATTATTCGGATCTAATTGTGGTTTCTTAATGAGAGGTTTTATAACTGCCAATTTAAATGTTCTTGGAACATGACCTAAAGATAAAGACGAGTTAATAATATTGAGGAGAGGCTCTTCCACTACAGGTAACACTTCTTTCAATAGTTTAGTTGGTATGGGATCTAATAAACATGTTGTTGTTTTAGAGGAAATGATAAATTTATTTAACTCTTTTTGTTCTATAGTTGAAAAGCACTGTAATTGTTCTTGCGGCGTGATAATTGAGGCTGAATTATAAGGCGCGATTGAGGATTGAACGTTTACAATTGTGGTTCTGATGTTTTCTATTTTCTCAGTGAAGAACTTCATGAAATCATTACTACTAAACTGTAATGGAATACTTTGTTCAGGAGACATCTGTTTATTTGTTAGTCTCGCCACGGTGTTAAATAAGAACTTAGGATTGTTATGGTTGTTTTCTATTAGTTTGCGTAGATGCTCAGCCCTGGCCGCTTTTAGGGCCTTTTATAACGTGACATACTGTCTTTCCATGCGATTCTAAAGACCTCTAAGTTGGTTTGTTTCCATTTACGCTCTAAATTACGGGTTTCTCTCTTTAGAACACGCGTAGTACTGTTGTACCATGGTGCTTTACTTTTCTCTCTGACCTTTTTTAATCTAATGGGCGCAACAATATCCAATGATCCAGAGAGAATGGTGCTCATAGTGCTAGTTAATTCCTCAAGTTCATCTGTTTGTTTGGGTTCACTGAGCAGCTGAGACAGATCCGATAAGCTGTTTGAAAAATTATCTATGGTGGATGGAAGGATTGTTCTGCCTAATCGATAACGCGGCGCAGCATGATATATTACAGGAGTACGTAATATGCAAGTTACCATGTAATGGTCAGTGACATCGTCACTTTGTGGAATGATATCTATATCGGTTGGATCGGTTCCATGTGATATAATTAAATCGAGTGTATGATTAAATCGATGAGTCGGTCCGGTAATGTTTTGCTTGACCCCAAAGGAGTTTAATAAATCAGTAAACGCAGCCCCTAACGCATCATTTTGATTATCTACATGGATATTAAAGTCTCCAACAATTAATGCTTTATCGAAGTTAACTAATAGGTCTGAGAGAAAATCTGCAAACTCTTTTAGGAAATCAGCGTAAGGCCCAGGCGGTCTATATACGGTAGCCAAGGCTAGAGATAATAGGGATGTTTTTCTATCATCTAAGAGCGTAACATTTAGTACAAGTACTTCAAATGAAATAAACTTATAACCCGTTTTCTGAGTAACATTGAGAAAATCTCTATAGATTGTTGCAACACCGCCGCCACGACCATTCAGACGGGGCTCGTGCTTATAGGAGTATCCTAATGGAGTAGACTCATTTAAACCGAAATAATCATTTGGTTTAAGCCAGGTTTCAGTAAGGCAAAGTACATCGAAGCTATTATCTGTGACTATTTCATTTACAATAACTGCCTTAGGTGTGAGTGATCTAATGTTTAAAAGACCTAGCTTTAAAAATTGTTTTTGATTACCAATAGCAACATTTTCTGGTTTAATAACAATTAGATTTTT
This sequence comes from Scardinius erythrophthalmus, assembly GCF_964197995.2. Lineage (NCBI taxonomy): Eukaryota > Metazoa > Chordata > Actinopteri > Cypriniformes > Leuciscidae > Scardinius > Scardinius erythrophthalmus. The sequence goes on along the minus strand of NC_138230.1, from coordinate 40,044,225 downwards.
TCTAGATCCTGCAGTAGATTTATGATTTGATCTCACTAAACGAGGAATAGACACAGTTTCTATGCAATGTTCTACACTATTTATATCAGTTAAATTGGTGCAGCAGAGACTATGATTTGGACTTTTGTTTACTAGTCAAAAGGTATTTAACATTTTGGAGATGTTATCTGACAGAAGATCCGATCCGAATCTGTTTGGGTGTAAGCCATCAGCACGGTAAAGCCTAGGACGCTCCCAAAACAGATTCCAATTATTTACAAAGAGAAGTTTCTGCTCATTGCACCATGACATTAACCATTCATTAAGCGCAAATAATCTACTAAACTTTTCATGACCTAGTCGGTACGTGGGAAGCGGTCCTGACACAATAATCGTTATATCAGGCGATGTGCTGCGTACCGTATCGATCAGATTCCTGAAGTCTTTCTTCAAAACTTCCGTCTGGCGCAGTCTGATGTCGGCCCCTCCCGCGTGCAGGACAACGGTTCCGACGCGCTCGTTCAGAATCTCGGGAACGTGAGCAGCGACTTCGGAAACACGAGCACCAGGAAAGCAGTGACTATGCACCTTACTTTTATTTAACGTAACGTGTACGTGTCGAACGATGGAATCGCCGATGATCACAGCATCGCGTTCTGTTTCGCGAAGAGGGGAGAAGCGGTTTTGTGTGGATATCTCGAAAACCGGGAGGGTCGGAGAGAGTTTTCTTGGTCTAGACCTGACTCGCGACTTCCGCTGCGGAAAAATCCAGGCTTCGTGATGGCATGTTGGAGCCGGAGTGAACGAGACCATGGCTGATCGCGACCTCGACGTTCGGGACCGATGTTGAGGAACGCACGGAGTAGACGAGGTCGGAGTCAGCGGGTTAGTAACATTAATCTCTGATTTGTGTGCCTCGGCGCGCGATGTTTCGAGAGCCAAACGCCGGTCTATCAGCTCGGCTTTTCTTACTAAAAGGTCGTGGATCTGTTTCTCAACAGCTTCCAGCTCAGACTGCACCGCGTGCAGCTCAAATGTGTCCTCACCTGCACCAAAAGGTAGACTACTTACATTTGATATATTCGCCATTTTAACAGATGGACAGTAAGTTAAGTTAGCAACGACGCTACCAGTGGTGCTATCAATATTAATACTAATTTATGGCTTAAGTCTTGGATATAATCCGTCTTTTCAGTGGTACGGGTGTAGAGTAGACGCACGATAGGTGAAAAATGTTTGTTTGTAACTTAAATGAGTGCGGAGAAGACGCGTTCAGCCGTGATCCACGGACGTAACCTATAAGAGTATCCAGCGTTGGATCACAAGGCTTGAGACGCGTCTGCTCAACAATCCGCGTTATAACTATGAGGTGAGGAAAAGTAGAAAATGTTCGTTGTAAGTGAGTTTAAAGAGAAATCAAGAATTATAAATCAATCGATGGAGCTCCAAAGACAACAACGCGCTCACACCACTAACAATAAAATAAATAAAACTAAAACAACATAGAAAAAAAGATAGAAAAGATAGAAAAAAAAACACTCACTCGAAAACCACGCTCCCAATCTCGCATCCACTCACGCAACTTCCGCTCAGAGAGAGAGAGAGAGAGAGAGAGAGAGAGAGAGAGAGCGAGAGAGAGAGAGAGAGAGAGAGAGAGAGAGAGACACACGGACAGAGCAAGTACCTGACTTGCTACTGCAATACATGCACAACACGTATATGGAGGCACAGAATTGTATTACATATGAATGATCCTCATAACTGATATTATAGTCATCAGTGGGTGCTAATGGAGTCAAACTCCAACCAGCTGATATTTATTGAGATTACAGATCAGCTTTACAAGTAAACAAGCATTTACCACATGGTTGGTAATTATTATTAATTACAGTTCTTAAAATATCTGCTGTGCAAGGTTACAGAATAATACAGAATTGACAGTGTTATTCTGTAACCTTGCACTGCAGATATTTCAAGAACTGTAATTATAATGAAACCTAAAGTTAGTGGCAGGTGAGTTGCATTGTAATACATAATGATAGATTGCATCTGTCAACTGTAAAGGCTTTTAAAACAAAGGCAAGCCTTTAATTGCTTTGTCTCTCCCTGCGTGAATAGGTGACACGCTCTGTGAATGACAGCTGTAGCAGGACATGGAACAAGGGAGGCTTTTCATCACACGGACGACCAGAGAGGACTGTGTCAATTATCTGCCAACGTGGGCAAGTGCAGTTAGACACTTTTCACACTATTAACAGCTGCCGTTGGAGATCGTGATGTGCCTTCTTTAATAATAAGAGCATCATCTTAACGCTCGAAGATAATTAACAATCAGTATGTGATCAAACGTATAACACCAATCAGAGTGATAAAAGAAAGAACAAGATGGTTGAGGAAGTACTTAATGAGAACAGGATGCTAGAATGAAAAAAAATAGCAAACAAACAAAAGAAATCAAAAGAAATCAAAGAAGAAATCATTTCTTTATTGTCTATTGGTCGTTGTCTCTTTCTCTTTGTCTCTCCAGAGTCAACTGTCAAGACCTCGCATCAATATTCAGACACACTTTTGGATTCTCGCCCTCTCTTTCTCTCACTCTGTCTTATCAACAAATTTGCAGATAACCTCAAATTCAAGGTCCATGCCGCTGACAGCTGGGTGTTACTTGATTATTTTTGACAGTTATTCAATGTGGCATGAATCTGAAAAAGTGAGAAGAAAAAATCTAATATGAACAAAGATTGCTTCATTTTAAACTTGAAGTTTAAGGTACCTGGGACTTAATTGCATTTTATTCTTGTCTGGTGGATAAAAATACTTAAAGATGTTTTTTTTTATTCAAAATACTTTTCTGCTCTCCCAGTTTAATGTGAAAAGACAACTTTAAGTACGATTTTTGTAAGTTTATACCCCCCAAAATGTAAAGACAGTTACTATGTGATGCTTCAAAAACATTGCTGTTTTGTTTGAGAAACCCGACACAAGAAGATTAGCTCAACCAATAGCGTGAGTTTGGGGCAGGGCCGCAGGACTATTTATTTGTATTTATGAAATAGAAGTAGTGAGAGTAATTTTCTTCCATATTGCAACGTACATTCTCGTGAAACCGAAAAAGGAAAGAAGGTGGGGACTTGGTTCTTGGTTGATTAGATGGAGGCAGATCAAATCAAATGAATGTGAGTTTGCATTTGATTGTAAGAAAGAGCTTAAGCTGAATAAATAATTAGAGAAGTCTGGCATACGTCACCAGAGAGAAATCTGTCAATCATGACATTTTGATGAATAATTACAAATTAATAATTTATGAATTTGATTTAATAACAATAATTAAAAAATGAAACTAAATAGATGAATCGTTCACAATAACACCATTGAAAATGGGTGAATTTTCTTTTCATGCCAACTTGAATTTATGTAGAAAATCTGAATGTCACAAAAAAAAAAAGCTTCCATCCCATCTGTGGGACTTTGGGATTTTTGGACCACTTATGAGGAATTTGGCATAATATAGAATTTGAAAATTAAATAATTCCAGATTCCATCTGTCATCAATCTAATGACTTTAGATGCTGTTGATACAGATCAACATCAATGTGGTGATGGCACTAAGGCCCTGTTTACACCTGATATTAAGATGCATTTCGGTTTATCGGAGCATAAGTGGACGATAAATACAAGTGTAAACGAGGACTAAAATGTTTTGAGCTTGTCCACTTTTGACCAGACATAATCGAAAATGCATTCGACCGGATTACTTTTGCAGTGTAAAATCTCATGTGGTCGAATGCGTTCAAACAGCCATTAAAGACCGTCTACTCTCCGCCTACCGACCTAATGCCTAAACATTATGGGAAGTGCGCTAGCCAGGCGGGATTTAAACTTTGTTGGCTGAAGACGCAAGTTTGGTTTAGAGACGAAAAGGATGTCTCTCTGTCTCTTTTTATGCTCTGGCTCTCTTATTCTCTGGGTCCCTTTCTTGGGGCTCTCATTCTCTCTCTCTCTCTCTCTCTCTCTCTCTCTCTCTCTCTCTCTCTCTCTCTCTCTCTCTCTCTCTCTCTCTCTCTCTCTCTCTCTCTCTCTCTCTCTCTCTCTCTCTCTCTCTCTCTCTCTCTCTCTCTCTCTCTCTCTCTCTCTCTCTCTCTCTCTCTCTCTCTCTCTCATTTTATATGCTGGTTAAGATTAATGGTTTAAGTCAATTACAAATGTGCTAAATAGTTTTGATTTGGTATTGACTTTGAAGTGCTACATATTGCAATACAATATTGTCACTCTGTATAGCAACGCTCTCCCACATATTACTGTAAGCTATTGTAACTCTGCTTATTTTTCCGTCATTGGTATAAGTGGCAGTGGGTGGAATAGACAAGAAATGTACAGTTTTCTACCATCTTGCTAATAACATTTCTTTAGTCATTCGGCAGTCTTGCAGCTTGAATCACTGCATGAAATCTACCCTTACAATGTAAATTATGCAAGCTTATTTTGTCCATTAGATTTTCTGTAATATGCATTATTAGTATGGTGTTTACTGAGTTTGATAATATAATTTATTTCTTTTAATATCAGTCTAATGCATTAAGCCATGTTGGCGTTTCAGAGCGTCTGGGGACGCGGGTTTTGTGACATCATCGCATACAACTGAAGTCCCATTTCATTAAACCAATAAAACGGCTCCGACAAAAGTCAAGGCGCGAAATTTGAAATTGCAGTGACAGATTTGAGAACTTGCAAGTGCTTAATTGAGGTTGTACTGTGAATGTGAATGTAAGATTAAATGCAAATATATATATATATATATATATATATATATATATATATATATATATATATATATATATATATATATATATATATATATATATATAAATACACTGCTCAAAAAAATAAAGGGAACACTTGTTAATCAGAGAATAGCATCAAGTCAGTTAAACTCCTGGGATATTGATCTGGTCAGTTAAGTAAAAGAGGGGGTTGGTAATCAGTTTCAGCTGCTTTAGTGTTAATGAAATTAACAGCAGGTGCACTAGACGGTCACCAGTAAGACAACCCCCAAAACAGGAATGGTTTTACAGGTGGAGGCCACTGACATTTTTTCCCTACTCATCTTTTCGGACTGTTTTTCACCAGTTTTGCATTTGGCTAGGGTCAGTGTCACTACTGGTAGCATGAGGCGATACCTGGACCCTACAGAGGTTGCACAGGCATCAATACGTGCCATTGCCAGAAGGTTTGCTGTGTCTCCCAGCACAGTCTCAAGAGCATGGAGGAGATTCCAGGAAGACAAACAGCTACTCTAGGAGAGCTGGACAGGGCCGTAGAAGGTCCTTAACCCATCAGCAGGACCGGTATCTGCTCTTTTGTGCGAGGAGGAACATGATGAGCACTGCCAGAGCCCTACAAAATGACCTCCAGCAGGCCACTGGTGTGAATGTCTCTGACCAAACAATCAGAAACAGACTTCATGAGGGTGGCCTGAGGGCCCGACGTCCTCTAGTGGGCCCTGTGCTCACTGCCCAGCACCAGGGAGCTCGATTGGCATTTCCCATTGAACACCAGAATTGGCAGGTCCGCCACTGGTGCCCTGTGGTTTTCACAAATGAGAGCAGGTTCACCCTTAGCACGTGACAGACAGGAAAGGGTCTGGAGAAGCCGTGGAGAATGTTATGCTGCCTGTAACATCGTTCAGCATGACCGGTTTGGTGGTGGGTCAGTGATGGTCTGGGGAGGCATATCCATGGAGGGACGCACAGACCTCTGCAGGCTAGACAATGGCACCCTGACTGCCATTAGGTATCGGGATGAAATCCTTGGATCCATTGTCAGACCCTATGCTGGTGCAGTGGGTCCTGGGTTCCTCCTGGTGCACAACAATGCCCGGCCTCATGTGGTGAGAGTATGCAGGCAGTTCCTGGTGGATGAAGGAATGATACCATTGAAGGGCCACCACGCTCACCTGACCTACGTCCAATAGAACACCTCTGGGACATTGTGTTTCGGTCCATCTGACATCACCTGGTTGCACCTCAGACTGTCCAGGAGCTCAGTGATGCGCTGGTCCAGATCTGGGAGGAAATACCCCAGGACACCATCCATCGTCTCATTAGGAGCATGCCCCAAAGTTGTTAGGCATGCATACAAGCACGTGGGGGCCATACAAACTACTGAGTACCATTTTGAGTTGCTGCAATGAAATTTCAGCAAAATTGACAAGCCTGCTGCATCATTTTTTCACTTAGATTTCCGGGGTGTTTTTGAATTCAGTCCTCTGTAGGTTGATCATTTTCATTTCCATCAAACGATGTGGCATCCTTTCGTTCATAACACATTACCCAGTCCATATTAGTATAGATATCCAGCATGATATTTTTTCCCATTGAGATCTGATGTGTTTTCAAAGTGTTCCTTTAATTTTTTTGAGCAGTGTATATATATATATATATATATATATATATATATATATATATATATTACATGTTTGTGTCTGTCATTGTATTTCCGTGAATAGCATTTTACACATTTGTGACTACTTGTCTGCAGTTTCAGATTCAGAATACAGGTGTGTGACTATTGTCTGTGAGTGCAAATTTCAACATTCAACTTCAGATTTTTATTTTACAGGTTTTCACATTGGAGCTGTGAGTGTAAATGTTCGCGTGCAAGTATGAATATTTATTGTACAAGTTCTCAAATTCACATCTACGTGCTCTTGAGTTTTGCTACTCTTTTACCTTCATACACAGTCTCTCCGGAATCAGTAAAGAGATAAATATCGTTTAGCACTCTCAGGAGGGTGGACTCAGTGCTGTGAGCAGACCTAAAATCATTGAAAAACCTCATAAATACAATTATTTGACAAAGTGTTGGAGTTGATCCAGCAAATTGGTCGATCGACCAAAACGCATCTTAATATCAGGTGTAAAAAGGGCCTAAGGCAGGGGCCTATAGCCAGCCTGCAGCAAAAACCTCCTCAAACGATGAAGTAAGAATATGAAACGCTTCCCTAAGAATATGCCTGAACCTCTGGAACATCTAGTGTTGACTTTGGATAGTGAGTCAGTAGCTAATTCACACAGGTATTGGTTGATTTTATGAGTCAGACCTTTTCCCTGTTGTTTTTTTTTTTTTTTTAGCTGTCTCGTCCCCTCTATGGTTTCATTAATCATCCTGTTGTTGAAGGTAGGAATAAAAAAAATAAAAAAAATTAAATCGAAACTATCTAATTTCTCTGTCAGAAGCACAAACATTTAAGTGCTTTACTTTGACAAGATTCATTATCTTGCTTCACTGTCCTGTCTCTTCTTTATGCTGACAGGCATCATAACAGACGAGAAGCAGCGGGAGAAGTGCCTGATTCCTGCAGCCTTTCATCTCCCACATCTAATCTCATCCTATTTCTCTACAAGTTTCCTAGAGTGCATCATCTTTGACTTACCTGTCATCTTCTTCATTGAATGTTCTTCTCTATTTCTATAGTTTTCATACTTTATTCCATTCTGTACTCTTACTGTGACCCTTTTTGGGATACATACACTCTGTGATCTCAGTATACCGCAGTATTACGTGCTATGACATTTTCTCAGCAGCAATCTCTCCGTGTATCAACCGGCATTCTGTGCATTGCACCACTTGCTCGGCTCTTCCCATTCACTCTGGGTGTCATTCCTCTATTTAATGTGTTTTCCCATCTCTCCATTTACTCATATCATTCTGATTTGACAGACCCTGAGCTTGTCCAGGAAAGTGAAATCTTTGTCTAGTTATAATGTTTTAGCAGACAAGAGCCCATCTCCAACACCAACTTTAGCTTTCCTCTATCAATGGCAGCTATCAGCGTTCAAACTCACTCAGAATGTCACTTAATCTGGTATTCTCTCCATTCTTGTATTTACTGTTAAAGGGGCCACAGTCTCCATGCACAGATGCACTGCAAAAAAAAAAAAAAAAAAAAAAAAACTTTTTTATTTTTTATTCATAGTTTTTGTGTTTGGTCAGAAATAAGTTAGAAATACGAAAAAGTTTGGCCAGTTTGGCAGATTTAGTTACATAATATATATGATATATATTTAGGTAGTATTATGTCACCATATCTTATTTTAAGGTCAAAACATGGCATCTAATTTTAGTAAATACAAATTGTAGTTGACATTAAAATGCAAAATAATGATAAAAAAAAAAAAACATGAGCTCCTGAAATAACATTGAGTATTGTAATATTATGTTGTAAATTATTTATTCTTTAATTATTCATTGTCTTTTTAAGTGCATTGTTATGGAATCTTTCCATAACAACACACTAAAAAAGATAATTAATAATTAAAGGATAAATATATACAATGTATTCTTACACATTCCCAGTGGCAGGTAACTTTTGTGTGATTTTATGAATATGTAAGTTGTAATATTAAGTGCATGTTGTGTTTATATTTGATTAATCCTGCGTGTACAATACAGAATGTGTTTTGGTGAGTTAGTTAACCTAGCGTTTCAGTTTACCCGTTTCAGCTCAGCTCAAGTGGGTCAATCCCCGATATTATTGACTATGATTGGATTATTTTAACCAATCATGTTTTTCTTCTTCGTCTGTGGGTTTTGCAAATATTTAACCAAGGAAAAGTATTAAAAAGAGCTTGTGACTAAACCTTGTAACTCCACCATAACTCCTGCCTCAATCTTGAATGAAGTTCACACATTTTGGGCCTTTTCTGGTTTAAAAAGCAAGGGTAAATAAAGAACTGATGCAGATTTTGTTTTACTCAAGAAACTCTATCCTGTATAGAGCATCACAGTCCCGCCCACAGCCCGAGAGCGCTTAGGTGCCGGAAGTAAATTTCCCATTCATTTCTCCCATTGACGTTTTCGAAAATCCGTATCTAAAGAGTTTTAGAGCATGTCTGAGGATAACCAGCTATGGCTGAACTCATAGGCATACAACATATCATTTCGAGTGAAAAAACGACGAGGAAATCCAAAAAAAGTCAAAGGTACAAGACTGTGTACATATTTTCATTTCCGAGCGAAGGAACTACTCATCCCATAAACCACCGCGCCTCACTGAAGTCGACTGAAGCCACAACCGCGAAAGAGCCTTTAGAGTGACTTTAACGACAGCCACACAAACTTTTTCTTGTGCCGTTTATAGCAGTTCTTTCAGTAGTAATTGTGTAAATAGACTGGAAAGCATGGCTGGCGGTCCGCGGCTCACGGGTGCAGATCTGGCAGTCCGCGCGGCGTTCTGCTCATCAGTTTCAGCGGCCCACGGGCAGGTTGCTGACAAATGCCTCAACAATTTCCCACTTGTGGTCCATGCTCATTTTATTCATGAAGTTATAGTTATAATGTATTTTCTTAATAACAACAAGTGAAAATTAAAAAGTGAAGGTCAGCAAACCAGAAAGTGCATCATATTCAGTTTATTAACTTGCCATGAATTATTACACAAATGTTCAGTAAATGCATGAAGAGCTCTCTATGGCTCTGGGTATGCCTAAGCTAAATATTGTTTTGACAGTGGCATCATAAAATGCTTGATATGACTCATACCATAAGAAGACTCCTCGGTTCAAATGTCACATCCCGTGCAAAAAAACGCAACACAGTTTTTTTTCTATTTATCTTGAGTCTTCACGAACTTTCGCGGGGTTTACACAAGCTCCACCAATCAGATGCATCACTGTGGGATTGTGGGATTGTTTAGGATTGTGGGTAATGAAGTACTTCTCCAAGACATCGCGAATAAAAGGCATTTATCTCAAAAGAAGGTTAGTGCCCCATGAACTTTTGGCGGTTATATGAGCATATACAATCGCTTAGTACAGCCGTAGCTGGTTTTAAGTCTACCATGTATGGTTACGTTTTTATGGCTTATACCCCAACTGTCAATGGAGAAATTGTATTGAATTTTTACTTCCGGCACCGGCTGTGGGCGGGACTGTGATGCTCTATACAAGGCTAATGTTTTATACATTTGAGGAGAGAAGTGTTTTAGTCTAGCATTTTTCATTGAGTCATAGCCAGAACTCTCTTAAAAACCTTGTAACTCCATTTGAGATTGGTTTTGGTATTTTAATAATATAATGACACATGCAAGTGTCTGACCATATATAAAGCCACAATATCAACTTTGACACCACAGTGATAATAAGAAATGAATAACAATTTTTATTTTATTTTATTTTTTTCCTGAAAAGTAGTGTTTTTGGGCAAATGAGGTTTCCACCCGGTTGTATTTTTGTGTCCCACTGATATTCTTAACTATAGCTTAACCAGAAAAGTATTCTCTGTCAGCCAGCTTCGTCATAAAGACTAGGTTGTGCTGCCTTTTGTCCAATGGCTAGCAGCAGCACAGCCATATTTGGCTTTCTGATCTGGCTCTTCTTGTTGGTGAAGTCTCAGAAGATGTTGTCAAGCCTCTGAGTTCTGTACACACACCCCACCTCCATCATTCACATCCGTTAGCTGTGTCCACAGCCTCCCACACTGCCAGCCTAAAGACGGCTCCTGTGGAGTTGGGATATTGACAAAATTATGGAAGAGGTCAATAGCTCTAGCCTGAGAACAGAGCGCTGATCCTGGGAGGACAGCTGAAAGAATAGTTTAAATTTAACACTGCGCTGAAGCCAAGACTTACCTGGCATCAAACTTCAGAAAAAGAAATCAACAATACCCGAGACTACAAATACATTTATTTTACAAAAAGCAGTTATAATTGGGTGGCGGATGGGTACTGAAGTGCTTTGCCAGGGCTTCAGGTTAAGTGAAACTAATTAAGCAGCTCAAAGTTGTACACACACTAAAAATACAATTTATTAAATGTAAATTTGTTTTGGCTACGAGTGCTCTCTTATCTTGTTAGGAAGCATTACCTCTTTGATTTGTATCTCTCTCTAAGCTGTTTAACTTTTACTGTTCCTTGTATTTAGGGCAATTTGTGTCAAATAATATTGCAATTTAGCACAGAAAACAGCAGGGTTTTTGTACCTTACATATAATCCAGTTAAACTGGAACAGTACAGTATTTTAATATACTAATGTTTGTGTTTTTGAGCAGGGGAGTCTCAAAAAGGAAAATAAAAATGGACTTTTATCCTCCACCATCTCACATCTCACATTTGAGTATGAGTATACATAGGGAATGGAATATTTTTAATGGAAATTGCTTCAATTTGTTTTTGTTTTTGTTAGGGCTGTCAAAGTTAACTGTAACGTCTTAGTCTGATGAAGATGAAGATGTTTCCCAAAAATTTTAAATAACAATATACTTTATTAAAGGGGGGGTGAAATGCTCTTTTTTACTCAATCTCCTGTTAATCTTGAGTACCTATAGAGTAGTATTGCATCCTTCATATCTCCAAAAAGTCTTTAGTTTTATTATTTTTATCAAAGAAAGATAGGGTGTACCGAGTCTTTCCGGAAAAAACGAGCGTCTGGAGGCGGGCCGTGTGGGCGAAGCTAAAGCTGTGCTAACGCGCCGAGCTAGTAACAACACACAGAGACAATAGAAGCAGTTTTACTCACCGAACCTTTGTCATTGTGACTGCTCGATCCTTAAGCATTAGACGATCTGCAAATCCGTCGATCTGGGCTTTGTTTATAAAACAATCATCGTCGAAATGCAGGGAACAAACAGTCTACACAACTCCGTTTATGCTCAGAAAAAAAAAACTCCATCCACGCTGGGTTCTTTGGGAATCTGTGCAGGGTTGTCTTGCCCTGGCAACCAAAAACACACTTCTTTGGTGATATTGGCTTCCCAAAAGCCGGGCAGGGCGCTTTGATGGCGAACTGCTTTCACTCTCTTGCTCTGGTCTGCGAGTGCGCGCGCGCCCGCGATCTTACCGGAGAAGTGCCCTTAGGACCCATATAAGGAAATTCCGTTACATCTGACGTCACACATACCCATACTCGAAAAAAACTTTCCGAAACTTGTGACAAACCGGAAGGACAATTTTTGCCACAGAAATACTCCTTCAAACGTACAATTGATTTTTTTAAACTTTGTCCATGTTTAGCATGGGAATCCAACTCTTTAACAGTGTAAAAAACTCAGTATGCATGAAATAGCATTTCACCCCCCTCTTTAAATAAAACAAGCTTAGTGATCCAACAGGACATGAATGAATGAAACAGCATGCATAACACAACACACACATATGTCAATACCGGATATAGAACGAAACAAACTGAGGGACTTAAATACACAGTGATATCGAACCAAATACAGATACTGTAGGAGTGCTTGTTAATCAAATGATAACTGACCATGATAACTAATGACTGGTGGGAACAAAGGAACACAAGAAACAGATAACTAAACAGAAGGAGTAAAAAACAAAAACAAAATAAAACTAAACAGAGAGTCCATGTGACATTAACATGTTAACTTGAAATAAGATAGATAGATAGATAGATAGATAGATAGATAGATAGATAGATAGATAGATAGATAGATAGATAGATAGATAGATAGATAGATAGATAGATAGATAGATAGATAGATAGATAGATAGATAGATAGATAGAGGAAAAGTTTTCCCTGTTGTCATGTGATTATCAGCAGGACTCATCTCCTTGGCTTCATCGCATGTCTGGAGTCGGTTCATGGAGTCTTCTTTTCCTTGTTTTTCTTTCGTGACACTCAGTGGCACACACATGAAGGATGAAATAGTTTCCATGACTGGGGACATACATGCTGTCTCCAGCCTAATTTGTGTCATTTTCACCCCTCTTCCTCTCTCCGCATGTAGTGACACATCTCCTTAGGGAACATGGTTTCACACACCATCTCTCTCTCTCTCTAAAGACACTAAACACTAAACCCCATTCTCTGAACCAAATTCTCAATAGTCTAAACCAATTTGTCGAATAAATCACTCTTTCTGTAAATCATTAAACAAGTTCAGGTAGTTAAAACACTGTTTGCAAATCTCATGCACTTTTGTTTTTCAAAACTCTCGCCTACCTGTGTTTAGCATTTTGAAACATAGTTGCTTCACAATGCAAAATGTGTTTTAGTAAGTGAGAATGTGTTAAAGTTAAACACAACTGCAACACAGTTGTCATCGTTTACACACAACGACTCAAAATTGTTCACACTTATTTCTAATGATGTGACCAAACCAACTGTACATAATACAAGTGTGATGAAATAACAGGAGGATGCAAATTGCAAGTAAAACTCAGTTTATTAAAGATGGTCAGAACAAGACACAGGCCGGGGACAAACACTCAGGTGGTGATGAAGCAGGGACGAGATGGCGATCCGGTGGTGGTGCGGTGAACTGCGTGCTCGAGTGAAGACAACCAGGAACCGTGGAACATCAAACGACACGAAGAACTGACGAAATCCAGAACGAAGAATCTTAGCAGACGAGGCACAGGAACAGGACACACACCGAGGAACAACCACAACGATCTGACAACATGAGAGGGGAAATACTGGGCATATAAAGGGAACTGAGATTGATGACAGCTGGAGACACTAATCAACACAACGAGTAACCACACCCACACAATTACATTCACACAGACACATCAGCATGAGACAGCCGATTCATGAACCGTGACAGTACCCCCTCTCCTAGGAACGCCGCCTGGCGTTCCCAGACACCCTTACCTGTCGATTGTAATCATCGATAAGGGAGTGATCCAGAATGTCTCTAGCAGGTACCCAACTTCTCTCCTCCGGACCGTAACCCTCCCAGTCCACCAAGTACTGAAATCCGCGTCCCCTCCGTCTCGAGTCCAGAATGCGATGTACCGAATAAGTTGGTTCCCCATCTACGAGTCGCGGCGGGGGGGGAACCGGGGCAGGCGGATTAAAGTGAGAATAAAACACAGGCTTGATTTTGGATACATGGAAGGCGGGATGAATTGTCCTGTACGCAGGAGGGAGTTTGAGTCGGACTGTCACCGGACTAATAATTTTGGTGACAGGAAACGGGCCAATGAATTTGGGAGCTAACTTGTTAGACACGGAGCGGAGCGGAATATTCTTTGTAGAAAGCCACACTTTTTGACCCACGACGTAAACGGGAGGCTTTGACCGGTGGCGATCGGCCTTGGCCTTCATGCGCCCCCCTGCTTGGAGTAGAGTCTCACGGGCTCTAGTCCAAGTATGGCGACACCTCTGGACGAATGCGTGAGCGGAGGGGACCGCGACCTCGGATTCCAGACTAGGAAAAATTGGTGGCTGGTAACCTAAACTACACTTAAAAGGCGAGAGGCCCGTGGATGACACTGGTAACGAATTGTGGGCGTACTCCACCATAGAAAGCTGTTGGCTCCAGGACGACGGATTCTTGGCAACCAAACATCGCAACATTCTCTCGAGGTCCTGGTTGGCTCGTTCAGACTGACCATTGCTCTGGGGGTGATAGCCCGAGGACAGACTGACCGTGGCCCCCAGTAACTTACAAAATTCTCGCCAAAATTTGGATACGAATTGGGAACCTCTGTCAGAGACCACGTCCATCGGGAGGCCATGTAACCGAAAGACGTGATCTATGACTGTGACCGCTGTCTCCTTGGCTGAAGGTAATTTGGGCAAGGGGATGAAATGTGCCGCCTTCGAGAACCGGTCCACTACGGTTAAAACAACCGTCATGCCCTTGGAGGGCGGGAGGGCGGTGACAAAATCTAGAGCGATATGGGACCAGGGTCTTGAAGGGACAGACAGAGGTCGAAGTAGCCCATCTGGGGGTTGGTTAGATGTCTTACCAGTGGCACAGACTGAACAAGCCAATACAAAATCGTGAATGTCGCGAGCCATTAATGGCCACCAGAATCGTTGTTTAACTAAAAAACTGGTTCGCGTCACTCCTGGATGACAAGCCACGTTGGAGCAATGACCCCATCGAATAACGTCGGACCGTAACCCCTCCGGAACAAACAAACGACCCGGTGGGCAACCAGGCGGAGGCGTTACCCCTTCTAGGGCTGTCTTGACCCTCGATTCGACCTCCCATACTAGAGTGGAGACGACAATCTTCTCAGGTAAAATACACTCGGGAGTCACCGGGCGTTCGGAAGGATCAAAAATACGAGATAAAGAATCGGGTTTGATGTTTTTGGAACCCGGGCGGTACGAGAGAACAAAATCAAAACGTCCGAAAAAAAGAGCCCACCGAGCCTGCCTGGAGTTGAGTCTTTTAGCAGATCTGATGTATTCAAGATTCTTATGATCGGTCCAAACGATAAAGGGTACCCCCGAACCCTCTAACCAATGACGCCACTCCTCCAACGCTAACTTGACCGCCAACAACTCTCTGTTACCAATGTCATAATTACGTTCGGCAGGCGACAGTCGATGAGAAAAAAACGCGCAGGGATGCATCTTGTCGTCTGAGGAAGCGCGTTGTGAAAGAACTGCTCCTACTCCCACCTCTGACGCGTCGACCTCCACCACGAACTGACGTGTGGGATCAGGTGTGACAAGAATGGGAGCCGAAACGAAGCGACTCTTAAGTTTGGTGAACACTGCCTCGGCAGTGTTCGACCACCTGAACGTCGTTCGGGGGGAGGTCAAGGCGGTCAGAGGTGCGACTAGTTGGCTGAAATTGCGAATAAAACGCCGGTAAAAATTGGCGAATCCCAGAAACCGCTGTAGGGCCTTACGGGAATCTGGACTTGGCCAATCTACCACAGCCTTAACCTTGTCAGGATCCATGCGCACTCCCTCAGAAGAGATGATGTACCCTAGGAAGGGAACAGACTGTGCATGAAACGCGCATTTCTCCGCCTTGACAAAAAGCCCATTCTCTAACAATCTCTGGAGCACTCGTCTGACGTGTTGAACGTGTTCCTGGAGAGACGAAGAAAAAATCAATATGTCATCCAGGTAAACATATATGAACCGATCAACCATGTCTCTCAACACGTCATTAACGAGTGCCTGGAAAACCGCTGGACTGTTGGAAAGCCCGAAAGGCATAACCAAATATTCAAAGTGTCCTCTAGGGGTATTAAAAGCGGTTTTCCATTCATCCCCCTTCCTGATGCGAACCAAATGATATGCATTACGTAAGTCCAGTTTCGTGAAAATAGATGCTCCCTGCAACCTCTCAAAAGCTGAAGACATCAACGGCAAAGGATAAGAATTCTTTACCGTGATGTTGTTCAGCTCTCGGTAATCAATGCAAGGTCGCAGAGAACCATCCTTCTTCCCAACGAAAAAGAACCCCGCCCCCGCAGGAGAAGAGGAAGGTTGGATGAACCCAGAGGCTAGAGAATCAGAAATATATTTCTCCATGGCCTCCCTCTCGGGAACAGAAAGAGAGTAAAGTTTGCCCTTAGGCGGAGATTTACCTGGCAGTAGATCTATCGCACAGTCATAGGAACGATGCGGAGGAAGAGAAGCAGCACGAGACTTACTGAACACCTCCTTCAGGTCGAGGTACTCCGCGGGCACGTTTGACAAATCCGCTGCCTCACTCTGAAACACAGAACCAGACACAGAAGGACAGGCAGACAGTAAACAAGACTCATGACAGTGGTTACTCCAAGTGGAAACAGTGTTAGTGCTCCAGTCGACACGGGGATTGTGTTTGGACAGCCACGGGTGTCCCAAAACCACTGGTGCAAGTGGTGAGTCCATGAGGTGAAATGAAATGAGTTCCGTATGATTGCCCGAAGTGATGAGGGTGATGTTTTCAGTAGAATGAGTAATCCGGGGGAGTTCTTGACCATTGAGTGCGTTGACAGTAATGTGACGTGAGAGAGGAGTGATGGGAATCTGAAGCTTCAGTGCAAGTTTAAAGTCCATGAAATTACCCTCTGCTCCCGAATCCAGTAGTGCGCTGGTGCTGTGCGTCGATGTTCGCCATCTCAGTCTTACCGGGAGGAGGGTCGATGATGGTGATGAGGTCTTCTCGGCGGAGATCCCACCCGATAGTAGCCTCATACTTACTATCGGGCTTGCCCCTTTTACCGGGCAGGCATGGATGTAATGGCCCGCCCGGCCACAGTAAAGACAGAGTCCTTGGGATCTCCGCCTTTCCCTCTCCTCCCGGGAAAGCCGAGCTCTCCCCACCTGCATGGGCTCATGGTCGAATGTGGGGCTGACCGCGCTCGCGCCGCCGGGTTGATGGTCCTCCGTGCTGGGCTGTGGGCGACTGGTACGCGTTAATCTGGTCACACGATTCAGACGAGCGTCAACTCTTAAAGCCAGTTCCACCAATCCATTGAGGGTCTCGGGTAAGTCCAGGGCATAAATCTCCTGTTGAACGCGGTCAGCCAGCCCATGCAGGAACATATCCCACTGCGCCTCCTCGTTCCAACGGCACTCTGCGGCCAGGGTGCGGAACCGGATAGAAAAGTCCGCCACCGAGCCTTCTCCCTGTCGCAGTTCGGCGAGTAATCTGGCCGCCTCCTTACCCGCCACTGCACGATCGAATACTCTCCTCATCTCCTCGGAGAGTGCCAGGAACGAGGTGCAGCAGTTGTCTCCGTTCTCCCACACCGCCGTTCCCCAAAGCGCTGCTCTCCCTGACAGCAGGGTCAACACAAATGCCACCTTAGCCTGTTCGCTCCGGAACGTGCGTGGCTGTAGAGCGAAATGCATGGAACATCTCGTGAGGAACGCTCTGCAAAATTCCGGCTCGCCGGAATAACCCTCGGGTGTGGGTAGGCGTGGCTCTGGGCTGTCTGCTGCAGCAGGCGCTGGTGGTGGGGGAACGGACGGCGTGGGGGGCGCAGTGGGAGTCCGTAGAAGTTGTACCTGTTGGGTGAGCTCGGACACCTGCTTCACGAGTGCTTGCACCGCCCGACCTGTGCCCGAGATGCTCTCCTCTTGCTGGTCCATACGTGAGATACTGTGAGCGATGAAATCGTTGATCTGGGACGGGCTTGCTGCATCCATGATCTGGTCAGATCGTTCTGTGATGAAATAACAGGAGGATGCAAATTGCAAGTAAAACTCAGTTTATTAAAGATGGTCAGAACAAGACACAGGCCGGGGACAAACACTCAGGTGGTGATGAAGCAGGGACGAGATGGCGATCCGGTGGTGGTGCGGTGAACTGCGTGCTCGAGTGAAGACAACCAGGAACCGTGGAACATCAAACGACACGAAGAACTGACGAAATCCAGAACGAAGAATCTTAGCAGACGAGGCACAGGAACAGGACACACACCGAGGAACAACCACAACGATCTGACAACATGAGAGGGGAAATACTGGGCATATAAAGGGAACTGAGATTGATGACAGCTGGAGACACTAATCAACACAACGAGTAACCACACCCACACAATTACATTCACACAGACACATCAGCATGAGACAGCCGATTCATGAACCGTGACAACAAGTCAGTTCAGAGTCCCACAATGTACTCAAAATGTTGCACTGAATGTTGATACCAACAATGGATGGAAACAATATAAGAGAGAGAGAGAAGGATGAGGATGAGTAAGAGGAGGTGAACAAGCAGGAAGAGTACAGTATGAGGATGAGGAAGAGCAGGTGTGGAGAATGTTGTCAAGGCTGGATCTGCTTTAGGGCTTTTCCCTTTGCCTGCAGAGATGACATTGTCTGAGATGTGGAGAAACTCAACATGACACCAACATGAAGACATGATGCTGATGCAGAATAAAATCTCTCATTGACCTTGATTCTGCAGTTGCACAACTCTTCTGAGTGACTATACTGTAACATGCTTTTCATTTAGATTTGTGGGACAGATTTAGATAAGTGGTAAACAGACATTTGATAGGCCTACTATTCAATATTCAGTACAATACTATACTTGCAGTGGATACAGTATACACTTTATTCACCTTACTACTGTAAGTTGTCATTAATATACTTTTTTTACGTAATTGCAACACTTGTTTACTTTGTTACAATATACTTTTTTTTTCTGTAACTGCATGCTTTTGATTCTGTGTTCTCCATTTTTGATGTAGTGCCTAACGAATGATCTGTGTTTATAATTTTGACTCGCTGGGTGTATGATATGAGAGCATTGTTTGATTTTGAGCACAGATAAAATGATTTTAAGGCAATTGTTTGATTTTGCCAGAAGAGTCAGAGGTTCTGTGAATGTGGTTTGGAAATTCGGTTTAAGGTTTTGATAAAGTGAGTGATGGTTACAAGGAATGTATTTTAGCAATTCAGAAAAATTGTAATTTGTGTGATGGTTATGCCAAGATGTAAAAGCTAAATATGATCATGTTAACTGGCCGTCTTTGGTTGAAGCTTATGTTACCCAGTCAGGTTTAACCTTTAACTACGATAATTGAAGATATGTCTTAATATTTTAGTGTCTAAAACTGCAGTGATCTCATAATTTGACCTTAGTTTTATCATTTGCCACACCCTCTAATCTGCAACTGACAGAGTGAGTAAGCTTAGTTAGTATTAGTATCGCAATCGACTTAATTGAGTAGCTTTAACCATCCAACTGGTAAACTCATTGTGTTTAGTCATTAGCCTTAGTGATGTACTGCTTTTGGATCCAACAAAAGAACTCAGCAGTTCAATTAATTTTCTCCATAAACCTTGAAGACAGAACATAAAGTTAATGAAAAACTCCACCAAGGTCACAAGCAATGTTATTTTAATCAAAGGGAGCCGTATTTGCGTGACAAACTGCATGAAATAGCACACAATGTATTTAATGACAGAGTAAGAAATTAATGAAAAACAGCAAAGCCTTTCTGTCTTATTGTACTGTACCTACATAAAACAAATTTGTCAAGGTCACAGATTGATTTTTAAGGGGCTGTTTAAACAACACCATTTAAGACTAAAAACAGAAATGGTTTTATGCGTTTTGGGGGTCTGAAAGCGCAAACTTTTGAAAACCTGTTTCAAAGTGCAATTTTTTGAAAATGTCTCTGTGTAAACTACAAAAACGCAATTTTGTGAAAACGGACACAACATTGTCGTCTGTACGCGAAGAATGCCAAGGAAAAACGTTTCTGCTTTTAGAACATTGTTGTTGTGTAAACGTACCCTAAGACTATCCTCGTAATAGTCTATTCATCTAAGTGATGCACTTTTAATGCAATCAATTGTGAAAATATAGCAAAGTGATTCACTGAACCGGTGGGTCTTTTCTTGTTGGACTTATTTAAACTTTTTTTTTTTTTTTAGCTGGGATGTAATTTGTTGTTGGTGTCAAAGGCTTTGCATCAATCAACTTCTGATCTTTTTCTCAAATTCATCTGTTTCTTGGTAGAAGTTAATCAAATTAGGCAGATGCCAACATGGGCAAGTTGTGTGACACCCCTTTATCTTCAAAAAATAGACCCCAAAAAACTAAATCAAGACTTTGGAAACGGGTATAATAGTTCCACTTTAATATTACTTATATTAATATATAACATTTCAAAGTTTTACTACTGTATTTGATAGCTATGTATATCCAATGGACACCAATCACCACAAGACCCTCATTAGGGTTTTCTATGATGACTTCAAATAGGCCTTCCCCCTGAAAAGGTCTCAAATCAATCTCACCCAAAAACAGTAATGTCAAACTTGACCCAGAGACTTCCAGAAAATGACATTTGCTCAAGTGACAGTTCCATTATGATCATACTTGCAGGATAAACTCCCCACAGTGTAAAGAGTCTCATGAGACCACAGGGCTGTATATCTGATATGTCTAATATACAAGTTGCAAATGTTACAGAATTTCCTGCATCCAGCACCTTGACGCTTTCGTAGCTCTGAGAGTTCAGTCTGAATCAATGAATCAGCCACTAATGAGGGCTATTTAAGAGAGTTAGAAAGTGAAGCTGCAAGTTTTCATGGCCTTTTGCTCTGACACCTCTTATTCTCTCTGACTAGGTGATATTTTTGTGGCTTTTCAGCTTCTCACCTCTATTTTAATGAATTTCGTCTCACAATATAACATGTCACATTGATCAGTGCGCTCACGCTTCGTTTGACAGAGAAACACTGAATCGAATATTGTGCTGAAGTCAATGTGAAACCTGACAAGCTAATTTATGCGGGCCCTGTTCTCTCTTTTGATCATATATCTATATACTGGAAGCATATGAGCCCACAGGTAACAGATGTCACATGGGTGACGTACACTTTATGAGGTCTCGGAGAGCGCGTTTCAGAACTTCACAGTGAGCGATGGGCGAGAGAGTCTCGGCGAATCTCATTTTCTTAGCACGGGAAAAATGCCTACTCTTTATTCTCTGACTACATAAAGGATGAACCGAGGGTCTTCAAAGGCTCTTTATTTCAGAGGACGATCAAAGAAACCTCACAAACGGCAGAGCTGTTTGATTTAGCTTAGATTAAAGATGCAAATGGTATCATGATGCTGCTATTCTTGGAAAAATCTCACAATACGGAGCTGGATTTGACTTTATTGCAATCATAATCGGAAACATGCACACATGCATCCACACATGCATCCTTTTTTGTCTTTTTTTTTTCAAGGAAAAAACTTCTAAATATCCTTAAAGGTCCCATGACATGAAATTTTCACTTTCTGAGGTTTTTTAACATTAATATGAGTTCCCCTAGCCTGTATATGGTCCCCAAGTTTCTAGAAATTTTAATCAGTGTAAATCGAGCTTTTGCTATCTTTCTCTGCCTTTGAGAAAATGGAAGCTCAACCGCGCTGATCTTGAATCTCCTCCTTATGACGTTATAAGGAGGAATGTTACCTCCCCTGTCTCTGCTTTGCCCGCCCAGAGAATATTTTCCGCCCATGAGAAAATGAGCTAGGAAGTAGGAACGCGCGCGCGATTTTAGTTTGTCCACGAGAGATATAATGGCTTTTGAGCGAGCGAAGCACAATAATTGCTCAATAATTGGATGTACAAATGAACACCGAGGGGTTAATACAGAGCTGGGCTTGCTGAACGTCTGAAACTAAAGTCTGGATCAGTACCAACTCTCTTTGGCTCAGCTAACGTTACACAACTCGGACAAGTAAGTCAACTCAACTAATGATACAAGTTGTTGCTTTACTGTTTATGGTTACCTAGCTTGTTACACGTAGAATGTGGCTGTAACATTAGCTATGCAGTTACTTGCGCTAATGTAAAGGTAGACAGCATCAAGTATGTGTGTGAATACACACACTGTAACGCGAGTGTTGTACACTTCTTTGTTATTTGGATAGCGTTTTCCTGTTGGTTATACGGCGTGCGCGATATCCGCATTTCAAGATCGCAGAGCTTGATGTAATTGTAATAAGATAAATTACAGACGTTACAGATCTCCCGTGAAAAGGCAACAGTAGGTTAGCGTTAGCTACATGATAATAACTAAACCATCCGAATAAAGTACCGTATCCAGACATAATATTTTAAACTAACCATTCGGAAACGTCCTGCTGGAGCTGCTGAGTTGCAACTTCTTCATCCGTTGCTTCTCCATCTGGATCAGATTCTGGGTCAAACTAAAATGCTTGAACGACTGCGTGTCTCCGTGCCATTGCAATATATCCAATGTAAACATGCATGGTCTACCGTTGCCGCAGATGGTCAAGGCCACACCCACCCTCCACCTTACGCCGCCTTTCTCCTCCTCATTAACATTTAAAGCTACAGACACCGAAACGGCCCGTCTGAAGGAAGCTCATTCTGGGACTGGCTTATAGTGGCTATAATTCTGCACTGAGACTGAATTTTTGGAAAGAGATTTCAGATACAGTACTAGGGACCACTAAGGCCTATATTAAAGCCTACAAAAAGTAGCATGTCATGGGACCTTTAAAACAAGATCACTTTACTCAAGAAGCAAAGTTCTTACCTCATTTACATTTTATTTATTTAAGCATAAATATACAAACTTTAGTTTAATTAATAGTTAACTTTAGAAAAATAAAAGCATAGCATAAACTTTGCTGGACCTTATTTCAGGAGGCTTCAGCCCCCTGCGTTTCATCTCAGCCTTCCCAAAAATTTGGAATTAAAAATAATAATAAAATAATCCCATTTCAAATGCTCCCCATTTGAATAATAAATATGCGTGCATTATCTAATTTGCATATATGCTGCTCAACAAACACTTCTGTTTATTATCATTGTTAAAAATGGTTATATTATTCTCACGTTCAGTAGGGGAGACTGAGCCCTTTGAAGACTGAAATCCAAGAACCACCTGTGGGGGTTAAAAAAATAAACTTTTTTAATTTTGTTTTTGGACAATAATTCATATTTCGTCAGTAAATATATCTTGCTTCAAAGAAGTTCAGATGCTTTTCCTGGAAACCAAGACAAAAATATTGATTAAGAAAGGTTTTTTTTTTTTTTTTCAGCGTACAGATGCCTGGTCTGCGATATGATTAGTGCGCCAGGCTGATGTATGTAGTAAATGTCTGAGATGAATCCAGCCATGAAATTGATCTGGGCTTTTGAGTGTTGCACTTGTCTTTAAGGGAAAAGACTACAGGATATTACTGAAGCAATGAAAAGTAGGCTTCCTGTCTGCCAAGCAACTGCTACATGACATTGAGCAAGATTTTAATCACAGGCTTAAGTAATGTCCGGCAAACAGCCACTCTTAATATCTGTCTCTGTTTAGCAAACACGTAGGTGCTATTTTCTCACAGTATAAACAGCTTAACTTGTATAGATTTGTTCCATGCATGGTGGATTGGAATTTATGGCAGAGTGCTTGGATTGTGAATTTTATTCATAATGAAATCTGTTCTACTGTAAAAAAACAAGGCATGAATTGGTTTCCCCTAAAATGCAGAATGCATATTTCTTTAAATAAGATGCAATGTTTTTTTTAGTCTGGTTCACTGTTTGCTGTTAGCTAGTTCTGTAGCCAGTGTTGGAAAGTGTTGCCAAGAATTGTGCTACTTTATGGGCTACACATCACGCTTGGCATCAGGAGCCACCGGTTACACGTGGTGCCGTGACCCGGATGAGTGAGGTTGGTTAAGGGGGGTGAGCTGTGCGTGTAAACCTCACTCCCCTGGCCTCAAGAGGTGCACAAGCATCGACTGTGGGCTTTAGCTTCCTTGTTAGCATGCCTGCTTTCCCACACTGGAGACCCCGGTTCGAGTCCTGCTCAGAGTTGGAACGGTTACACTTGCTCTGCCGCAGCAGCAGCATTAACATTAAAATTGCCATATTCAATAACATGCTAAAACTATTCAGAGTTGTCATGATTGAAATATATACAAACTCTCCGGCTTACTGTTTAATCGTTCATTTATAGCCTCTCATAACTGAAGTGGTGATGTCTGATTTGGTGAGTACATTGTAAGGGTGGGCTAATTGCCACCAGTTTGACTTGTTTAATTTTGCAAGCATTAGAGGTGGCCATTATCACAGCCAATCACAGAAGGCACTGCCTCCTCTCACATGATTTTCCACCTGAATTTTGCCTTTACCTTGGCCGTCACTCCGCTCATTTTCAAATGAGTGGATTATATGTATTATTCGGTTTTTATGTATTTTTTTTCCAGTTTTTTATTACTTTCTCAGAGCAAATACCCTGGCACGTGTTCACATACATGTAGGTACAAGCCATGCAGGACCGAACCAGCCTCATTATTACAGGTTTTTTTCAATTGTTTACACGCAATTTTGAAAACCGGGTTCTTTTTTTTTTCAAAATATAATCACAATTATCCAAACACCACACTCAATTTGCATAATTCCTAGATTGTTTGCAAAATGGCACACCTCAGTCAAAACATACACACTTCAGTCAAAACATATACACATATTTGTGAAAATGCTATTAGTTTTCATTTAACCAACACAGTCCTCAATTATCAGACACTATTGCAGCCAGTTTCACACTGCTGTGATAAATAAAAAACACATTTGTAAAAAAGCAAATTTTAGGAAATAGCATGTGCTAGATTTTTGGCCAGACATTGTTATGTAAGGGATAATTTAGATGAAAATAAAAATAAATAAAAAATAGTGACAAACCCACAACATTCTTCATGATTAGTTTGAGATATAGGGAGAATGTACACAAATAGGGCTACTATAAACTTACCAAGCACTGCACAACACTGATGCTGCAGACTGAATATTTCAAGTATTTATTTCAATTCTTACAGTATTCATTACCATAATTAGTTACAGTAATCAACCAACAATGCAATCAATGAAACAAATAAAATCTGTAGACAAATAAAAATGACTGCATGAAGAACATAAACTTTGATTCTGAAGAAAAACTACTGTAAAAGCAACAAGAATACTGCAACTATACATCTCTCCGTCTGGCTGGATCAGGCCATAAGATTTCATCCACATCACAGGCTATGTCTTCATTGGCAAGAATCGCCTCGTGTGACGAATCCACCCCTGCACAGAAGCTGCTTCGATATGATCACAGGCCTGCTCCATGGCCTGAATGAGGGGCAAACGGTCACAGGGCCGCAGGTCGTATACCTTCCACCGCCATGCTGAAAAAAACTCTTCTATTGGATTCAGGAAGGGGGAGTATGGGGGAAGGTATAAGACTTCAAATTCAGGGTGCTCATGGAACCAATTCTGGACCAGAGCAGCCCCATGGAATGAGACATTGTCCCAAACGACAATGTTCTGCATCTGGTCCACTTGGTTTAATGCTGTGACAATCTCGTGCAATCTGTCAAGAAATGCAAGTATTAGATTTGCATTATAGGGTCCCAGATTTGCATGGTGGTGGAGGACCTCATTTTGTGTAATAGCAGCGCAAAGGGTGATGTTACCTCCTTCTCCTCTTCCTCTACCTAGGCCTCTTCCTCTATCTCCTTCTTCTCCTCTTCCTCTACCTGGGCT
Organism: Scardinius erythrophthalmus; assembly: GCF_964197995.2. Lineage (NCBI taxonomy): Eukaryota > Metazoa > Chordata > Actinopteri > Cypriniformes > Leuciscidae > Scardinius > Scardinius erythrophthalmus. Next base: position 40,018,533 of record NC_138230.1, on the reverse strand, counting down.
TCCTCCTCTATCTCCTCCTTCTCCTCTTCCTCTACCTAGGCCTCTTCCTCTATCTCCCACTCTCCTCTTCCTCTACCTGGGCCTCCTCCTCTACCTCCTCCTTCTCCTCTTCCTCTACCTAGGCCTCTTACTCTATCTCCTTCTTCTCCTCTTCCTCTACCTGGGCCTCCTCCTCTACCTCCTTCTCCTCTTCCTCTACCTAGGCCTTTTCCTCGATCTCCTTCTTCTCCTCTTCCTCTACCTGGGCCTCCTCCTCTACCTCCTTCTCCTCTTCCTCTACCTAGGCCTCTTCCTCTATCTCCTTCTTCTCCTCTTCCTCTATCTGGGCCTCCTCCTCTACCTCCTTCTTCTCTTCCTCTACCTCCTTCATCTCCTCTTTGAGCTCCCCCTCTCATTCTCACTCTTCTTCTTCTTCTTCTTCTAGCTCCTTCCATCATTGTTGAAGACATGTGAACTCACCTGCTGCCTTTTGTAGCAAACCTGAGTGCTGCGTTTTCAAATTAGCACATGTGTGCTTCCACACCTGGTGGATGTGATTATCCAATTCGTTCATTAGTGTGGTCATTGGCAATCCAGGGATGTGTAATGACAAGGAAGTAACCTCACAATCCTTATCTGTGTCTAAGGTGTGAAAATGTGTGTAGAGTTTTACAAACCACTGTGTGTAATGTTTTGCAAAAAGGGTGATGCAGACATTGTGTGTAATGTTGTGAAAATGTGTGGAGGTATTTTGCTCATTGGAGTAGAATTTAGCAAATTGTGTGGAAATTTTTAGTTTAGTGTGTAAACAATCGTAAAAAACTGTAAGACATAATCACATCTGGTCCAGCATTGATCTCAGTTTGGCTTTGTTCTGCTGAGGTTTAATCAGCATTCTTCCCTGCGCCCTGTCCTCTTCCACACACTGGTTTCCTGCCCTGCTCCCCTGATCTGGCAAAATAACATTGCAAATTTGCAAAAATACATTATTAATTTTCCATGAGGCCTGCCAGACGGCACCCCCTGACAAACATTCCTTTCATTTTTTTTTTCTTTTCATTTTTCATTTCCTGTAGTGCACCTGAGACACCTCCTGCACCTTAACACCCTCCCCCTGCCCGCTCCGCCTCGATTCAGTCAGCTACTGAAATGATATCTGCTAGGAAATCATTTTGAGAACATCACAGCAGAATAGAGCACCCTGGCTATGTGTGTGTGTGTACACTGCTTTCTATAACACCCTGCACACAAAATGATTCCTCTCTGCTGTGAAGGAGAGAGAGAATGAGAGAACCACACAATCACAAGCTCAGCTTTTTCAGCAATAAAAAGGACACTAGTACTGACATCTACTGAGTTCACATAAACATCTGTTCTGCATAGTTTTAGAGGGAGGAATTCAGTAGAGCCTAATATGTTAAAAGGGGAGATAACTGTGTCCCATATAGGCTACTGTGGCCCCAAAGTATTTGAACAACTATTCCACACTTAAAATGTGTAAATGTCACAAAAAATAAAATAAAAATAAAAGTGCCATCTACAAACAAATATTGCCAGATATTTTCTCTGAACTTTTTGGAATGACTTTTATATAGAAATGCACAATGCTTTTTTTCATTGGATATTACAATCTACAGTATTTTAAGATTTATATAAGTGGTTCTTAACCTTTTTGACTCTAAGGGATCCCAAATATATACATCATGGTTTAAAACCGATGATTTAGATCATCTAGTACTGACTTAAAATTATAGTTCACCTAAATGATAATTCTGTCATCATGAACTCTCCTTTATAATGTTCCAAACCTGTATGACTGTCTCAGTGCTTTTTGTCCATATAATGGAAGTCATTGGCAGTATTTTGTTATCTAATACAGTGACATTTAAACATTTTGAAGTGTATTTTTAAATGTACAGTCTCTCTTTGCAAATGCAAATATGTGCAAGGTGTTGCCCTGACAGTCTTGGCCTTTGTATCTACACTGTATGATTATATTTAATCTTCTGCTCCCAGTTCATATTGGGCAAGGTCCCAGTCTCCACACTGTCTGCGTGAAATTGGTGTGCATGAAATTGAGAGGGGAGAGAAAGAGAAAAAAAAATTAAAAATAGAAAAATAAAATACAGTCTGTGACTCCCTTTAGGCTGTGTATCCTCTGCAGTTTACCAAACTCACAAATCCAATTTCAAAATGGTATTTGCTGGTTACAAGCACATGACCTTGAAATTGGATAGATATGCTGCACTACAGGCCTTTTCTGCACTCTATGCTTATCCACGGTTGACTGTTGGCTCATTTTGGTCCGGATCATGAAGTGAGCCGCCACATGATCCTGGAAGTGTCTCCACGGCATTGCTGATGTGTTATTGTACTGTGCCACACTTCATTTGGAGGAACATGTGAATGGCCTTCAAATTCAACACCATGGGAATAGAATGAACACTCTTTTCAATATAATGAAATGGTTGTCAACCTCTAAAATGACAAGAAAGCACAAGTCGTATGGAGTACTTTTATGATACATTTATTTAGGGTGCTTTTTCATTTTTTTTTCTTAACCTTTTTGATTTTAACAACACGATTTTCAGGTTTAAGCATTTCAGGTTTTTGAACATTTTCAGGTTTACATCAAGATGAAATTATCCCAGAGTAACACACTTGCAACCACTGTCTGTTATACCTCTAAAGATATGAGGCACCTAAAGCCTCCAGCATCTCCACAGAGATGTGTCAGTGCCCTGCGTTGCCTTATTATAATTCAGGATGGCACTCCAGCACAAGTGTCACTCACTGAAAGTGTGTGGGTCTTGTTTTTTTCTTTTCTTGTGAAAAGATGAAAAGTTGGTTGAATGCAACCTTCTGACATGTTTTCCTTTATCTGCTTAGCCTACTTTTACTGTTGTTACCAAAGACAACTGAGGTCAAAGTCCTACACTATACAGATTTAGACTAAGAGTTTAAGGTATCTACACCATCTTACTGAATGTGTGTGTGTGTGTGTGTGTATATATATATATATATATATATATATATAATATAAAGTTGTATAAATATCCTCCGACTTGAAAGTGTTCAAAGTCAAATCTCAGATTTGTCATCTCATAATTGCAGTAATTATGATACAAATTGAACGCAGCATAATTATTCTTGAGCCACTTGAAAATTACATCATAACAACACAGATTGGCTGATGCACCACAAGAACTAACAGTCCCAAACCCTTCACTAGAGACTGTCTTGAGCTATATATATATGACAACTCTGAGATTCGACTTTGAACACTTTTAAGTCTCAAGTCTATAGCAGCGCTATCCAAGTGCAGATTTGTTGTTGACGAAAGCCAAATATTTAATCTCTTCATTATTTTTTTTATTCACTTTTCTACATTTTAGCTAGCTAGCAGCTAGCTTTAAAAGCAATAGATCCCACACTCCCTTCAGAGCGCTCTCCAAAACACATGAACACGCAGGTCACGCACAGCCAGATCAGATTCAGCAAAGCGTCATAAGGAGACATAACATTACAAAAATAATGAACGTAAACAACCTACAGAGCTCTTACTTGTACCAGCTGACTGCTGCAGATTCATTTCACCATTGATAGTGTTGACATAGAAATACATAAATCCACAGTAGAACATCACAGGTTGCCATCTCTAAATTACGGTTACGACATGGCGTGAAAGCATAAGCTTGTTGTTTTGGTTCAGGAGGAACTGTAAAAGGCGGCGGCTGCTGTTTGTTAGTCTATAACTGTGCATTAGCTTCATGTAACGCTCTGAATGCAATGATTGGATTGGTCTGGGACTTCCACAGACGATATATGTACTTTTAAAAAAAATATTTAGACCACTTCTATTGATTGCTATCAGGATGTGAAGAGACTTTCAACCAGAATAACAAAAAGTGTCAAAGTCCACCATGACAGATTTTAAATAACATACTTTGGGGGATCCTGCAGCGGGGCTGAGTCACTGAGGTGAATGGGAATGCTAGCAGATAGCTTTCTACAGGTACTGCAAACAATCACATGAAACAAACTGTAAGTACAGAGTACATGTCATGTGGCTGTAGTGAGTCTTATCATTATCTCAGGCTCTGGGACTGTTGTGGCACTAAGCTTGTTAGCAGTCCTGTCAGTGGGCCGTGTGCACTGACCTGTCCAGATGCAGGACACTCTGTTTGGGGAGCAGGTGTGACATGCGGCACAGAGAATACCCAGCTGTGCGATCCCGGCCTATCAATACACCCTACTTCATATGACGTGCACTGACAGATATGTTTGTGCATGCATGTTTTGCTTCTTTGTACAGATAAAAATGCCATTGGCTTAACTGTTTTTCCATATCTTTAAACAAAAGACTCACATCTGTTTTCTCTTCACGTTTATACACAGACAGTCACTGTTTTTCACCTGACTGCACACTACACATCAAGTCACCAATATGAATAGATTTTCAAAATACAAACCAATGTTTCCAGCATGACTGTTAATCACGTTAACCCTTGATTTACTTGCAGTCAAATGGGTCAACAAATTAAGTCAGCTTTTTTTAAGGGCAGTCAATCAATTCAAATCTTTTTATCAAAGTCATTACGTAAATGAATGCAATTAGTCCAAATTAATGTGGGAGACAAAAACACTGAATACACAATACGAAAAGTCATATTGCTTTATGCAGGACACATTGTTGATGTGTCAACTAATTAAGTCAGCTTTTCTTGTTTTGATTTCTTTTGTTTCAGAGTTATCTTGTTCTGTCACTTCTTTTTCCACTAGTTTTGTCAATTTCCCCTCTTTGTCTCCCAAGATAAATTGCATACAATTTATAAACTGCACTTTCTCTTTATCACAATTGACAGATCTTCATTAAAATAATAATGCTGTGTTGTTTATTTGCTGTGTTATTGATATTCAGAAGGCCTTTCTTTATTACACTGTGTCGTTTTGATAATAGGATTATTTGCAAGTGTAATATGCACAAAGGGGGCAAGAGTTGCTGAATGGCTAATTGGACCCTTTTATTTTGGCACAAAGCAATTATGATCAGTCTAAAGATGCTGGGTGGGTTCCAGAGGCCATGGGACAAACAATTATTTGTAGATGCTTAAGTACATTGTATGAAATTGTACATGCCTGCCTGCGATAGTGTCACAAAAAAAGCAATTACTGTAGGTTTGTCGATGTACAGGTCAAAGACTGGTTTCATTTAGCTCGCATATCTGCATGCATTTACTGTATGACATTTCTTTTTGAATAAAGTTTCATCTGTTTTTGTCCATTCAATGAAAGTCAAAGGGCTTCAAAAAACATTGGACCCCATTAACTTTCTTTTAATGGACAAATACACTTTTGTAGAAGAAAACAAAAACACTAAATGTGTCAAGATTGTAATGAAAGATCAAACTTCATCTAACAGAAAAAGCACATTGTGTTGTTTGATAATTTATGTGTTACTTTTAATACCATAACATGTTCATAAGAGGACGAGCTTGAGAAGGAATAATTGTGATTTTTTTTTAAATGATTTCTTTTTTTTGAAAACATTATTTGCAGCTCAGAATATAAATCAGCATTTGGTTTGTTCCCTGTGTGTCCCTATCAATCATTCATCCTACTAGCCTTTGTAGTGGTTTTGTAGTTGATTTCTAAAAGTTTGTGTGGTGGTAAGATCTTGCTGTCCTTCTCTGTTAACTGCTGTCCAGAATCCATCCTTAGCTATGAACACTTCATCAGCCTGGTCTCTTGAAGCTTAGTTGGCATATCTTTGACATGGGAAATATGTAAGGATATGTGACAAAGCTGCTCACCATCATGAGACACTAAAATGATTTTACAAAACCTAGTGTCTATTGCCTTGACAGCTGTCTTCCAAGGCAACATCCTAACTGGCATGGAACCTCATAAGTGATGGATTTGGGACACATGAATAGTATTCCTCACAGGAGACTTGACTCGCTATTGACTTCAGTAGCGTTTTCCATTAGCAAATTGCTAAGCTAACAGCACAAAATTCTAGTAAGCATATAAATAGTGGGTAAAATTATGCTTTTTGATTATTATCAATTTTAACTGACATACAAAAATGTTTAATTCATTATTGAATTGATTTATCCACAAAGGACATATTGTAATGCTGCCTTAGAATTTGTCTAACATAACATCTTAAAGGATCTTAACTCTTTCCCTGCCAGCGTTTACTAAAATAGTTGCCAGCCTGCACCATTTTTTGATCATATCATCAAAACTCTGATGGCCCCCAGAATAGTTTGTTGTGTGAATATATAAACAGTCAATATATCAGAAGAATAGAGCCTTTGATTTTTTTTTTAACTAGCTTTATTATTATTTTTTTTAATTATTATTATCAATAATCCAATGTGGGTAAGCAACATTTTGAGCAAACAACATTTTGAAAGAAAAGCGGAGAAAATCAAGTTTTGTCAAAGACTTTGTCGAGATCAGATTCAGAATGATGATTCAGTTAAATTGAATTCACATTTAATTGTATTGCACTATTCACAATGCATATCGTTCCAAAGCAGCTTTACATAAAATGTATGTGTCAACATTACAGTTGTGACATTACAACATTACAAACAGTGATCTGTCATCAGAGGTGTCCAAATAATGTCCATATTTCAGAAATGTACAGTTCTAAGATAATACAAATCATGCAGTTAGCTAACATCATGTATTAATTTAAGGAAGAAACATTGAGCTCATTGAAGTAATAGTTACGTAGTTATGTTGTAACCATATACAGTATATATAAACTTTGGCAGTGGTGTATGATGATTCAGAGCTGGCATCATCTGAAGTCCTCTCGGGAGTTGGAGTAATCTCTTCACTGGTGTTGGGGCATCTGAAGTCCTCATAAGAGGCTAGATCCAAACCGGAGCTGATGTACTCTCTATAGTTACCTCAGGATGAGCGTTCCAAGATAAAACAGAAGAGCAAATGGAAAATTATTAGCTTAGCTGCTGTTCATAACATTTCGAGCAAAGATAATCATATGCATTTGATCTGATATAACTGGACGAGAAGGTTATGGGATTATGTGAATGCTTGGCTAAAGGTATGTGTCTTTAATCTAGATTGGTATAGTGGGATAGTGTCTCTGAGCTCCGAACATCATCAGGAAGGCTGTTCCAGAGTTTAGGAGCCAAATGCGAAAACGCTCTCTCTCCTTTAGTGGACTTCGATATCTACCAGTACCAAGCCCAGAGTTTTGTGACCTTAAAGAGCGTGATGGATAGTAGGGCGGTAGTAGATCGGTTAAATACACAGGAGATAAACCATTTAGGGCCTTATAGGTCAGTAGCAATACTTTGTAATCGATACTTTAACCAGTGTTGAGATGATACAATTGGGGTTATATGATCATATTTTCTTGACCTAGTAAGAAATCTATCAGCTGCTTTTTGGTCTAACTGTTGCTTGTTTATTGAGGATGCAGGACAACCACCCAGTAATGCATTACATTAATCCAGTCTAGAGGTTATGAATGCATGAACTAACTTGATCAAAACATAGATCGAGTCCATCAATACCCTTCATGTTTTGAAATCGAGCATATGTGTAGGGACTGTACATCTATAATCTGTAACACACACACAGCTACTGGATGGATTGGCCTGAGACATTCTTGGTGCACATCAAAACAAGCTTGACTTTTCCCTCCATATACAATTTATTATCTTTCATATGTTCATTGATTCTGTCATGTTTGATTCTATCTAAAACAATATTGTCAGACACATGATGAACTCAGTAGAGGCGTTCTAAGAGTTTGCATGTAAAAAGACACTACAGAAATCCATGCATCATTCTATTTAACATATCAGACATTTCCAGGTTTATATTATATTTCTTTTCTCTTTCAATTGCCCTATTTTTTTATTTTTCACTTGGGAATTCAAAACGATTTGAATGCACTCTGCTTAGGTGTTTTATTATTTTTTACCTCCACATCATGCATTAAAATGGTTTAATGCACAGCTAGCCGTGGATTATCCCTTAGTTAATGCATGTGACCTTACAACTCATTACAGCCATAATTGTGTTTCCTAGAAACCATTGATCAACTTGACCTCTTTTACATTATTACGTTACATCAGAGTCTCAATTTTTGCATGTTGTGATTTGCCCTGTTAGTGCTTCAGTAGCATTCTGAGCATTTTGTTAAATCCTGTCTTTCAGCCTTACATTCCGTGATTGGTTTTGGCTTTTTGGAGTGTGCATCTGCAAAATTAATTACTTACTACAGTGAGTACAAACTTCCAGCACTGAATAAAGACCACAAACAGCTGGAAAGCAAAAATAGCTTGACAAAAATGTGTGGAAAAAGAAACTCACATAAGTACTGCATGCAATTTAAGCAATGTATGCGTAAAGCACTCAAACAAGATGCTAATTAATCTATCACGATGAATACGAAAATTACAGATGATTATGTGCATAAAAGCAGAAATGTAAAGCACTTAGATTTCCCGAAAAACAAAATGATCATGTTTGCATTTGAATATTAAGCAGGACTGGGGCTGTCATCTTACAAACAAAAGTCGACATCTGTGAATAGACAGAAGGCTGTGCAAGTGTGTAATGTAAACTTAATGCATGTCAAAGCTTTCCACCATCGCAAACAAGGGAATCCTAAATCTGCAATTTAAATTCTGAGTTGGGCTCGACAGAGAATAATTAAACCAGGCTGTGATACTGTTCCCGTTGTCCTGATGGGGTAATTATTTAGATGCAAATGACAGTAAACAGTATGCTGCAAAAAAAAAAAAAAAAAATAGCAGCACTTCAAAGAATAAAACTGCTGACTGCTCAACTGTTGGCACAAAAGCTTGGGTGACGTTTTAAATGAACTTGATAGATGTTCCCCCATCTGACACGACTGTAGGGAGTGATGGATAGATGTGTTTGCTGTAATATTTTTCGTCAATTGTTCTGGATGTGCTGTAATACACTCCATCTTGTCAAGTGGCGTTTATGTTTGCTTTGTATCATGTTGAACTTGAGGAGAACAAGTGTGATGTTGCGTGAATCCATGCCATCTGTCTTTCACCAATTTTTTGAAAATATCATATCCGCTTTTTTGCTTCCAGTGACAAACATTCCATTTCATGAAGGAACACTGAGGTTGAAAATCCCATGCAGTTGCAGATTTTATCAAATAAAATGTCACAATATAAAATATATCCCGACAGTCCACTTCAGACATTCTACTACTAACTATAATTAACTTTGCAACTTCATGTCAGCTAACTCTCAGAGTATGAGCAGAATATCGGCTAAGACTTTATTTTGATGCTCCCTAACAGACATTCTACTGATTTTAAGTAACTTTGCAAGTACGTCAACTTATTCTACTGACCCAAACCCTAGCCTTAAACTAACAGTCTAATAAGATGTTGATGAGAGTTGCAAATGAATAAAATTTAGTTGACATGTTGTTGCAAATTAATGAGTTAGTTGACATGTAGTTAAAAAGTTTTTTGAAGGGTTTGTAGAATGTCTAAAGTGGACCATCGAAATAAAGTGCGACCAAATCTTATTAAGAAGCTGAATTAAAGAAGGAATGGACACTGATTGATGCTGTTTCCAAAGGTTAATATCAGTCCATTTACTCCCATCACATTCACTCTGAAATCACTGAAAGGGATCAAGATAAAAAGCTTAAAGAACAGCACTCCCCAAAAATGGCATGCATTGAACTCCTCTTTGTTTAAATATGTTCTTATGAGAGACTAGAATTGTGCATGTGGATTAAACAGCTTTAATATGGAAACCTCAAGATAAACCTTTTGTGTTAAGCTCTTTTCTCCCTTCATCAAAGTCGGGAACCACATCAAATAAGCATGTGTTGGTCTGCAGATCAGGTCTCTAAGCCAAAACTCCATGTTAACAATAAATGCACGATTACTTTAATTATTTAATTTAATTCAATTATTCGAACAACGATTTTAACAGATCATCGAGGTTCTATTTTGGACCAAAACAGTGATTTTGATATCATTATTGACCATTGTGCTAAAATTAACATTTTATGGTTACACTTTATTAATAGTCTATTAGTCATTCTACTAAGTGACTTTGCAACTATTCAACTTACTCTCATTAGAGTATTATAGACTGATAGGGTTCGGGTTAGTAGAATAAGTTGACATGTAGTTGCAAAGTTACTTATAGTTAGTAGAATGTCTAAAGTGGACTAGCGAAATGAAGTATTTTGTATGTTCTTTAGCAAGGGTTTGCACTGCTTGCTGCGGCTCGATATCCATATACAGTTTGTAGCATAAATAATGTATGATGTCCGGTTGAAAAACAAGGATATATCCAGCTCTTCATGGTTAGGTAAGTGAGAGTTATGCATTCTGCGTGAGGTATGTTGCGGCTGACTGCCGCTGCTCATAAACTAGAGATAGTGTGTTCACATGCTAAGAGCCTCAGATGGTGCATTTAAAAACATCAGACATACTCAGCTCAGATGTTCATATAACCCTTTTACGCACTTTACATAATGCCTCCCTCTTCAGGTCCTTGGTGCCATCCTTCTGCATCGTTCTGTTTTTTTTTTTTCTCTTCCTTTTATGCTATAGATCCGTAGACTGAAATAAAAATCAAAATGGCTTTTTTTTTTTTTTTTTTTTGTCTTTCCCTTAAATCTGTCTTATTCAGACATGTTCTGTGTCTGAATTTGACAGCAGCTTTACTTGTTTTTGTGTTTGATTTACACTGATAGCATCAGGTTTTTAGGTCATCAAAGTTTGTATAATACACATCAATAAATAAATATATATTATTTCCATTACAAAATAATAATTTAATTAATTAATTCACTTCAAAAGTACAATATTTATCTAAAAAAAAAAAAAACAGGGTGGAAACTAATAATGCACATAAATTTATTCCATATGAATACATTTACACTAATGATTAATCTAATAAAACGAAACAAGACCAAATGTATTTACTCTACCATTCAACAGTTCAGGGTTTGTAAGGTTTTTTTATGTTTCAGAAATAACTCTCTTATGATTACTATCAACAGTAATATAGTGAAATAGTATTACAATGTAAAATAGCTGTTTCTATTTTAAAGGGGGGGGGGTGAAATGCTATTTCATGCATACTGAGTTTTTTACACTGGTAAAGAGTTGGATTCCCATGCTAAACATGGACAAAGTTTCAAAAACTAAGTTGTATGTTTGAAGGAGTATTTTTGTTCCAAAAATACTCCTTCCGGTTTCTCACAAGTTTCGGAAAGTTTTTTTCGAGTATGGGTATGTGTGACGTCAGATGTAACGGAATTTCCTTATATGGGTCCTAAGGGCACTTCTCCGGTAAGATCGCGGGCGCGCGCGCACTCGTAAACCAGAGCAAGAGAGTGAAAGCAGTTCGCCATCAAAGCGCCCTGCCCGGCTTTTGGGAAGTCAATGTCACCAAAGAAGTGTGTTTTTGGTTGCCAGGGCAAGACAACCCTGCACAGATTCCCAAAGAACCCAGCGTTAAGGCACCCGTGGATGGAGTTTGTTTTCCTGAGCATAAACGGAGTTGTGTAAGACTGTTTGTTCCCTGCATTTCGACGATGATTGTTTTATAAACAAAGCCCAGATCGACGGATTTGCAGATCGTCTAATGCTTAAGGATTGAAGGTTCGCGGTCGTGCGTTAGAACGGTGAGTAAAACTGTTGAACAAATGTCTCTGTATGTTGTTAGCTAGGTGGGTAAGCACAGCTAAGCTTCGCCCACACGGCCCGCCCCCAGCCGCTCGTTTTTTTCCGGAAAGACTCGGTACAGTCTATCTTTCAATTAAAAATATAATAAAACAAAAGACTTTTTGGAGATATGAAGGATGCAATATTACTCTATAGGTACTCAAGATTAACAGGAGATTGAGTGAAAATGAGCATTTCACCCCCCCTTTAATATATTTTAAAAAGTAATTTATTCCTGAGATGGCAAAGTTGAATTTTCAGCATCATTACTCCAGTCTTCAGTGTCACATGATCCTTCAGAAATCATAGGAAACATATCTTATTACAGTATTATCAATGTTGATATTATTCATATTTTTGTGGAAACCATGATCATTTTTTTCATTAATATAAAGTTCATAAGAACAGCATTTATTTAAAATATAAATCCCTTGTAACATGCTGAATAAGAGTGTTAATTTCTTTCAAAAAATATAATCATACATCATTTTTAATAAAAAAAATGTATCTGTTTTTGTACCAGCTTGTTTAAATTTACTGTGGTAACAAAATTGATAAAATGACACAGACTTTCTGCTATCTACGCACCCACATGCCCTTACATGCACGCTAACAAATACAGAGCCACATGAAACATATATAAACCCTCATAAGACTGAATAATTCCTTGATCTTTTATTCATAGCGATACTCCAGCAGAAAAAAACCCATTTGCAATTTCCATTTTCCACCATTTAATTTCCAGCACTCTGATTGCTGTAGTGAAGTGAGGTGCGCACAGCCAACACAAGCATGGTGTGATCCAGGTCACATGTGTTGGGAGATTATGTCTTGCGCTCATACGTGATGCCCTGTGTCCTTTCCTCACAGCGCCGGCATTCCCATGAAGCCTGGAAAATGAGCTCACTTTGTCACCCAGCCAGAATGACAGTGCGCGGACCATCTGAGAGAGGAACGGAGAAAGACAGAGAGAGCCTGTGGCATTAAAATATCCTTTTAAGCGAAAAGCACATTCGTTCCAGTTGTCTGTAACATTTGTTACGCTTCCTATTGTTTTCAGGTGTCTCGAGTGTTTTAGAGCCAGAGGCAAAACACTGCACAGCCATGTTTAATATCTGATGATTAACCTAACAAAGAATTAATGAGTTGTAGAGTTCAAATAATCGCGTCATTTAATTTGTCATTTTAGTTTAACTTACAATGGACTGTAAATAGTAGAACACTGCTTAATATGGGCCCTTACTTGCGGATCTGAAAACACAATTAATTCTGCCAAAATAATAGGAACCCCCCCCCTGTGGTGATATAGCCTGCCTCTGTTTATTAATGTAATTTGCTATTCTCCCCTTTGGTTTTGGCGTTAACTACTGCAATGCTATTCTTTCCAAACAATTTCTACTCCCTCCATTTCTTTCAGTGTCTGTTTCTTCCTCTCCAGAGGTGGGAGACACATGACAGGTGTGCAGTGAGAGATGGTTCCGTGCCGTCGCCGCTTCCCCTGGGCGTGACCGTGGTCAGACTGCCGTTCCAGTCCGATGGGCTCAGGTACCCAGGTGGCTGAGAGAAGAAAATACTGAGAGAAAGAGAAGATTAACATGAGAGTTCTCTGACACTGCTAATGTAGGAAAACAGTGTGATTCTACTGAGGATGGGTTTTTCTTTTTGCAATTATTTGGAAAAAAAATAGTCCACTGTCGTCATTCTACTAACTGTGAGTAACTTTGCAGCTACATGTTAACTAGCAGTCATTAGAGTATTAGTAGACTGCTTAAAGGGTAACTCTCGCCGAAATGCAACCTAGGGTCATTTTGTTAATCTACCCGAGGCAAACTTTAGTTTAAAAGCATAATTAGAATGGAAACGCCACTTTTAAGTTTGACCGTATTTTCGTTTTCGGTCAAATTGCCTTTTGAATTGGAGTGCTTGGGACACTAAGAAGGCTTGACACAACATGAAACTTTGCTCAAAGTATCACCAGGGGCTCTACACATGAACTCGAGCATTGAGAACATTGTTTGTGTACACAGAGTTTACTAAAAAGATAGATTTTGAACAACTCACTGTAACTGTGTCCGCCGGCATTTTGACAGTCAAAAATAGTCGATCTCCGAATGTGAATGAACTGACTGATGTGAATTTTAGTATTGCTTCTTATATGAGCATCCTTTTTCAAATACAAGGTCAATATTGATTTTCACTAACGACAAAACAACAAATTATCCGTGAATTTATATGGAACTAGGAGCTTTCCATCTTTACTCTCCTCCCTGTTACGTTGCATTCGGAGATCGACTATTTTTGAAAATACGGTCAAACTTAAAAGTGGCGTTTCCATTCTAATTATGCTTTTAAACGAAAGTTTCCCTCAGGTAGATTAACAAAAAGACCCTAGGTTGCATTTTGGCGAGAGTTACCCTTTAATATCTGCTATGACTTTATTTTGATGCTCCCGAAACAGACATTATACTGACTATAAGTAACTTTGCAAGTAAATGTCAACTTATTCTACTAATCCTAACCTCAAAATAACTAATACATTAATGTGTGTTAGGCCTGCTCCAGGCTGTGATTTCGGCAATCCTACTGTATAAGATCATTACAAATCACACTGTACGACATGGATATAATAAGCTTGGGTACGACATGTATGTAGACTGTGCGATGATGACACCTATTGAATCCTAGGCTATGACACAAGTTAGTATAGAAGAATAAAACCTTATCAGCATGTGCTAGTGGTAAACAAGTCGTTGGCATCCTTCCATCTACAGGAGACGATGGTGTGGCCTCCTTTTTTTTTTTTTTTTTTGGAGAGCTAGATGAATAACACTTTGGGAAAACCGAACACTTGAACAAAGGAAATTACTGTTTTTGACTGTTAGCTGTTACTTCTTTAGACTGGAAATGCTGTACTTGGCTTTTAGGCATTTTTCATTGGAAGTGCTATTTTTTGCTTGTTTGTTTGAATGCAGTGACATTTAGAGTATACAAAAAAAGAATCAAAAAAAAAAAGATGGTTTGCGGCATGATGCAGTTTTTGACAAAAATGGTCTAAATAGTTTTGTGCATGTGTGTGCACAAACAGCAGGAAATCAGATGTGCGCTCATTGTCATGAAAACAGCCACGTTTTTGGTGGCTGCACCTGCAAGCTCAAATCCACCACTGCTCGGATGCAACACTCAAATTCTTTTTTTTTCATTTTTTCCTACAGTTAATGACTGAGATTAGTTTTGAAGGTTTTAAAAAATAAATATCTCTACAATACCCATACAATTTGCTGTACCCTATCTGTTTTCGAAATGCATGTTGCACGAAATGCACGAATTAATGATCTTATTGTGAATGATAAATCCAAGATTTATTTATTTCTTCCAGTAAAAGGACAGACTTCTCTGAAGGTAACTTATGCCAATAATTTTTCAGTTTAAACCCTGCCTAATTCTTGCTCACAAATGACTGCAAACTCACATTCAGACCTGCCTCTATCCAATCAACAACCAGTGGATAAAACCTTTTTCGACAATCTGTTTTACTGAACAAAAGATCTATTGCTTTACATCACACCTTTGAATACGCCTGTTTCTATCTGTGAGCAAATCAATTCAATAAAAGAAAAGTAACACTAACTTTACACGTTACTGTTTTGATTTGGCCTATTTGCCAAAAATAATTATAAAAATTACACAGTCATCAAAATCTGATTTGTATCGATCCAAAATGACTCAAAAGTTGGCAAGACTATAAAATATTTGATGGTCCCCGTTAGATATTCTGTTGACTTTATAATAACATTGTACCTACAGTACATGCCAGCTAACTCTCATTAGAGTATTAGTTGAGTAGTGGTAGACTGTTAGGGTTAGTAGTAAAATGTCAGTAATAGTCAGTAAAATGTCTGTTGGGGAGCATCAAAATAAAGTTTAGGCAGATATTAAGCAGACAGTCTACTGATACTGTACTCTAATGAGAGTTACTTATAGTCAACAGAACGTCTAAAGGGGACCATCAAAATAAAGCATTACCAAAATATCTATAAAAGAGACTGCGGTTAATAGTTTTTCCACTTTGCATGTTGGATTCTTCCATGCACTCTATTCAAACATTTATCTTTCATCTATTTTTATGCCCTTTATTCATATTTTAATCTGATAACATACATCATGCTGCTGTACAGACGTGTAAATCCATGTCAGAGCGACTGCTTCCTGCTGCTCTCCCGCTAGATCCTCTGTAGCAGCTCGCCTGTGACATTTAAACCCCTGATGACTGGAGTTTGTGAGAAAGGTCAAGTGAGTTGGCGTAAAACTAGTCATTTTGCAGGTGTAAACGATGAGTTTAGCTCAGATTAATGACTCTTGTGGACTCTGAATGCCAAAAACCTTTGCATCTCTCTGTTACATACATTTTGATCTCCCTGAAAGTATTTGCATGATGGTTGCAGGGCAAAGAGCAGCGCTGTCTATATGCATACATCCTACAAGTGAATGTCAGTGGGGGGGGATCAGGCTATCACATGACTGAAGTCATCACATGAAGTCTCCACACGCACATGTGCATGCACACGCGCGTGCACGCATGAACACACACACACACACACACACTTTTGAAGAATGCACTGGTTACTCTTTTCCATGCAGTTGCAATGAGTGAACTGAGGCTTTCAAGCTTTACAGTTTTTTTTTTTTTAAACTAGGCTGGTTTTATCAAAATACTGAACACAATTCACAAAACCACACCCAAACGGCAAAATACCTAATATATCCTGCAAAATGAAGCACTGCAACCAAAACTACTTATAGCATTATCAAAATCAAACTTTTGCACAAAATGGCACACTCTTCATTCATTTTACCAGATTTTTGTCTAACCAACTACACACTGTTGGGCAAAATGAAAAGCACTCTCATCTTAAGTATGCTTTGCCATAATACTAAAATTGCTCACATTGTAGAAAATTCTTAAGATTGTTCACATGCACAGAAATATTTGCAGATACACACACATGCTTTGAAACATTTATTTTTTTGTTTTTCACCAAACAAGTCAGCGCAACATATGCACAGCGGATATATTTACATTGGACTGAACATATGCTCACAAAAAAACAGTAAACTGAAAAAGGTTGAAGTGTTAAAGGGATACTCCACTTTTTTTGGAAATAGGCTCATTTTACAGCTGGTACCGAGCTGGGGACTATTTTCAGGCGCTGCGTCATATCATTACGCCTGCTGCACTCATGGTACGGCAGCAAAGTTTCTTGATTATTACGCAGGAATGAGAGTATATTTCCTAGCCATATCAGCCTAGAAAATCGCAACTTTACATTTTCCGTCGGTCTTACAGTAGTAAACGATGTAACTACAGAAGAGTCAAGTTTTAAATAGGAAAAATATCGAAACTCTTTGGTAATTTTTTTGAGAGAGATGCTAATGGTCTCGTCCGATTCAATGATCTATGCTAAGCTATGCTAAAAGTGGTACTGCCAGACCTGGAGATCGGCTGAATGGATTCGAAAACGGTAAAACTCAACTGTTTAACTCTGGGGGAGATGTAAAATGAGCCTATTTCCAAAAAAAAGTGGAGTATCCCTTTAACAATTAACCATGAGGTGTTTGGCCAGGGGGCGCATTTATTGGCCAATTAGCTCATGTAGTGTCATTTTGAATGGCAGTGTTTTGAAATGGCAAACATGTGACTTTATGTCAGATTGTTGTGCATTTAAAAATGCCATTTTGAATTGCAAAATGTGTGTAAAGCAGAAAATGTGTTTAGACTTTTGGAGACTTGAGAAGAGGTTGGCTCTCTGTGTGTCAGTTAAATAATTGTGCTGTCTATGTCATTTTAGTGTGTTAGCAATTGGAAAAAATGCCTCGCGCCCTTTCAAGGGAACTCGCGTTGCGTCAAGATTGACACTATGGGGAACGTCTATACCAACGCCACCATAGCTACAAATGTCTGTCCTGTATGGAATCGAGTGAGCAGCACTAGGAAGAAAAAACCTGAGACCCTGGTGTAGAGTTCAAGTCCAGAGAGTAAAATCTGATGAAGGTGTGCGGTGAGGACCAGCCTGCCGCATCACAAACATCCTGAAGTGAAACTCCTGAAGTGAAACTCCTGAAATAAGGGCCTTGGAGGCCGCCATACTCCTTGTAGAGTGAGACCGGACAGCCATAGGAGAAGGCTGTCCGGCCGCCTCATAAGCAAGTGAAATGGCCTCAACCACCCACTTGCTCATAGTTTGCTTAGATGCCGGGGACCCCTTGTTTGGGGATCCGAAACACACGAACAGTTGATCTGTTTTACGCCACAGGGCAGCTCTGTGGACTCTGTGGAAGCATCTAACACCCGAACTGGGCAGAGCAAATTATTTCTTTCCTGGTCCGTATTCTGAAAGGGAGGAGGACAGAAGGCCTGCAAAACAATAGATCTGGCCACATTAGTGGGGACCTTGGGGATATAACCTGGCCTAGGATGGAGAAATGCTTTAACCATACCAGGAGCAAACTCCAGGCATGACGGAGCAACCATATTAACTGGGTCCAACCGACAGTCACTACACAAAGAAGTGAAAACTCTCCACTTCAGGGCATAAAGTTTCCTCGTGGAGGGAGCTCTGGAATGTAGAATGGTCTCTACAACCTTAGTTGAAAGACCTGACTCTATGAGCTGGGCCCCCTCAAGGGGCCAAGCCCACAGCTTCCACAGTTCTGGTCGGGGGTGAAATATCGAGCCCTCCGCTTGGGACAGAAGGTCCCTCCTGACGGGTAACTCCAGAGGAGGCCCGTCGAGGAGAGCCACGAGATCGGGGAACCATACTCTGCCCGGCCAGCGCGGGGCTACAAGAAGTAGGTGAACCCGGTCCCTGCGAACTCTCTCCAGAACTCCCGGGAGCACAGCGATCAGGGGAAAAGCATACAGACGTAGCCTAGGCCACGCCTGTACCATAGCGTCCAGCCCCAGAGGAGCTGGATGCGTGAGGGAGAACCAAAGTGGACAGTGAGACGTCTCTCGAGACGCAAACAGATCCACTTGTGCTCGGCCAAACACCCTCCATATCTGCTCCACCACCTCGGGGTGGAGCCTCCATTCCCCTGGCCTCAGCCTCTGTCGTGACAGAAAGTCTGCTCTTAAATTCTGGTCCCCAGGAATATAAGCTTCTCTGAGTGACAACAGCTTGTCTTGAGACCACAAGAGGATATGGCGTGCCAGCTTGCATAGCGGGCGTGAGCGCAAACCCCCTTGATGATTTATGTAGGCGACTACCGATGTGTTGTCTGTGTGAACTAAAGCATGGTGTCCCCTGAGGTCTGTGAGAAAATGCTTGAGAGCCAGAAATACAGCCAACATCTCCAGGCGGTTGATGTGCCATGAAAGATGATGGTCTCTCCACAGACCCTGAATTGAGCGGCCGTGTAAGATCGCTCCCCAGCCCGTGAGGGAGGCATCCGTCGTTAGCATCTTGCGACACAGGGAGCTCCCAGCACTGGGCCTTGGGACAGGAACCAAGGTTTCTTCCACATAACCAGGGCAAGTAAGCAGCGCCACGTGACCCTGATTTTGCAAAACGGATTGCACCTCGGGGAAAACCCCTTGGCCCTAAGCCACCATTGTAGCGGAAGAATATGCTTTGCCCACCAGTGAAGATGTTATTCTAACTGGCTTGGTGGGCAGTACCGGAGCCTTTAATGAAGATGCCGTCGCTGGAGAGAGATAGCTCTCAAGCGTCTCCCCCACCCTCGGCATTTCACCATAACCGTGCTCTCTGTAGTTAGATATAGATGAATAGTTTGATGTTTGTGCACTATATACTCTGTATGAAGCTGGTTTCTCCCACGATCTCGACACCTCGGTGTGGAGATCGAGGAAAAACGGCAGGCTCCGGCGTTGAGGTTGTGATCGTGAAGGCAGGAAACGTTCGTCGAGCTTACTTTTAGAACGAACTCTCATGTTCATCAGATGGCCACTCAATATTAAGTCTTTCGGGTGCTCTTGTCACTACCTCAATTAGCTCTTCAAAAGCATGAGACTAAGGTGGCGAATCCTCAGACTCAGCTTCAATACTGACAACATCCAGCTCCTCAGAACTGGATAGTTGCAATATTGGTGCCTCAATCGGGGTGGAAGGAACCGCCACACGTGCTTCCGAACCCAGAGAAGAGGCACTGGATCTATCAGGTGAAGGCGGCGGGACCAGAGCCCTGGGGAACGCAAGCCTGAACGTCCTCACAGATACACAGATATATATATATATATATATATATATATATATATATATATATATATATATATATATATATATATATATATATATATATATATATATATATATATATATATTGTGATATAAAGACAGACAACACCAAATAAACGGGACAGTTTCACAGAGAGCGCTACTGAAGACACAGAAGCTGACGCTTGCTGACTGATTTTACATGTGCTTCAAGACATCATCACGCAAAGCGTTCCCCATAGCGTCAATCTCGACGCAACGCGAGTTCCCTTGAAAGGGAACTGTAATTACTGTTGAAGGTATCATGGTAACTTGTCTGTGTTCATGGTAAAACCACTGAAATTTTGTGTCTAAGACTAAAAGGTCTAAAACGTGTATGTTTCACAGATATCGATGAGTTGAATTGTCTAA
Source organism: Scardinius erythrophthalmus (assembly GCF_964197995.2). NCBI lineage: Eukaryota > Metazoa > Chordata > Actinopteri > Cypriniformes > Leuciscidae > Scardinius > Scardinius erythrophthalmus. The sequence continues at coordinate 39,998,183 of NC_138230.1, read as the reverse complement.
TATGTTGGCCTAGGCAATATTCCTTTTTGTTTTATGTAATATTCAATACTCTGCCATCTTTGATCAGTAGCTTTTAGTTTCATACTTGTATAGCTACAGGTTTGTTTACAGTCCAAATAAATACGTGAATAGGCAACATATTTTTTTAGCAGGGATACTTGGCGTTACATCATCGCCCCCTTTTGTTACTTCAGACGGGGCTTCAGTGCTCCGCTGGCGCCTCTGCTGAGTGCAAGTAAATGATGACAGAATTTTCATTTTGGGGTGAATTCCTATAAGTAACTAATTCTCTTTTATCTAAGTGGAGACAAAATACAAAACTAAATTGGATCTCATCCCAGAACAAACCACAGAGACCTGCTTAGCAAATTAACTAAAAATTTGAACACACACACACACAAAAAAAACAATGGTTTCTATTCAGAGTAATGGGATCTAAAAGCCTGTATATGTGGACATTTATTCTGTAAAGTTTCAGGGTACAATTGTCTGATTAAGGCCAGTATGAAGTGAGGCTGGATAATGGGCTGCTTTCATATCGATCTTTATTCTGTTGCCTATAGTGGAGAGATGCAGGACTATGGAAAGGTTACTGTTGGCTTGAAATACACTTTATAGGATATTCTTACTGAGTTGCTTTGATAAATAAGCCACAGTAGGTACACAGGGACGGACTGGGGCTAAAAAACAGCCCTGGACTTTCTCCCAAATAGGCCCATCATCCGGCCATTCGCCTAGCCGTGTGCGACAGACACTAGCCAGGATGTCCTGATACTATATGCCACAATACTGTAGCCTATCAGACAAGGTATTTACAGCAAGTAACATCTCAAAACCAATGATGATTATTGGGGTTGTGTTTATTAATGAAGCCTCAGCCTTCAAATAAAAACAAAAAATGTACAATGCCATAAAATACAAATAATGAAATGTCACTGGCTACAGAAACCCCAAATTACACAAACTTGTAATTATAAAACATATAGTTACTATACCAGGGGTCTCCAACCTTTTTGTGTGCAAGGGCTACCTCAAGGGATAAAATAATCTAGAAGGAATTTTTATTTGTTATACTCCAATATTTATTATACATAACATGGTGAAGCTTTTTTACTTTTCACCATCATATGGGAAATAATAAAATATCTTGATATTCTGGTTCAGACTTAAAAAAAAAAAAAAAATCCTGAAAAATTATGAAAATATTTATTGATTTTTTTTAATTGATTTTCTATAAACCTATTGTATGTGTTATCAAAAACAGTAGCCCAAACATTTAGTATAAATATAAATGAAAAAAATAATAATAATAAAAAAATAAACTGCCGCAACTTCTAAACAAAACATTACTGCATTAGGCCTATTAATACATTTACATGACTATATATAACAGCATTTTAAATATGAATACAGGCACATTTCTGCCAAAAAAGTTTGTTTTAATAAAGTTAATTCATAAGTTTTGGTGTGAAATGTCTTCTAGCTGGTTTGTTCTCGGAACAATGTTTCGCCTGTTTTTTGTTTTTGTTTTTGTTTTTTTGCGTCAATATGTTGAGAATATCAGCGCTGTTTCATCTGGCTTTTTACAAGCTTAAATCACATAGTCATTTGTGGGTTTATAATAGAGATAGAGAATTCTGTGCTGAATTTAAATGCTTCTCAGTGGATCGCGCAGCTATAGCCTAATGTTCGTGTGATCGAGATCAGCTTTGTCCGCGATCGCTGTTTTTTGGGCCGAGCTGATAATGCGCTGCTCATATCAAACAAGTTTTGTTCCGCTTTTTGAGCGTTTGCCATTTGATGTTTCTCATACGCAACGCAAATGACAGCGTATAATCAAAGAGAGTTGGGTAATTTTGTAGCGGCAAAAGTTCAAATTGAAATGTTTAGTTGAAAAGGTCGCAAAATTATACCATTCGAAGTCTGGAACCCCGACGGCAAGTTGGGGCTATTTATAGAATGTGTTTAGCGGGCAACTCACAGGCACCACGTTGGAGACCACTGCTATTCAAATATAATGTAAGCAAATTTAAAAGTGCGGCCTTATAAAACTAACTTTCTGTCAGTGGCAATAGGCCGACTCTTCTTCCTCAGTTGTTGTTTTTTACATGTAGCATATAAGTGATCATATTATTGCCCCTGCTGTTGGCTGTTCATATTGCTTTATTAGACTTTTTTTTTTTTTTTTTTTTTTTGTGCATACGGCCCTCGGTTGGACGGCCGTTCTGGACTTTTCCAGAACGCACAGATTGTCAGTCCGTCCCTGTAGGTACATCATAATAAACAGAATTTGTGGAGCATTGATACTTTTGTTTAAAGTATCAGATTTATCTAAACACACACACACACACACACACACACACACACACACACACACACACACACGCACACACACACACACACACACACACACACATATATGTGTGTGTGTGTGTGTGTGTGTGTGTGTGTTTAGATAAATCTGATACTTTAAACAAAATTCTGTTTCTCATCTGATTTCCCATTCGCAGTTGATTTGACACTTTGCTATCTGCTAAAAGTTGAAATTTTTGTGATTTTTAACTATTGTGTGTCCATACGTGGATGTTTGCATGTCTGAATCCATCTCTTCCTGGTTGGTGTGCACCTGTTCTGTGGCATTAAGTGTACGACTGCAGTCTAATAGGTGGGTGAGTGGCTCACTCTGAGTGAATCATGAGCGCTCGAGGGAAGCAGCAAAAGTAATGCATGCCTGCCTCCACCTCTTTCCTCTTCCATGACTTTTGTCTCCTCAGGTTAGTGTAAAATGGATCCTATTACAATATTGCTCCTCTCACATTTCCCCTGATAGAGCGTTTGATCTGGCTCGAGAGAACGGAGCAGAGATGCAGGATTTATTTAATGCTTTATTTCCCCTTCTGCTGAGTGCACAGTTCCAGCATGTATGCCCGCTGGCCCTGGGGAACGATGGTGTGCCACTACTGATCCAGATCTATTACATGATGCTTCAGAGCCAGGAATCCTTCCTCAACCATGCTGGAACAAGCGTTCTGCGTGCCTACAGTGATGCACGATCTCTTTGAAAGAGCCTGTGATGTATTACGGAATCCTGGAATCCATCTAAATATTAACTTCAGCCTGCTCTGACTTAATATCTATTTCATTCATGGCATATTTCATGGTCCTGATGAGATGATAAGACTCAAAAAAAAAAATGGAAGAGATGGGTTTTCAAACGAGAATGATAAAGCTTTGTGTGTGTGTGTGTGTGCGTGAAAAGTGGGATGATGAAGTCTCCTGTGAAGTGGCAATGTGTTCTGGGGGGTGGGGGGGTTGCAGACAGAAGGGGAATAAAATACAGAAATGTAATTCTTGGAAATATTAACGTAAATATAGAGAGACGGAAATGCTACTTTATTTGAATTCTCCTCTGAAATCCATCAAATCAGGAATGACATGCGAGGAGAGAATTTCTTTCACTATTGATTTTTTCTTTTAGTTCTTGTGTTCCCAGGGAAACAGTCTGTACACAGCAAACGCATTTTGCTAAGTTTGTATAGTTTACAAGACAAAACAAAAAAAAGCTCAGGAACTCAGTCTTACATCCCATTGAGTACTGAATAACAACAACAGAGCATGAATGTACAACAGAAATGAGAAAGAGGTGCAGAGTAGTGCACTTTGAAAAGGGTTTTAAGGAAAGAGACTGACAACAGGGATGCGATCAGAAGCCTTCGCTTATTAACATCACCTTATATTTCATCCTTTTTTGGCTGCCTACTGTTGTTAAAAAAAAGAACCAAATGCAGGAAAGGATGTGAGATTTATGATGTTTTATTTTTATATGGCAAAACTGCAAAAATATATTTTCACATATATTATTACATTTATTGCTATAATATTTTAAGTGTGTCCAACCGTTTTTCTAAGCCTAATTGATGGAATGTGTAGCTTTTCACCATGTAGGAAGATAGCCATATTCTAGGATGAAAAAGCCAAGATTCATCAGGCTCAAATTGTGAAAGAATGCTTGGGAGGGAGCATGAATCATTTAAATTCATTGAAAGTCTTTGGGATGTGCTGGAGGAGACTTTACAGAGTGCTGGACTCTTGCATTGCCAATACAAGATCTTGAACAAAAAATACTGCACCTCTTGGTGGAAATAAATGTTGTGATGTTATTTCCATAAAGAGGTGCATCAATATTTGGTCAAGATGAATTCTGCAAAGGAAACCATGGCGATTAGCCATGATTTTACTTTATGGAGAATTTACACTTATTACAATCACATTGCAATAATTAGAAATAAATACAAGCAAGTAAACAAGCAGTGTGTCCTCTGTTAAATAATGCGTGATTGAAAGACGAAATTGAATTGTGATGGCGAAGATTTCTGAATGACCGTGACAGATCTGCCAGCTATTGAAAACACCCCCGCTTGGCAGCCAAAGGTGTTTGGCTCTATCGGTGACTAACAAACCTCTATTTATCTACTTTGTTAATAAAGCTAGTGATTCAAAGATTCACATTCTTTTGAAATGACTGAAATTGCAGAGGACTGTTTTTCTGAAGGAATGCTAAATTCAAAAGCTGATGAATTCAGAAGCCTTGGGCAATGGTATGTAATTTGTGAACATGACAAAGAATGCCAGTCAGCCTGATGAGCATGTTAAAATCTTTATTTGAGCCACATACCACAAATTGTATAAATCCTCAAATAATCTCAATAAAGCCGTTCAGTCATGACGTGAATTTGTAGGCCAACCCGGAAGGCTAATCGCCATGGGTTCCTTCGGGAATTTCTAATGGGGTTTTGAAAAGCGGTTTATGAGTAAAGTGGGGTCATGTCATACTCCGCAGTTCCCTTGAGCATTTTAGACACACTCTTCAAAAACGGAGCTACACTGTTGACATGCTAAGAAAAGTATATGTATATAAATACAATGAAAGATATAGTATTTTGACACATGAGTCAGATTTGTTGAACTGTCACTGCAAAACTCTACACACAAATCCCTTCATTTCTCATTGCTTAGACCATGTTGTCATTTAGAAAGCACTAGCATTCGAAATTGTTCACTCAAGTCAGCACAGCTTCAGCTCATTTAGCACACAATTACCCAAGTGGAAACACTAAGAGTCAAAATTGAACACACATCAATCAGAAGCTTCAATAGATATATAAAAGGGCCCAAATCAGTTTATTGCATTTTGGAACAATGGATCCAGAAAGACACGAAGGAAGAGATCGAGGAGGGATAAGGAGGAGGAAGAGGAAGGGCAAGGGCAAGAAGACAAGCAGTCTCAGATGAAATTTAAGTCACTCTAGTGGCCCATGTCTATGTCAATGGTATGACTATGAGGGAGGCTGGGCTAAAGGCCAAATTTGAGTCGCTTTACCATCGCCTCGAGAACCTTCTGGGAGGTGTGGTGACAAACAAAATTCTATCACTGAATAAGAGACAAACATTTACAATAGTCTTTGATGAGGTTTATTTTCTTGCAAGAAAAGGCCAGCGGTCATACAGTCACACAGAGTGACACAGAGTGTGACAGTGAAGGGAGGGCATCCTTTCTCCTTTATAGTCTTGACTCCCAGAATGTTATCTTTCTAGGCCGATGATGGTATTTCAACCATATGTGGAACATTCTTAGATGTGTCCATCATATTGTATCCTTGATTGGAGGCCCTCCTGTTACGTCCCAACACTCTTTACCATTCCAATACAATTCCATATTAGAATATGGTTTGTGTGTGCTCTTTTACTGTCATGTGATGGTCATACACATCTTACTGTTAAGTAAATATTGTAATAACTGCAGTTATTAAGCGTGGGAGCTGACTGGAGCTTGAACTACTACTTTTACTAGATTAATTACAAGCATGAGCTAGAGCTCTCATGTCCCATACTCTGCTCATCCATGAGTGTCTCAGCAAGTAGAGCATCAATAGCACAATTCAGTAGGAGGCAGCACTGATATCTTACTCTCTACTTTATTCAGAACAACAGAATAAGAACTGCACAGGCAAAAAATCTGACACATCTCTTACCATGACGGTGAGAACCACATTTTTACATAAAGCAGTAAATGAACCAAGAACACTCAAACTAACTCAAATATAAACACACATAACTTTACTAACACAAAAACCAAACCATCTTGCTTAAATAACGCATAAATCAACCCCCAACAAACAAGTACCCATAATGCACCCAGCTGCTAGCGCTGACTGCCAGGTCATTACAATATAAAAAAAAAATAAAAATAAATAGAGGAGAGAGTAAAAAAAAAAGATAAATAAAAGAGTAAAACAGAAAGAAAAAAATGTTTTTGTGTGTGTGTGTTTTCTGTGTATGAATAAAAATGTGCCAATGTATCCACTGGTTGTGTCTTTTGTGTTCATCATGTGAAAAGGTTTGTGATGGGGGAAACACAAGCAACATAACTTACCAGTTTTGGAAATGTTGTTTTGAATTTATTGCATCAGTGTGTTAGACTATGTTGTAGTGTGTGTGATTCTGAGGGCTTGTGTGTCCTGTCTGAGGGCAAAGTTTAATTTTTCAGCAAGAGTGAATGGTTTTGAGTGTAGAGCTTCATTTTGAGGAAAAGGGAATTTAGGGAATTGGGTGAGACGTTATGGATTTTTGTTTACAGTTTTGAGAATACAAGGCATAGTTTCAAGAAATGTGTTTAAGCAATCGAGAAAAACTGTTGCTATGCCTCTAACCAAAGGCTGAGAGCTTGAATTCCAACCTAGTAGGTTAGTGATGTAGTTTGCGAATGTTCATTGGAAATATGGTTTCGGCAAACGCCAAATCACAAGAGCACTGAGAACGAGTGTATGCATTAAGATACACTATAAATAAGTCATATATTTCTGAGAGAGAAAGAAAAGAAATGAATAGAGGAGCTACAGTAATTAGGTTCCCTGTCCTTGCCGACCCGAGGGACGACCCTCATCTCTTTGGTGATCCAGCCTTTGCTTTCATCTTGCTGTCTCTGCCTTCCAGTCTCCGTTGTTATAGCTCAGAAGAGAAGCCTCATACTGTATACCCACTGACATACAGTACCACATTACAGCATTTCTGTCTCTTTCTGGCACTGTCAGTGCCTACAGTAAGTTGTGAGCAACTCTGATTGACATTTGAGGAAATTTGGTGGAATCAGTAAGCTGAAGATACTGCAGTTCAAAGAATCAAAATATAAAACATTACTCACATGCTGGCTCTTACAGAGGTTGCTGTTGAGTCACAGCATAAAAAGATGGATTTATGGATGTATCGCATGTAATTTTTGACCGATCCTTGGAGCAAGTTTGTAGAGAGGTCTTGTGGGTCTTCAAGTAACACTGAAAACAAACTGAACAGTTTGTTCTATATTCTGCTTGACTTTTTTCGATGGAACCTTATTAGAGAGGTTTAGTGTCTGCTGTCCATATGGTCAGTCACAGTCTGGAAATTAAGTGGAAAGGATTTGGATATAAACACATCAGACATGTATAGTGGATGGCTACAGTGAGCAGAGGACATTTTCCCTCACGCACTGAAAACTAAATATACATTAATGTTATACATTTAGAAGATGATTTATCCACTGTGATTATAAGCAGGGAATGGTAGCCCACACAAGTTATTAAGTGATTCACTTGGATAGGGTGGACCAGAAGTCATATCTCAGGTACTATATATACTACCGTTCTAAACCTAGCAGTCAGTTTGATTTTTTTGTTAAACAGCAACTGTTTTCAACATTGATAATAATAAAAACTATTTCTTGAGCACCAAATCAGTGTCACAGTTATGTTCAGTTAGTTTGTTTTCATGGACTTTCAGTTGGTTTTCATCAGTCACATGTCTTTTTTTGTCTTTGTTTCCCACCAGATATCAGTTGTCATGAACACTCCTGTTCTGTTAAGTTCCTCCTTTTCCCCTGTTTGTTATCCGGTCACGTCAATGTTTAGTGTGTGTTGCTCCTGCCTGTTTATTTGAATTTTTATTATACAAATTTTGTGTTGGAAATCTATCTTTATCCGCCTTCCTGCAACCACGCGTGACAATCAGCATATTAGAATGATTTCTGAAGGATCATGTGACACTAAAGACTAGAGTAATGGCATTTTTACTGAAAGTGAATGAACAAACTGAAAGGGAACCAGATGTTCAATGATAATACACAATGATCACTTGCTGTAAAGTTCAGTTGTAACTTTGCTCGGTTTAATAAAAATTCTGTAGCCTTGTTAGGTCCGGATTTGAACGCAGATCTCATGAATTCTACTCACCTGGAGTAACAATCAAGTGTGTATTTCCTCATGGATCAACATTTTGCTTTTGGTAATATGATCATTGCTGCCCTGCGATTGATGATTATGATACGGTAGTTACAAGATTATGATGGTGAATGTGATGATCATGATTATATGGAAAATGGCCAATTAGGTTTTTATCAATGTATTTAAACATTACAACATGTGTTTCTGTATTTCATAGTCCTCACTTTTGCTAAGAAAACAGACTGAAAGGGACAAACTGGAGGTGTATTGTCTGGTAAAATACACATAACTTGTCTCGTTTTGATTGAAAAACTATAAAATCAATTTCAGTTAGCTCTGGAAAAATAGTCATAAAATATTTGAACATATTTCAATCAAGGAATATTCTGATACTAAATTTATACAGTGCATAATGAAAACCACTGTCTGTTGCATTCTTGACAGATTGGGGTAAACACAATCTGAAATATCTAGTTTTTCATTGCATATCAGAAACAGTGCTCTCGTTTTTAAATCCGTGGTGAAATAGCTTGTTTGTGTTAGCTGTCATCTTGACTTGACAACATGTGTTGCGATGGGCTTAGCCTCTCCTAGCTAATTGAAATTGACTGCTGGATGCTATAAGCCGCGTCAAATGCCGGCTTGATGGAAGATCAGCTGGGTTGAACTTGAAGATCTTATGAGCTCAGGGTTATGAATTTGTGACAAGAGTCTACATTCAAATGACTGAATCCTAGTCGCTCCCACCTGAGTGTCACTAGTGGGCATGTCATATCAGTATGCGGGCCTGATGCCAGTGCCACGTCCATTTACATGATATTGCGTGACGTCACACAACAGGAAACTGTGCTTCTGAATTCTTCAGACGAGTAGTTTTATGGCGATTGTGATCAGATCTAAAACTGGAGTAATGATGCTGAAAATTCAGCTTTGCATCACAGGAATAAATTGTATTTAAAATATATTAAAATAGACAACAGTTATTTTAAATTGTAATAATATTTAACAATTTTATTAGTTTTACTTATTTTTTTATCAAATAAATGCAGCATTGGTGAAAACGAGAATGCTTTCAAAAATGAAAAAAATAAAAATAATAAAAAAAACTTACAAACCAAGTAAGTATAATAATATGAACAGAAACTGATTTTGCATTATATTTTATCTTCTGTGCTGTCAATATCTTGTCACATATAATGTAATCCTATTAAATAACACATGATCATGTACTTATCTGGCTTTAAAAGTTGAAATCAACTGCTTGTGACTGTTGTGATGTCAGTCTGTGTTCCCCTGTCTTTTCATGTTTATTAGTCTCCCCAGGTGTTTCAGATTAGCCACGCCCCCTTGTTATCTTGTTTAGCTTGTTTGGCCTTGTATTTAAGCCCTGTGTTTTAGTCCAGTCCTTGTGAGTTCTTGTGGTGTTACTGTTGATGTTGGTTGTACGGCTCCTGAGTCCTGTTCCTGGTATGAGTCTGTGTTGTGTGTTCAGTTAATTGAATAAAGTGTGCTGCATGTGGATCCTGCTTCCTCCCTGTTTCTACCGCAACGTGACAGTGACTTCAGGGTTTGTGTGTGTATTTCCTCAGTAAAAACAAATCTACCCACACCAGCTGCGGGGTAATCAGATTTAATTAGAGTAGAGACAATAATGATGACCGGGCTCTGTGAATTATTATAATTTGTGTAAAATCCAGTCTTTTGTTTGTCTTGCTCCACTGATGCTGATGGAAATCAAAAGCAACCCAAATCTCCAGCAATTCGTAAAAAGGGTGCTTCAACCTCCCTTGGTCATTTAAATGAAGCTCTAATTAATAATAGCCTCTTTTCTGGTCGCCAGAAGAACCCAGAAATGCTGCCATCAAGTATTTGTTTGTAAACTATTGTGTTTACAAATAGTTCATTTTCTTTCTGAATATCGCATGTGTAAGCTTTTACTTCATATATCTTAGTGTAATAGCTGGTATTCCTTAGGCTGTTTGTATTGAACATTATTGACTGGTATTTCTGTTATGAGACTGACTGCAGGACTGCGCTGCCAAGCTCATCTGATGAGGCCTTTCACGGCTCCAGTGGGGGTGGAAACTTGGCTCACACACTCTCTTTGATCAAGACAGATCCCTTTCTCCAGGACTAGTGTATTATTAAGTGTAAATCAACTTGTAGCATTAAACAACTCCCTAATAACTGCAGCAGAAAGACACTTGCAGGCATTGCTGGAATGTTAGCGTTGCTAATATGAACTAAATTATGTAACAGAATGGAATAGTTGTTAGCATATCTCCTTTAAGCCTTCATCTCAGATTTTCACCTGTTACGAATTCACTTAAAAAAGATGAATTTTATCTTTAATCAGTTATGATTAACCATTTACATGACACCATTTTCAACAAAACCTTTCTGTCAGAATGAGAGTCGTAGATCCAAATGAAACTATAGCAGTTTATCGAGACAGACAGGACAGTGAAAATACTCAGGAAAGCACAGTCACAAGACTGGCAAACTCAATGCAATAATCCAATAGAGAGAGAGAGAGATGAAGAGACAGGAATCAAACTCAGCGTGGAAACTCAGAACGCCCTGCTTGCTGAAGAAAACTCTAGACCGATCTCCGAACTGCTTGGGTATGGAGGCAGAGCAGGAATGACTCAGCTAGGAACTCAGACACAGAAACCGAGAGAGAACAAAATAAGAATGACGAACCGACACCAAGCATATCTCACTCCAGCTAGATATAGGCAGCTGACTGGCTGCAGCTGAATGACTGATTTGAGTGATCAGCTGGTTACTAGGCAACAAACAAGCCAGCACACACACAGACCCAACACCTACAAACACACCAGACAGATACGCAAAATGAACACACGGATCTATGAACCGTGACGCTTTTAATGTGTTTTGGCCATTCATATAAAGGACAACAGCGTTTTGGGGGCCTTTTGAAAACGGGTTTCAAAGTACAAGTTTTTTTTTTTTTTTTAAACAATACCATCATCGCTGAAAATACAAAAACGCAAATTTGTGAAAATGGTATCGTTATGTGTATGCGTATTACATGTTCAGTCTATAGTCTTTTTTTTACAAAGTGACATCGCCCACTACTGGCCTGGCATGATAATACAGCATTTTTAATTGTTTTCGCAGATCCGTGTGAATGAGGATCGTTTTGAGAATGGTGTTGTCTATACGTGAAAAATGCAAACGATTAACGTTTCCGTTTTTAGTACAGCGTTGTCGTGTAAATGTACCCTAAGACATAATGTCAAGTTTAAAAGTAGTTAAAGGAGAACTCCGGTCAATTTTAACATTGAGCTCATTTTTTTGTACATTTAGAGTGCTGTCAATACAGAGAACAACGTCAAAAATCGGTGTTGCCTACACCGAGTTATTCTATTTTTAAAATTTGCACCCTGTTGACTTCAATGGGGCAAGTACTAAACCTGCTTTTAGCCTCTTAACATCCTTGATGTGTCATTACAAGTGCACAGAAAATGTGAGTGATTCCTTCAGAGTGAACACGAGTGAATCTGACTGCAGTAGATGTGAAAGATATGTATAAAAATGATGTTATTTAAGCCAGCGCAAATACCTGTGTTTACATCCTGTTTTCGGTGGAAGTCCAAAGTAGTCGATTGCCGAGTTCACGCGCGTGCGTGTTCACTCTGAAGGAATCACTCACATTTTCTGTGCACTTGTAATGACACATCAAGGATGTTAAGAGGCTAAAAGCAGGTTTAGTACTTGCCCCATTGAAGTCAACAGGGTGCAAATTTTAAAAATAGAATAACTCGGTGTAGGTAACACCGATTTTTGTCGTTGTTCTCTGTATTGACAGCACTCCAAATGTACAAAAAAATGAGCTCAATGTTAAAATTGACCGGAGTTCTCCTTTAAAATTAAAAAAATTGGGATGCCTACATCTTCTGCTGTTTTTGAGCATAAGATTACAACCTGTGAACGACTCATAATCTGTGCTGGTTCAGTACTTGTTATTTGGCGAGATTCATTGCCTGCAGACTCGCAAAAACATCACGTTAGTTCAAGCTTGAATTAATCCGATGTTAATAAAATCTCTTATTTACATACAGGGCAGGGGGCATGATTAATTGTGTTAATTTATTATTTACTAATTAAGTTTTAATAATATATTTCTTTATTTTAATTGAACTTTTATTTACATTTTTTAATGAACTTTTTTCGATTTATAATTACTGACACCACATTAACATTAAATTGGCAGCCCTGATAGCAATAGAAATGTAAATTTGAATGTATTTGTCACTGCTCTTTGTTTATATTTGTACAGCCCTAGAGGACAATAAGAGCTCTGCTCAGACGCGTGTCGCAGCCGCTCTGAAACAACTCCTCATATTTAGAGCTTTTTTTCTGTTTTTCTGTTCGGAGCCACTGGAGTGTCACGCTGCAGGTTATGCCTCATTCATCCACATTCCTGTATAGTAGAGGCTCTTAATCTACACATCAAAAGGAGCCTATCTCTCTCACACAGGCGCCAAACACTCATTTCGCCTTGAAGGAAGTACTTCTTGTAGATGGGCATAATGGGATTGTGGCTTTTCCTTCCTTTTCTCCTCTTTGATCCTCCTCTTTTGCAGCAGGTGGCAGTAACCCCAGCGACCCCTTTTAAACACACACACGCGCAAACCCTCAGTAGGTGCTGTCTCTTCTCTCATTAGATGCTGTAGAGATTCGGCTCCTCCCTGCCTGTTTGGGATGGGGGGTGGAGAAGGTGGAGGCCTCCAGGATGGTGACTGGCACTAACGAGCAGGAAGGAGGACAGTTTGTGCCCATGCCCAGCTGTCGCTCCCACACATACGGGGAACAGCAGTTTGACAGACTAAATGCAGCTATACCCGTTACTCTTTGACACAACGCTTCCAGACCTGATTGAAACGGCTCCACACGTGGCAGTCTGTTTCCAAATAGCCGTGTTCTTATTTCTGGTGGCACGTGATGAAACCAAGCACTTTTCTCCTACGAAAGGACGAGGCCATAAGAGAGTCAGACGCATATTCTACCAAATTCAGTGAGTTATCTTCGCATTTTTGCAAATGGTACACATTGAAGTGCCATCATTGCTAGCTTTATTTTCCATGCTTTGTCATAACACAAAAGGAAGAAGATTGTCATTGATTGGCTTTTGTTGCCTGTCTGGATTTCCAAAGTATTTGGACGCACTTAAAAGTGTATGGATTTTAATGGGACAATTTTGCAATAACTTTTATCCATCAGGGTATGGGTTGCACCAGTCATTCTAAGATGAAATTGGAACTTAAAGTTTACCCTAGGGGCTTAATACTTCAAGTACTAGTTAGTTTGTCAACCAACTCTTTATTAAATTTGGAGCACCATTTGTCCTTAAGGCAGAACTTAGTAGGTCACAAGCTCCTGTAAAGTGTAGTCACATATGATGTTTACCTTTATTGATTCCCCCCCAAAAAATGTAAAAAGAAGTGTTGAAAAGCTGTGCAAGTTTTATCCTGTTAAAGGTGCATTGCGCAAGTCTCTGAGTTTTTGCAGAACTATGCCCCCTTCTGGCGACACGCGAAACTGCAACCAGAGTTGTGCACGCGGTTACGTGGAGTTTGCGTTGGGGTTTGGGATAAACTAGAAGCCGGTCTCTTTGAATCCATCTTCTACTTTTGCCAAAGTCGCTTGAGTTGTCTTCGCTGATGCGGATAATGGCGGCGAATACACAAACATGCCAGACATAGCCAGGTGAGCGTGAACGCGCATGACGTCACGCCCAGTCGATTCCGTCCCGAATCCCTCTTATTTATTTTACTGTACAGGATTATAGAGGCAATCGCAGAGATCATAGAAGGGCTCATTCAGCCCATCAGGCAATTGTTTAAGCATGTATGGGTTAGAAAAACGGGTATTTTTAACATGAAAAGTTGCTTAATGCACCTTTAAGTGTGCTGTTTGTAATGTAACTGTCAACAGTAAGGGTGAACTTTCCATTGAAAGGGTAATATTTAAATGGTCATGAACAAAAATAATTTCTATTTTAATAAATGCCAATAATATGTAGGAACTGTATCTGAAATTATTAATAAATGTTCAATGTTCAAATCGTCACAATAGTCACTTGTTTTAGTGTTTCACTAATCAGCTGGGTGAATCATTCATTGACTATAATAATGTTGAAATTAACATTATGATTAATTAGAAGTATTTTTCATTGTTAGTTCATGTTATCTAATGTAGATAACTATGTTGAATATGAACCGTAAAGTGTTACCCAAACTGAAAATCCATTTAAATGACACCTAATTATGAAAAAATAATAATAATAATAATCTGCAAATATGTAAATGATATTCAGAATGTTATCTGAAATTAACAAAGATTAATAAATAAATACTGATACAGAAAAAAAATACATTTGTTGATTTAAATTGATATTTTTCATGTTGAGACCTGGCATGAACACGCAATGATGAGAAGCGATGCAGTTTAATTAGTCTGCTATTAACCAAAATATTTTTTATGCATAATTGCATAGTGCAATGCTCAAAGTGTGTTAAATTGTAACTTACTGTTCACACAGGTGTCCTTGCAGAGTAACCACAGATGTAGTTCATCACATTAACTATGGACATTTCCACTCTTTTATTCAGTCAGCAAATGTGTATGATCCCCTCTCCGGTGCAGGGTGGCCTGTGTGTCTTCTCATCAGCACCTACAGGGTATCAGATGTGCCATCTTTAAGCGAGTCACTGAGTAACGGTTCAAGTCTTTGACAAAGCCCCCCACGGCTGTTTATGAAAGCTCAGTGCCTTATGATCTCTGGTGTTTTATGAGCCTATGATGAGGATGGGTATACTTGCCCCGATTCAGCTTCCTTTTGCCCTATGTCCTTCTCAGCACCTCTCACTGCGCAACCACTATTTCTCATCCCTCTGAAGTCTAATATCTCATCAGCGAGAGAGAGAGAGAGAGAGAGGTGAGATACAGGGACAAGAAGAAAGAGATGGAAGAGGGAAAAAAGTGTTATTTTGTGAGTATTTTTCGCCTTTGATATTGCTCTCATCTTAGATTAGAGCCTCCGCCTCGGGATCATTTTGTCACCTGAGAAAAGAAAGAGATGGCGAGAAAGAAAGAGCGAAAGAGAACAGGGAAAAAAGTTCTTCTTGATTGTAGCAAGCCTTAAAGGGATAGTTCACCTAAAAAAATATTTACTCACATTCATGCGATTCCAGGCCAATAGGACTTCATTTCTTCTGTGGAACACAAAAGGAGATATTTTACATGGGGTCCAATCAACATCAAAAACTCTTGGTCAAAATATCTTCTTTTGTGTTCCACGAAGAAAGAATATCATAGAGGTTTAAAACAACACGAGGGTCAGTAAATGATGACAGAATTTTAATTTTTGGGTGAACTGTCTCTTTAAACCCATTCAGGCTGCCTGTAAAGCCTGTTTAACCATCAACTTGACTGTTATTGGAAAAATTGCAGCTATAAATGCTTCTACAAATATGTTCAATCATAAAATAATAATGACTTTTCTTACACATCATCCCCTGTTTGTGCTGTGTTTATGAGGTATACTGCAGAGACTACAAAGCGGTTTTATTCTGCATGGTGTAAGCTTTACTACTGTATTGGCTTGTTAGCCATTGATGATGCTTATAGTGTCATAATTTATATAAAAGCAGCATCCTTTGCAGTTCATCATCAAGTCTGTGTGGTGTGTGTTTGTTGAGCAAATGTTGCTTTTTTGTTTAATCACAGTGTGAACTGAGTTTTCATTTGGTTTGCAGATATACAGATCGATGAACAAAACAACAGAAGTGGTTGGAAGAATGGATAACCAGCAGACTCCTGACTCACTTGATGCCCAAGGAGAGATAAGTATAATAAAAAAATATTTATTCCCCAACTTCTTGCGGGAATATGATTCTTATGTTTGGGAGTGACTTTAATAGACAAAGCAACATCTGAAGACTCATAAGTCTAGTGTCAAAGTTATATGAGCAAGAATGCTGTCATTCCAAATATTGCGATATTCAGAAAGAAAAGGATGATTGTGAGTTTTTGATACTAAAATTAAATGTTGAATGTTTAGTTAATGTTAACTTACATTTTAGACACAAAAGTCCTTTGTGTGTTCTGGCTACACAAACAAAAATAATCAAAGAGGAATCAACGGTCACGTCTCTCAGCCACACACCATCGTGGTGTTCCTAACTGAATCAGCGTTTTGAACTAATTGGTTAAATGAATGATTCAATGACTCACTTATAAAAATTGTTTCATTCCTGAATGAAACACTACTGTTGAACAAATTAGTTTTGTGAATGAATCATTGGCTGTATCAGCCTCTAGCATCAGTCGTTGGTGCGCCTCCTGAGGCCAGGGGAGTAAGGCTTACCTGCACAGCTCTTTGTTAGTTGAAGTCCGTTACACAGCCATTGACTCACTCTTAAAGACAATGGCCCTGTCCCAAATGGCACCATAAACACTTGTTGTCTTCCTACGAGTCTGCACTTTGGTGACGTATCGCCGCTTTGACTGTTGATAAGAAGTCTGCAGCGGAGCTCGCTTCAGTGTGGGCTTGACAAAAGTGCGCATCGAGGGCGCATATCGACCGCAAACAGAAAAGAAATCTAAAATGACAAATGGGACTAAAGGGATACGCGGGAGCCATTGTAAGTCCACGAGACCTTAAGTGTATATGAAATGTTCCATTTGGGACAGGGCCAATCACTTGTCATCACCTAACTGGCATAACAATGTAACCTGCAGAAAGACTCACTGAAAAAGTATTTACATCTGGACTGACCAAATCTAGATATGTGCATTTGTTGTTTTTCAAACATACAAATATTTTTCAGCATTTTATTCAAAATCCAACTGCCCACTTGGTTTGATTGGCATGATGCTTGTTTTGGTTGGGAAAAAGGGACAGCGAAGGAAGGAAGATAGATAAAGTTAAGAAGGCCTGCACAAAGGCAAGAGGGTTCAAAGACACTCGGGCAAAGACGAGATGGAGGATTTATTTGGGCGGCCTGAACAGCTGAAAGGTCAATCTGTAATTACAAATATAAACATTACTCTGCAGACAAAAAGAAAACGAGAGAATCAAGCACCTGGAAATGTCAAAAAGATTTGGAGTGCTGATGGCCAATAATAGAGCCTGGCAAAACCTCTGAATGAA
This sequence comes from Scardinius erythrophthalmus, assembly GCF_964197995.2. Taxonomy (NCBI): domain Eukaryota; kingdom Metazoa; phylum Chordata; class Actinopteri; order Cypriniformes; family Leuciscidae; genus Scardinius; species Scardinius erythrophthalmus. The sequence continues at coordinate 39,980,744 of NC_138230.1, read as the reverse complement.
ATAAGCTGCACTGCACATAACAAACAGGCCACGGTCAGTCCTCGAAACTAAAACGATGACCGCTTTTATCTAATTTAAACCTATAAATCAACAAAGTTTTAGAATTTAGCAACATTTTTAACCAAGAAATGGGGTCAAATAAATACAGAATATTTCTGCGTCACTAATCAAATATAAATAATCTGTGACAGTGATCATGATTGGAATTAGATTGTTGGGCTCTGACTGAAAGTGCACATGTGTGTTCAAAGGCTTTTGTGCATGTGTGTCAATCCATTTTATGTTTAGAGTTTATGCCAAAACCATCAAGTCTTTTTTTGTTGTTGTTGTCTATGAAGAAATATTCTCAGAAATATTCTCTCAGCACGCCTTCTCAAGTATGTCCACAAACTGTTCAGGAATCCCATTAATTCCTGCTTTGAAATGAAGTTAGGTTGGTTTTGGATGGGATGAGCAGAGACAGCTGGACTTCGGATAACTGTGTGTGTGTGTGTGTGTGTGTGGGAGATAGAGGGCATTTTATGGAGCCTTCTTATGAACCTCCTTTGAGCTGTGTGTGAGCATGATGAAGGTGTATTGATGGTGTTTCCATGGTCATGGTGCAGTCCACAGAGAGCTGAAGAGGAAAAGAGATATTCTATATGTGCATTTGTTGTCTATAATGATGTATTCTTATTACAGGCTGAGTGTAGTCTCTCTCAGCTGATAATGTTGTAGGGACAGTATCTGCTGGACACTGATTTATTACTGTATTCTTTCACTGCATGAGTACCTTAATATATTGAAACGGCTACGTTTGTGTCTACCACGCTCCATCAAAATCAATACTGATGTTTGTTTTTGTGTGTATGCTTTTTGCCATAATTGCAGAAACATTTGAAGTGGTTTCAAAACACACAGCCTGAACCTGCATCTTCACATAAAGCTTTGTGAGTCTATATGGAGAAATGTAGGGGAATTTACAGTCCTGCAAACTGTTTTGAAGCTGCAATATTCTGTCCTTGTAAACTGTAAATACATAAGAAGCCATGAAGCTTTCCAATGTTTGCTTGCCTTATACTGCAAAATATACTTTTAAGATTTTGTCTTTTTTTCCCGGTAGAACATATTTAAACATTATTTTAATATGATTTAATGTCTTTTTTTTTAAACGGTATAAGATAAGACTTGATTTTCCACAAATATTCAGCATCTTGAAATTATTTCTTAATAAACAACAACAACAACATTTAGCTAATAAGCAGAGAATAATACATCTAATTGTGTGTGAACAAGTCTTGTTATTTTACACTAATCAACTAAACTGATCTTGTTTTAAAGATGATAACAAGACATTTTTAGTGGAAAACAAGACAAAAACATTGATTGAGAAAAGTAAAGTTTAAATGCAGAGTACATCTAAAACTTGTTTTTAAATATTTGCAAGGTTATGGTCACTTGAATTTGTTCTGGATCATTGAATGTGTTCTCTGTCTGTTAAAGTGCACCTATTGTGCACCTTTCATGTTGTGTGTAATATAGCTGTTTGTGGAAAGTTTCAAAGATCAAATCACATGATAAATGGATAAATGGTTATTGTCTCCCCAAAGAAAGAACCGATTCTGAACTGCATGAAATGAGTCATCAGTAATTCCAGTCTTCCTGCATGAACCTATGTAGGTTTGTGACAAATTTGCACAATTCTAGTCTTAGTCTTCATTGGCTGCCTGTGAACAATGTCTTATTTGGCCCTCAAACACTGTAGTTGTAGCTGAGACTGCAAGTTTGGTTCGTGCTGCTTTTTTTCATGTGTTGCGAGAGCAAATCTACTTTGATGCACCAACGCCATCGTTACTGTTTGTATCACTGTTTATCAAGAGCTAAGGAAGCTTAGGGAGCTTAAATTCAGTTTAGTTTTTAGTTTTCATTTAGTTTCTGGCACACTCTGTAAGCGGTAGACCAATCACAACAGACTGAGCCATCTGACCAATCAGAGCAGAGTAGTCTCTCAGAAAGGAGGGGTTTAGAGAGACTGAATCCTTTATCACACCATTTCAGACACTGTGAGAGAAGAGGTGATGTTGCAATGTATATTATGAGAAAATTAAAGTGTTCTTTGACCTTGAATGCATGAACCTATTGTAGCAGACTTCCAAAACAAAATTAGGAACCTTTAAAATAGCATAAGAGTGGGACTTTAAGTCACTGACTGGTTAATAAATCAGCAAATCAGCTGCCTTTGTTTTGAGACACAGACGAAGAATGAGACCAGCTTTACTGGTGTGTCTTCCCTGAGGAGTGTCTCTGCGTGTGTGATTCCAGCAAGCCTCCCCTCAGTGTGCATTCAATTACCCTGTCTAAGAGGGCCACACATGCGCCTTCACATATCAATGAGACCTCACTTTGGATTGGAGTGTGGAGAAAAAACACAATGTGAGGCGGGAATATTAATCCAGCTATCAGTGAGTGAGTATGTGTGTGTGAGAGTGTATAATATGAGTTTTATGATGCATCTCACATCGCATTTCAATCAGCACACTCATATGTCATCATTTCATGCTTCCTCCATTGTCTCTGTGACCTCAGCTGCTACGGCTTGCTGTGGATTATTTCTCAAGCTTTAGGCGTTTTTTTTTTTGTTTTTTTTTTTTGCCTCATGATTTGCGTATGGAATAGCAGTGCGTTTCCACCATCTCTACTGGTGGCATCTCTCCCATGATGATACATAAAGGTCTTAGCCAGTAGGTGTTCTCAACTGGTGGGTTGCGACACAAAAATAGACTGCTGACACAGACAGCAGGAAGAATATATAACACTAATATACTAGTATAAATGCTAAAAAATAATTCAAGAAGTCATGGGAAAGCTAAATAAATTCACTTATCAAAGGCTTAAAGGATGTACAGTCAAACTCTGCAGTATTTTGGTGCAAATTCATTGGTCAGTGTTATGTGATTAGATATTAAACAAAGGAAAATAATAATCAAATAATTTTTTTATACAATTCATGTATAATTTAATACATAATGTAATATCAAATCATTTCGGTTTTCATTTTTGCTGTTGCTGACATGTTACCTTTATTATTGAATAATATCTTTTATATATTAAAGTATGTATTTTATCATTACATACAGTATGCCATTAATGCTATAAAATATTATTACAATTTATTTCTTTTTAAATATATTTTAAAATCCAATTCCTTTCTGTGATGCAAAGCTGAATTTTCAGCATCATTACTCCAGTCTTCAGTGTCACAAGATCCTTCTGAAATCATTCTTATATGCTGATTTGCTGCTCAATAAACATTTCCTATTATTATCAATGTTGAAATCATCTTTGCTGCTCTCTCTCTCTCTCTCTCTCTCTCTCTCTCTCTCTCTCTCTCTCTCTCTCTCTCTCTCTCTCTCTCTCTATATATATATATATATATATATATATATATATATATACATATATACACTCACCTAAAGGATTATTAGGAACACCATACTAATACTGTGTTTGACCCCCTTTCGCCTTCAGAACTGCCTTAATTCTACGTGGCATTGATTCAACAAGGTGCTGAAAGCATGCTTTAGAAATGTTGGCCCATATTGATAGGATAGCATCTTGCAGTTGACAGAGATTTGTGGGATGCACATCCAGGGCACGAAGCTCCCGTTCCACCACATCCCAAAGATGCTCTATTGGGTTGAGATCTGGTGACTGTGGGGGCCATTTTAGTACAGTGAACTCATTGTCATGTTCAAGAAACCAATTTGAAATGATTCGAGCTTTGTGACATGGTGCTTTATCCTGCTGGAAGTAGCCATCAGAGGATGGGTACATGGTGGTCATAAAGGGATGGTCATGGTCAGAAACAATGCTCAGGTGTAGGCCGTGGCATTTAAACGATGCCCAATTGGCACTAAGGGGCCTAAAGTGAGCCAAGAAAACATCCCCCACACCATTACACCACCACCACCAGCCTGCACAGTGGTAACAAGGCATGATGGATCCATGTTCTCATTCTGTTTACGCCAAATTCTGACTCGACCATCTGAATGTCTCAACAGAAATCGAGACTCATCAGACCAGGCAACATTTTTCCAGTCTTCAACTCACCAATTTTGGTGAGCTTGTGCAAATTGTAGCCTCTTTTTCCTATTTGTAGTGGAGATGAGTGGTACCCGGTGGGGTCTTCTGCTGTTGTAGCCCATCCGCCTCAAGGTTGTGCGTGTTGTGGCTTCACAAATGCTTTGCTGCATACTTTGGTTGTAACGAGTGGTTCCCCTTCGTTACGGGGAACTCCCGCTGCGTCGAAATACAACGCTACGGGGAATGCCTTCGGCATGCGCTATCTGAAGTCACTATACAACTATCCCAATCTGGATTGGTGCGCGTCATCGTGCGTCATGACGTCACATGTGACGGTGACCCGGACGCTATATAAGGGTCACAGGAACAAGGAAATGACAGCTTCTGTTCTTCAGCAGCGCTCTGTGTTACTGTCTGTTCTATTTGGTGTTGTCTGTCTTTTGAAAAAGAGTTATTATGGCGGAAAAGAAATTTCAACAGTGTGTACCTCCTTGCCCACGTTTTCTTTGTGAAGGAGATACTCATGCTCTTTGTGTGGTTTGTTTGGGAATGGAGCATGCTCGGGCAGCACTTGAGGGTGCTGCCTGTGAGCATTGTGAAAAGTTGCCCCTAAGAAAGCTCCGTTCCCGCCTGGCTCTATTCGATAAAGAGTCAGGTCAACCACGTGCTCCCGGTGGATCAGGACCCGCGTCTGCTGAGGCAGCGCGGCGACTGCATTCATGGGGATCACAAAAGGATTTAGCAATGGATGTTGAGACGACTGAGGTCCTTTCTCAACATTCCAATGCTGAATCCATCTGTCCCGCTCAGGGTTCGGGAGCCCGCGCTGCGGCTTCTCCCGTCCCCGAAACGGACCCGATGCTTCACTTATCTAGCTCTGAGGAGTTAGATATTGTGGGTGTCGAGGCAGAGGAATGTGTGACACCGCCATCCCATTCCCCTGCTTTTGAGGAGCTGCTGGATGTTGTGACTAGAGCGGTGGCCAAGTTAAATATCGAATGGCCACCGCAGGTGCAGGAAACGGCCGTTAAAAGCAAGCTGGATGAACGTTTCCTGCAGACCCGGTCACAACCTCCACGCCGTAGTCTGCCATTTTTCCATGATCTTCACACCGAGGTGTCGAGGACATGGAATAAACCCTTCTCCTCCCGTATTTCCGGTCCCAATACGCATATATATTCAGATATAATGGGAGCGAGGGAGATGGGTTATGGGACGATGCCGCGGGTGGAGGAGACTTTCGCCTCTCATCTCTCTCCCGACGCGGCATCATCTCTGCAGGCTCCGGCGCTCCCCACCAAGCCCTGCCGTACAACATCAGCTTTGGTGGGGAAGGCATATATGGCGGCAGGTCAGGCTGGTAGCTGCCTGCACACTATGGGGCTGCTTCAGGCATACCAGGCTGACCTGCTAAAGGAAGTGGATGAGAGTGGGGAAGTCTCCTACGACGATGTTCGAGAACTTCGTCGTGCGGTAGACGTGTCTCTCCGTGCCACCAAGGAGACGGCCCGTGCTATCGGCCGCTCTATGGCAGCACTGGTGGCTACGGAGAGGCATCTGTGGCTGACGCTAGCGGGTATCGGCGACAAGGACAGGGCTTGTCTGCTCGATGCCCCCCTCTCTCCTCGTGGCCTCTTCGGCGACGGCGTTAATAATGTCGTCGAGAGGTTTCAGGAGACGAGGAGGCAGTCAGCCGCATTCAAACAGCTGATTCCCCGCCGTCATCCTAAACCTCGCGAGCCTGCCGCCAGGGGGCAGTCTCGCGAGGGCGCCGCCTCCAGCTCCTCTCACATCCAGCAGCAGAAGGAGAGTGTTGCCTCCCGGGGACCCCCGCAAAAGGCCTGGCTCCGGAGGCAACTCGCTCGGTCGAAAGCCCCGGCTCAGAAGGCGGATCTGAGGACCGTCATTCAGGGTAGGAAGGCTTCGGCCAAGAGGCCATGACGGGATCCGCAGGCCTCAGAGGGTGTCCCCCTCCGTGTGACAATTTTAAAACTTCGCTCCACGGAGCCCTCAGGAAATCGATGTAACCAGACTCTGGTTACACCCATTTCTAACGAATGTACGGCACTATCAAAAACCCTGTCTCATTCGACCCTCTTGAGGTCTGCTGAAAAAGAGAAGAAAAAGATTCAGTTATGTCCTGCCAGTAAACTGCTTCAGGTCACTGTAAAATCTGCTTTATCACCTGAGACTAGACCAGAAAGACTCATCCCGCTTTCAGATTATTTAGACGCCTGGAAAGGCCTTCCGAATATATCGAAATGGGTTCTGGATATAGTTAAGAAGGGTTATAGGATCCAATTTAAAATTCAACCACCTCATTTTCAGGGGGTGTTGCACACTTTGGTTCCTGCCGATCAAAGCCAGGTGATGGAAGATGAAGTTAATTCCCTTTTAGCAAAGGAGGCGATAGAGGTTGTCCCCGTTCGGGAGAGGGAATTCGGTTTTTATAGCCGGTACTTCATTGTTCCTAAAAAGGATGGTGGACTTCGTCCTATAATAGATCTTAGGGTTTTGAACAGATCTCTGAGGAGATTTAAGTTCAAGATGCTTACTATACCTAATATCGTTCAACAAATTAGATCCGAGGACTGGTTTGTGACGATAGATCTTAAGGATGCTTATTTTCATATTTCCATCATTCCTTATCATAGGAAGTTCCTTAGATTTGCTTTTGGGGGAAAAGCTTATCAATATAGGGTTCTTCCTTTCGGCCTAGCCTTATCTCCTCGCACGTTCACGAAATGTATGGATGCAGCCCTTGCTCCATTGAGACTTCAGGGGATTCGCATCCTTAATTATATAGATGATTGGCTAATTCTTGCAGAGTCAGAGAGCCTGGCAATCCAACATCGAGATGTTGTTTTGCGTCATCTTCAGTGCTTGGGATTAAGACTCAATGTTAAGAAGAGTTCCTTGTGTCCCCAGCAAAGAACAACATTCCTGGGGACAGAGTGGGATTCGCAAACCATGCGAGTCCAACTAACTCAAACTCGTATTGAGAGTATCTTAACTGAGGTCAAGACGATTAGGCTAGGTCAGGCCATCACTGTAAAACGATTTCAAAGAGTTTTGGGCCTTATGGCAGCCGCTTCAGTGGTAATTCCCTTCGGCTTGCTCCATATGAGGGCCCTGCAGTGGTGGCTCAGGACCAGGGGGTTTTCCCCGAGGGGTAACCCCTTCCGCACGATTAGAGTTACGTCCAGGTGCCTACGTGCTCTAGTCAGTTGGAAAGAGGTTCGGTTCTTGTCTCAAGGCCAGGTGTTGGGAACTTCGGGTCACAGAAAAATTCTGACCACGGATGCTTCCCGCACTGGCTGGGGTGCGGTTATGGAGGGCCGTTTCACCCGGGGGGTCTGGGAAGACCGCCATCTTTCTCGACATATTAATTTCCTCGAGATGATGGCAGTGTTTTTCGCCTTTAGGCATTTTCTCCCAGATCTCAGAGGCCATCATGTCCTGGTTAGGTCTGATAATGTATCTGTGGTCTCTTATATCAACCATCAGGGGGGCTTGAGGTCTCGACCTCTGTGTAAGTTAGCCCATCATATATTACTGTGGTCTAAGGACAAATTTCTCTCTGTGAGATCCATGTATATACCTGGGGTTGAGAATGTGGGAGCGGACACCCTGTCGAGGCAGGGGCCGAGGCCCGGGGAATGGAGGCTTCACCCTGATGTGGTGAGGCTCATTTGGGAGAGATTTGGCCAGGCGGAGGTGGATTTATTCGCTTCTCATGAGAATTCTCATTGCCCGCTCTGGTTCTCTCTTTCGCACCCTGCGCCTTTGGGCCTGGATGCTATGGTACAGACGTGGCCGAGGCGACGTCTGTACGCCTTTCCCCCGGTGTCTTTGCTCCCTGGAGTTCTGGAAAGAGTAAGGAGGTATGGAGTAGATATTATTCTTGTAGCTCCATTCTGGCCGACACGGATTTGGTTTTCCGACCTGGTTAGTCTCCTGGCAGGCTCCCCATGGCAGTTACCAATTAGGGGAGATCTGTTGACTCAGGCGGCGGGCTCTTTATTCCACCCGCATCCTGAAGATTGGAATCTTTGGGTCTGGCCCTTGAGGGGGTTTAGATCTCTTTAGTTCTAATTTTTTCTGGAACTCCTGGCTATGCAGGATAATTTAAGGGAGGGTGAACCCAGTGTTTACTGCCCATGGGCTTCAGTACGGGAGTTTCTACACCCTTCCGGGACCTCTCATCCATGTTCAGAGCCTCTATGGCGCATTCTGCCTCCGTATGCTCTGAGGGTGGGCACGTGGGACCGTCCCATAACCTCCATTGATCCTGTAGCTTCTTGGATGAATCCTGTTGTTGCAGGCTGACAGGTGACCCCTGGCTCCTGTCGGCGCTGCAGGATATTTTTGGAATTATAAGCTTTCTCTCATTCCCGGTCTCTATAGGACCGGAGGCTTTTAATTTTTCAGGTATTTATCCTCTGTCGCATGGACGGTGCAAGAGAGCCTGGTTTTTGGGCTTCCAAAGAAAGGAGTTTTCCCTTTAGACGGGTGAGGAGTTGAAGGAAGGACCTGCTTAGATTATACAGGTCATATTTCAATTTTGAAGTTGCTGAGGCATCTTTCCCTTACCACACCAGATAAGGATTATGATTCTTAGTCTAGTGGGATTTTGTCAACTCCTGGCGTAGCGCCTCTGAGTGTGCCAGATGTTTCACACCAGGGGCGCCTGCTCTCGGTGGGGGCTAGCTGGTACTCGTTCCCCGTAGCGTTGTATTTCGACGCAGCGGGAGTTCCCCGTAACGAAGGGGAACGTCTCGGGTTACTGGATGTAACCCTGGTTCCCCGAGAGAGGGGAACGAGACGCTGCGTCCCTTCTCCCCACCTTCGGGGCGCCCCGAGAGCAGCTGCTTTGAACCTTGTCGAAGCTGTCATTTCCTTGTTCCTGTGACCCTTATATAGCGTCCGGGTCACCGTCACATGTGACGTCATGACGCACGATGACGCGCACCAATCCAGATTGGGATAGTTGTATAGTGACTTCAGATAGCGCATGCCGAAGGCATTCCCCGTAGCGTTGTATTTCGACGCAGCGTCTCGTTCCCCTCTCTCGGGGAACCAGGGTTACATCCAGTAACCCGAGACGTTCTTTCAGTCAAAGTTGCTCTTCTATCAGCTTGAATCAGTCGGCCCATTCTCCTCTGACCTCTAGCATCAACAAGGCATTTTCGCCCACAGGACTGCCGCATACTGGATGTTTTTCCCTTTTCACACCATTCTTTGTAAACCCTAGAAATGGTTGTGTGTGAAAATCCCAGTAACTGAGCAGATTGTGAAATACTCAGACCGGCCCGTCTGGCACCAACAACCATGCCACGCTCAAAATTGCCCGTTCTCATCCCAAGGCGTCATATACTGATGCTTTTGACATTTCGTCCTTGGCACCCTTTAGCGTCAATATGAGACGCAGACAGATATGGGCCAGAAGGCGCCTCCTAGCGGTCTAACCCTAACCCTACCCCAGACCTAAACCTACCCATAACCGAACAAAGCTCTGTGCGTGTCATATTGACGCTAAAGGGTGCCATGTGCGTTCGATGTAGACGAAATGTTTTTTCTGGATTATTTGATCAGAAAGTAAACAACAACAACAACAACAACAACAACAGAATAGAAATCTTTTGAAACATTATATATGTCTTTACTATAGATTTTGATCAGTTTAATGCATCCTTTGCTGAATAAAAGTAATAAATCTTACAGACCCCAAATTATTTTATATACATTCTTTTGCATATTATTGAGCCTATCCAGTTCATGTATAAAAATATATATTATGTAATATAATATAAATGAATATCAATGATTTATTCAAGGGACTTTGTTTACTTTTGTGCGATAAACAATATTGCTCATCCCTTGATGTAAAATTTTGTTCCCCAATGCAAAATCAGAGACACTGATCTACAGGATCTGCAGAAAATCTGTCTCCGCTGTTTGTCTTCATGTCATTGTTTTATTACCGTCTGTCGTGTGCAAGAGGGAAGCAAAATAAATAACAGACAAAATGCATTGTGAATTTTAGGACGTGTACGTATTTGTTTATGCTAGCATCACTGGATTATGGATATTGTGCGCCGGGACATAATTTACAACCGAGAACCTGTCCGTGTCAATACCTCCGCAGATTCATCTTCAATCTAGTGTATTCTCACCACAACTCTTGCACATCCCAAAGAGTGCCTGAGTCATTTATTATATTTGTGCAGTCACCATGGAGCACAAAATGCACTGGCGCTCCGTAATGGACTGGGCGACTTATTGTTTCCAGACCCACATTTCCTTCAGCCAGTCGCACTGTGAACAAAAATGCAGAGCAGAAAGACTGGGAGAAATGGTAAAAAAAAAGAAAAAAAAAGAGCTTTCTCCCAAACCGACCCTAATGCTTTATTTAAGTGCAGCCTGCGTAGAATCCATTACACATCCTGTCTGCTGCGCCAGCCTTCCTGCAGGCGGGAGAATATTAACAACATCTTGCCATGTCGCTTCTGGGCAAACTCAAGCGCCGCTCATAGACCTCCTGCAAATGTACCTTTGTCTTCAGCCATGACCCAGCTGTAATCTGGCATCCTCACCTCTGTCCAGAGAGATGGTGGAGGAAAACATGGTGGGTTGTTGTTTGATGGCGGCAAAGAAACCCTTAAGAGTACGTGAAAGCCTGATACATTATTCATGGAGTGCAAACATACTTTCTTTGTATTTCCTGCTTTATAGATAAACGCAGTCCTTCAGTACTCACATAGTGTGTTGTCTTGTCTCCTCATCAGAGGAAAAATCCATTTATCATGACATTATCTTATCTGTTTCTGCCACAGAATAAAACAATTTAAAAGATAATTGCGACTTTTTATCTCGCAATTCAGATTTTTTTTTCTCTCGCATTTGCGAGTTTACATCTCGAGATATAAACATCCAATTGCGAGTTAAAGTCAGAATTGCAAGACAACTCGCTATTGCAAAAAAAAGTCAGAATTGCGAATTATAAAGTCAGAATTGCAAGATATAAACTCGCAATTCTGACTTTTTCTCTCACAATTGCAAGTTTATTTCCTGCGATTCAGACTTTATAACTCGCAATTCTGACTTTTTTCCTGCAATAACGAGTTTATATCTCACAATTTTGACTCATTTTCTCAGAATTGTAAAATGTAAACTCGCAATTGCAAGTAAGTCCACTTCAGAGGGAAAAAAGTACTGACTTTTTTTTCTCAGAATTTCGAGTTTACATCTCACAATTCTGACTTTATAACTGGCAATTGTGAGTTATAAAGCCAGAAGTGGGCAATATAAACTTGCAATTCTGAGGAAAAGTCAGAATTTACTCCAGCATTTTGCCCAACCTTCCCGAAACCTTTGGACTCACACATTATTCCTAGCCTGGATGCCAGCCGAACTTAGCCCCGCCCACAACATTTTTAGGTCGGGAAGTTCGGTCTGGACTTGATCCGTTGTGGAGCTATGCCTGAACAAAAGCTGTTCGGACCAATCAAATTGACAGGGCGGGCTTTAATGATGGACAGATGATCAACAGTAACGTAATCACACTAGCTATTAGGCTAACTGAAACAAAACCATGCCAATCTCTAGGTATGGTGATGATGTGGGGCTATTTTAATTCCAAAGGCCAAGGGAACTTTATCAGGATGCATAGTATCCTAAAAAAAAACTAAAAAAAAATACTTAAAAATAAAAATCTGCCTGCCTCTATGGGAATTTAACATAGGGGTGTCCAAACTTATGCACCCTGTATTTTAAGGAAGAACATTTATTTATTTACGATACATTATTCATTCACAAAGAAAATTGGTGTCCTTAAAGGTTGGATTTTTCCTATTTTTTTTAAATTAAGGCATTAAGTTCAATTTCCAAAAGATGATTTTTTATTCCTCTTTTTAGTCAACTTTAGCAGCATGGGTGTCTAAACTTATGCATAGCACTGTATATATGTATATATGCTTCCTCTCATGCTGATAGGGTATACATGGTAATTGTTTGATGACAAGTTGATTGGATTGATTATTTGAACGTGCTCCTCCCGAACTTTGCTTATGAAACATCATGTGTAGATTCTGTTATAGAAGATATTGACAGTGCATTAATTTGAAAAAGAGGAACAGAGAACCGCGATTAAGACATTTGTGGATCGGAAAGATGAATGAAGAACATACGTCACTTACTCCATTGCTCTGATTGGTTGTAGGTCTATCCAATTGAGTGGAGAGGCATTTTCCTTTCTGGTTCGGTTGAAACACGCCCCTTAATCACAGCCCAATGGAGCAGTATCAGACTCACATTCTGACTAGAATCTGATGATGACGTCAGGCTATATTATTCCATCTTTGTGGAAGAAATCTATAATTACACCTGTTCCCAAGAAAACTTGCCCAGTTGAGAATTGTGATTTAGACCAGTGGCTTTGACTTCAAATGTTATGAAATGTTTTGAAAGACTTGTTTAACTGGTTAAATCATTCCTTGACCCATTTCAGTTTGCATATAAGGTTGGACGGGACACTAAGGATGATATTAACTGTATCACCCATTTGGTGAATAGCCATTTAGAAGGTTCCCAAGCATATGCTCGCTTACTTTTTATAGATTTTAGTTCAGCGTTTAATACACTTTAATACACCCAAGATACTGTACTGATTAAGAAGCTGATATAGTGAATCCATTCTGCATTAAGTGGTTTTATTCTTTTTTAACTAATCGTAAACAACAAGTCAGAGTTTATAACTCCTATTCTGAGGTGAAAACTACCAATACAGGGTTGTGTTAGCTCACCTATTTTATTTACACTATATACTAATGAGTGCATCTCTAGTCAGGATGATATATACTTCATCAAATTTTCTGATGATACAGCAATATTGATTTTATTGAATAAGACAACAAAACCCTTGCAGTATTTTTCGGATGTTGACAGGTTTGTTGACTGGTGTGACACGAATTCCTTGATTTTAAATGAAATGAAGACTGTTGAAATGATTTTTGATCCTAGATTTGTGGGAGACCATAGCCCTGTAATAATACATGGTAATATTACTGAACAGGTTTCTTCATATAAATGCTTAGGAATTTATATGGACAATTCATTATGCTGGTCTTCTCACATCAACACTCTATGTTCTAGACCGCAGCAGAGGCTATTTCCTGCAAAGGTTAAAAGTGTTTGGAGTGAACAAGAGGATCTTTTATCAGTCTGTTTTTGAGAGCTTAACAAGATATGCTATCACTGCATGGTATGTAAATCTGACTGTTCAATCAAAATCAAAACTAGCAAGACTGGCGCATACTGCTCAAAACATTTGAGGGTGGGGGGAAAAAACGAACCATACAAGAGCTGTACGAGGCATCTATTTTAAAGCAAGCTAAAAAGATTATATCTGATGATACACACATTTTAATTTGTTACCATCAGGGAGATGATTCAGGGTCTTGATGTGTAAGTCTAATCGTTATAAAAACTCTTTTGTGCCAACTGCGTCAATTTTTCAAAATTGATGTGGGATGCTGCTAGTTTTTTATAATTGGAATGTTGTTATATTTTAATTATTGAATGCTATGTACAGTGTTGTGTGATCGAAGTTGTGTACTGGCTGTGTCATGTTGACAAATTTCCCAGGAATGGGACGATAAAGTATAAAGTAATAAAGTAACGTAATTGCGAGTTTATAGATAAAAAGGCACAATTACCTTTTTTATTTTTTATTCTGTGGCAGAAACAAGCTTCCACAGTTTTTGATTAAGCAACATTATGCAATTACTCCCAACATCCTCCTTGAATAAAACTAGAAGATGTTTTGAGCTAAACTGTAAAATTTCTCAAATCACAGGCTGTATTTCAGATTCTTTCAAAGGCTGTGGCTAATATGCACATAGCCGATGGTGGTTCAATAAGTCTGGAGCACAAAATAGCCATTGCATTTCCATTTCAAATCCCAAGCTAACTCTCAGGAAATAATGGCTTTTCCATGGCATGAATTCTACCTTGTATTAGGGAGAGAGAACTACTTGCTGATGCCCTAAAACCCAACAGGGCTCAAATGTTCCCAAAAGATTTAGAGTCTTTATTTATTTATTTATTTTTTACCCAGAAACGGTGCTTCACTTAAAGAACGGGATGGACCGAAAATAGGTCAGTGTTTTTTTTTTTTTTTTTTGACAGAGAATTGGATTTTTTTTTCTACTTGAACTCTCAAAACCAGTGAGCTGTTTGTTTTTTCAACCAAGTAAAAGGGATGGAAATGGATGTAGGGATATTAGCTGACTGAAAGTATTTGTTATGGCACATGTTATTCAACTGTTCTGCAGACAAGGCAATTACTTCAGCCTGCTGTTGTTACAAGCTTGATGTACGGGAGAGACCTTTCTTCAGATTAATATCGCAACCCTGTTCCAGACGGTTGACGTTTTTTTTCTTTTTCTGTGATCGTTTAATGTAATATTGATCAGTGTGTCCATTGCTCAGTCCTGCATGTGTTCTCTCATTCTTTTAATTCTGCCTGTCCATTTCCATTAGTCCATATACAGGCCATTTTTCACTCTCCTGTTAAAGCGGAGAATAAAACGCCTGGGTTGACATTTTATCAAAATGTAAAGACACAAAATGCAAGGACTTTCAGCCTGTAACTCGTTGGAGACATGAATTATTCCTAGCTTATCTTGAATACTGTTGACCTATACTGTATGGAACAGTTACTGTCGTTTCAGTCCATTTTTTGTGTTACTTTTGCATTGAAATGTAGAGAATATAAATTAAATGGAACAATAAAGGAACAGTAGCTTCAGCTCACGGCCCTGAATCAAGGTCCTTTAAAGTAAACTTTTTGTGCACCTCTGATGTAGATTAATTAGAATAATGTAATTTAATTGATTTTTTTTTTTTGCTCTTAAAAAAGGGCATAGAAAATACAGATATCACTTTGCATTTCTGTTAAACTAACTTATATTGTAGATAAACAATATCAGGTAACACTTTATTTCAATACACTTTAGTCATTCTACTAACTATAAGTAACTCTGCACCTACAGTACGTCAACTAACTCTCACTAGAATATTACTAGACTGTCTGCTTAATATCTGCTGACCAGTGGTGTGGCGTGGGGAAAATTTCTGAGGAAGCCAATTAAGACACAACCTCTAAGCTGTGTGTTTTAAGGGGTGGGGGCAGAAAATCATGTTACCATTTATATGTTGCTATTTGGATGAACTATTAGAGCGCCCAGCATCATCTTACCGGGACTTACGCTTGTTACAATCCAACACTTTGAGCACGGACGCGCTCTCGCTCTCTCTCTCTCTCTCTCTCTCTCTCTCTCTCTCTCTCTCTCTCTCTCTCTCTCTCTCTCTCTCTCTCTCTCTCTCTCTCTCTCTCTCTCTCTCTCTCTCTCTCTCTCTCTCTCTCTCTCTCTCTCTCTCTCTCTCTCTCTCTCACTCACACACATACACAGTCAGTCCTCTTAAACATCTTTCATGGTGTTTTTTTATTAAAACATTCGCAGATAGGAAACGCCAACGGTAAGCAACAAGAAGATAACCTTTTTCATTTAATACACCCTTAAATCGGTGTGACGCTCATGTAAGGATATACAATAGCGGTTATTCACAAACAATCACAACAATAAACAACAAAGTGCACTCACATGCTGCTTAATCAAAGCACGCAAGAAACAGTAAGAAGAACTATAATCACATTAAAAAAATAACACATCGATAAATGGGCAGTTCAGACCAGACGAGGCAGTTTAGTAAAAGATTTTTTTTATCAAATACTCCAAATCTCCACCCTCCATAATTACAATTAATAATTTTAGCTAACTAGCTAAACAAGATGTCAACACAAATCCACAAATCTTCCGCTATTTCATTCATTCATTCATTGACGATGATAACGTGATGTGATTGGCCTGATGCCAACAAGTTCATGGCTTCCCTTGACACTGTCCTGACCAATCACAGGGGAGCAGTGTCGTGACAATAGCGTCACCTGATTGGTTAATCATTCTTTTTTTTTTTCTATCAAGGGACGCCAACTCAGCCTGGCCTCCTCACAGACACAGGGTGCAGTACCATGTTTTCAACGCTCATTCACCATGTCACTTTTATAGGGGCGCTGTTTTACACATCATAAAACGCTCAGTAATGAATGAAGAGAGACGATGAGGAGATGACAGAAGGATTACGTAAACTGTGAAAACAAAAGTGTTTATTAAATGACGATTCTATTCTGAAAAAGTGAGGAAGCCTGGCTTCCCTTGGCCTCCACAAGAAAACGCCACTGCTGCTGACACTTTATTTGTATGCTCCCCAACAGACATTCTACTGACTATGCAACAACATGTCAACTTATTTCACTAACCTAACCCTAAAACTAGCCTAACTCTGACGTTTAGTTGCAAAGTTATAATGTCCAAAGTGTACTAAAGTGCATCAAAATACAGTGTGACCCAAAATTACACTCACAATTTGTGCTTTGTTTTGTTGGTTTAATCTTCACTTTGGCAACATTCCACCAGACTCGGTATGCAAATGGATTCATGATATCATAGCCCGTAAGCTGTGTTTATTCATGAGCTCTTTTGATGCAGAGACACTTGAGATTTTTATCCCCTTTTAAAACACAATGAACTTTGTGTTGCTCGCTAAACAAATCAATGTAAGAGTGTAAAAAATTAATGATGTGACACTGTTTAAAAACAGTAGTCTACAGGCTTTAAATCAGCAGCCGGGGGGGTTTGGGGGAGTAGTAATTTTCACTGAGTGCTCTGTTAATCAGATGGCAGTGAAGGAGTGAATTAAGACTCGACTCGTAAGTCTGTCAAAATGAATTGTTTAGTGGGGACTAATGAAAAAGGTTTAGAGACATACTCACATCAGTAGATTTTTTTATGAGCTGAACGCGCTCCTGCCATGCAGCCTGTTGCTAATTGACATGGCTGGAGGTGTTTTTCTGACGCCGTGCGGTCGAGGGTCGGGTCTCGGAGGAGTACGCCATGTCTCTGTGGCTCACGTGGCGTCTGCATCTTTATCACATGGGCCTTTTCCTGCCTGGGTTTATGATGGCTAAATTACAGCATGTTTTGTCATTTTCACGGCATCAGACTGATAAACAGCCCGCCTTTTCTTCTGATTCTCTGCACACATACACAATCTCAAGCACATTTTCTTCTCTTCCTACTTTTCCTGTTCTTTCACAACCCTGAATGTCTTTTTTTTTTTTTTTCGTCTTCATGTTGTGTCTTACTAAACTGTGAATGTGAATGTTTGCTGACATTTTCTGACTCGCTAAGCACAACGGCATGGCTTTTTTTCTCTCGCTGTGCCAGAGTGTTGAATAAAATGAAAAATGAAGGAAATGAAGGGAAAAACATATAGCCTAGTTATTGATTTAAATATACATTAAAAATGCAATACAATTCTGTCGTGAGAATGTATTTGATTTCTATATCAAATATATATATATATATATATATATATATGTAATTTTTTTTTTTTTTTGATAAGTTGTAACAAAATGTCAATCAGTCATGTGGTGCAACCAACATGCATGTGGAAAAAAAAATCAGATAATTTGACTTTTTATGACAACGGGTGTTTAAAAGTGTGACTCCACGAAAACTTAAGATTTATGAATTTATATATGTGTGTGTATATATCAACCCTGTATCACATGAAATACGTTCTGAGGAAACTATTTTGCAAATCGCAATTACGTCACATGCCAACATATAAGCAGTGCTATTACGTTGGTCCTTAACCTAATATAAGCAGTGCTATTACGTTGGTCCTTAACCTAATATAGCCAATCTATTGCAGTGCTATTACGTTTGTCCTGAACATAATAAATCCAAAGCAGGTTTCGTAGCAGCTAATGCTGTTCATTTTGTTTTAATTATTTACTCCCTTTTTTCTCATTGGGCTACAAAATATTATCTATGCCAGGGCGAGTCAAATGGCGGCACCCAGATCATTTTTATCTGGCCCTCCAACTGTTTTTTTGATGTTTAAAACCCCTCGCAATCTGATATCAAAGTCCCCGCAAAGGTTTAGCGCGTTCAGCGGTGATTTTAACAACGCACGTGATCATTCAGCGGTGAGTCTCACGGCTGTTCGTGATATGGTCACGTAATTTAATCTATTGATTCGTGCCACGGACACGTTTATTTCGTTATTTATTTTTTATTTTTTTAAACTAATGTATTTTCAATGGGAAGCGTCTTTCGTGATAACAGCACGATTCTTTCTGCCTGTCGGCTGCAGCAGAGAAGCTGTTTAATCAACATTTATTCACGAGATCTTATGTATTTTTATGTATTTTTTTAATGTTATTATTTCGGTCTTATTGCCGGGGAAGCTGGATTGCTTTGCTGTTTATTGATATTTTTAAAATTATATTTTATCAGTAGGAAATCGCGCTGAAGAAGTCTCGTTCCGAACACATCGCGATATTTGGCATCAGTTCACGTGTGTCAGATGTTGGTAAGTAAATAAATACCTAAATACGCTGTCCTAATAATGAGTGATATCATGTCTTTTCTGTTTGTCGATATTAATCTGCCATTATATCTGCCATCTCCACGGAGACTTTGCGTTTCATTGCTTTCTAATTCAAAACAGGGTGAATAACACTGCCTGTCACGTGATGTGCTATAGGCCTAGATATTCATATCAGATTAAAAATAGTACAATTAGTTCCAAAGTTGTATTTGTAGTAGAAGCACAGTAAAAACAACACTTACCATGCTTTTACCACAGTAACATTTAGTTTTACTGTGATAAGTGTAGTAAAAAGACAGTAATCACAAAACTTACCATGCTTTTACCACACTATTTGTAGTTTTAATGTGGTACTTATTGTAAATGCACAGTAACCACAACACTTACCATGCTTTTACCACAGTAACCATAGTTTTACTGTGATTGGTTTAGTAAAGGACAGTAATCACAAAACTTACCATGCTTTTACCTCAGTATTGATTGATAGTTTTAAAGTGATATTTGTTGTAAATGCATATTAACCACAGCACTTGCCATGTTTGTAAGGCTTTATAATGTAACATCCAATATTTGTAAGGTATATCAGTATTTTTTCCTTTAAATAATCCTATATATTATACATAATGATATTTTCTTTTCTCTTTTTTCAGCTGAAAAGACCAAAAGAGCCTTTCGGACTCAGTCAGCCCATTATTGTTGGAGGAGAAGTAAACGGAGGAGACGGACAGCTTCAAAGGCAAATATTCGCAATGGTATGTAGGTGTTGGTTTTAACCCTAAATCAAACATTTTATCAAGCATTTGTTGTTTCTTAAAACCTTTCTCACAAAACCCATAGCCCAATCAGTACAAACAGAGACTCAAAGTCTTGATATTTCACAAGATTTAACAAGTTGTCAAATTCGTATGATACTCGTACATATTTGTATACTCGTACACAATCCTGCAGCTTTTACTCCTAGTGCTGTCATTGGCTACTGCCTCAATTCCTGTACATATTTATCGCGATATTTGTAAATCAGTTGCGCCCCTTCTTGGAAAGTTGTCGGATGTCACACACACTGTCAGAAAGTTTATATTAATTGCAAATTGGTCCCCGTCTGTTTATGTTCCAGTGATACATGATGTCTCTCCACACTTCATAACCTATCTCTGTTTGCAAGAGTGGAAAAGCTTATCTGACTTGTTACATGACATCAGATACTCGATTATTTTGTCATAATCAGATCAGTTACACTGCTGATAACTGTCCCGTTTGCATGTAAATCATTTTCATGATTATTGCTTGCTATTAAAGACATACTTTTATTCATAGAAATGCCCACATATCAGTGAACTTAATACATAAAAATGCTTTTAACATTTAATTATGCAACACTCTTTACAGAAAACATATCCCACAGTTATGGATAAACTCACAACATCATCATCAAGTCCTGTGCTGGGCACATTGGGCAACAAGTGTCCTCCAACGTATTCAATCCGTGGCCAAGTTCTTCACATCTTCCCATGGGACACTGACATTCTTCAGGTCTTCGTGAAACATCTGTCTCCATGTCTTCCTTGGTCTTCCCTGTCTCCTGCATCCTCCTGGTGGTGTCCACTTCCTAACTGTCTTTGGGTGTTGTTGTTTGGGCATGCGTAGGATGTGTCCAGCGAGGTGCACCCTTTGCTCTGTCTCAGTTTCTGAAAGTCTTCATGTGAAGTCCCACTCCTCCTCAGGATCTCTTTGATATATGCAGAACCAATATTGAAAATAGTGATTTATCTTTTTCCATATTGTTAAAGCGTTTTGTTTTCTCTTTTCAGCTTCATAAACTGTACTTGATGTCTGCCTAATGCCTTTTTCAAAAAAGTGTCAGTGCTCATCAGGTGTTTTGCTAAAGGACATATTCATTGCATAGTTACAATAAAAGTGACCAATAATCACAAGGATATAGAATGAAAGTTGAGAATGTAAAATGTTGTGCTTATGTTTTTACCTATTTGTTCTTTAAAGCGAAGAAACAAATGTATGTTCACATAACAAAGTTGAATCTCATCTCTTGGTTTGTAAATATATAACTTCATCATAGCAATTTTTTAACGTTAATGTATGTGTCACTATAATAGATTGCTCCTGTATCTGGATATTTAATTAACTGATTTTTATACTGTTGTGCAGTAGTTTTGGCACTACATTTGTCTTTAAACAGTTTGACATTAAATATTGGAATAAGCTTTCAAAATGGTGTCCATTCATTGTGCTTTTGTTACATTTATTTGAATATAATTGATATACCTTTAATATACTATACATACACTGTAAATGTTAGAAGCACTTTAGTACATGTAATTATTTTTAATTAAAATACTGCAAAACTACCCCTGCTGTAGGCCATTGCTTAGAAAAAAAGTTTCTCTTTCAAATGTATTTATGCATCAGTCTATGCAAATTTGTGTCAGTGATCATGTGAACTCGTTTTTGGATGGTAACCACACAAAGGAGTCTTTTGTTTTTAAATATGAGTTTTATAATTTAATTAGAAGGAATGCATGTTTAACAGCCTAAATACAATTTATTTAAGGTATCTATCCCTGCAGCCGGAACCAGAAGAGATCTGTCATCATTTACCATAAATGGGCATGCAAGTGTGACGCATCTGTTCAGCTGGGTTTGTATTGGCTGTGCCTTTATCGCAGAGCTCGCTGTGATTGGACAATCGTTTAACCCATATAAAACGGCGCTTCATGTTACAAAGTATGTTTTGGTGTTATTATTACGTTAGTTATACATTAAGCTAACTATAAAGTGTCTCTATGTTGTGAGAAATTACTCCTTTACCGAGATCCTAACCCTAACCCTAAGCATGTCTGCACATTTCAATGAACTACAGTACAATGCATCCTGCTCCACTGATAGAATGACAGAGATATGTGGGTAATGTAGTTTAAAACGTTTAGTAATAAAACAATAAATGTTAAATAAATAATATATTTAATGGACAACTGGATATCTAAATTTGTTCATTGTGCAAACCTTTATGACATATATGAGGGACAGGCTGAAATTTGATATTTTACTGTGAGCACTTTAAAAATAACCTTTATGCCAGCTTTCCATATATGTCTGAAAACTGTGGCCAACATTATTTATTAAACATAGTATAAGCAGTTGTCCAGCCAATTTTCTCTTTGATACACTAACCAGACTTTGAGTTACAGCCATTTGAAATGTGCATTTGTTTGCTCTTCTGGGGGCCATTGCTGGGCCCCTGGGGGTGGAAGGACAGTATAATCTACACAGATCTACACATACTATTACTATTACACAAGGATAATGCACCATTCAGTAAAACAACAAAAAAACAGTGCCAACATTTCCTTTTCACCCCCTCTTGCTGCTTATATTCCTGACATCAGTGATATATAGAGTATACTATATAGAGTATACTAGAATGATCAACATGGATCATCATCAATTAAGCTTTAAGTATTTATAGCAAGATAGCCCACTGCAGCCTCTTGTTATTCACATAGCTTCCTTTTATTTCACTGCAAACTGGCATACATGCAAGTATGTGCAACATTTGTTGCATTGTTGTCCCAAATATCATTAACCAGATCTAAATTTTTATGTCCCAAGTAAAAGAATCATGGTAATTAATTATATTTAGTTATTTATAAGTTATTAATTATATGTAGTTATTTTTAAAGAAATAAGAAATGAAAATTTCTCAAATAAAAATTTCTATTTACTGTACCAAACACAACTTTCAAAACACAATAGTCACCATACTTTATTAAACAACACTTTATTGGAGAACAAAGCAGTTGATAAAGTAGCATAAAGACAAATGAAATTCAAGATAAATAAAAATGTGTCTTCAAAAATACATTAACATCATAAGAATCCATTCACAGCTGCTGAAGCCACAAAACGAGTGCCAGATAATCATATTCAGTCACCTACAGAAAACAGATTTGATATTGTGTTGGAAAATAATGATTCATTAGAAGAACACAATAGAGACATACAGGGAAGAGCAAGAAACCAGTTTAGCTGTGATAAACTGGTTTCTTGCTCTTCCCTGTATGTCTCTATCGTGTTCTTCTTCCTCGTCTAAACAGTTTGTTCAGTTGAAGAACAGAAGATGTGATCACTGATGTGGTGTAGCTTTTTCTCAACCAGAAGAAGAAGTCTCAACATCCCATTGTCAGGCGTTCTCCAGTCCTGGTCTGAAAGTAAAACAAAAAAACAGAAACCAAGTTGTTTAATGGACAGTCGGGTCAGCTTATGTTCTGCATGATTTAAAGCAGTGATGGTTTACTGCCTATTGTCTAGAAGTAAACTTGAAGACTTTGGTTAAAATTTTCAGATGTGCTTGATTAGGGTTGGAGGTTAACTCTTAACTAACCTCAAAAAGTAGAATGCAAAGGGCCAGAGTTGCCTGTTCCTTACATAAATTTACAAAGCAGCAGTCAGTACATTATATAATATACACATTGAAGTATATATACACATTGAAGTATATATATATATATATATATATATATATATATATATTTATATATATATTGCAGCACATAATATAAGCTAAGTACTGAACAAAAACAGTTTTAACCATATCAACAGCAACATATTTTAAAAGATTTTTTAGAAAGGCATGGTCTCTTTTGAGCCTTTGCCAGTGATGCTTGATTTCTTTCCAGACAACATACTCTTCTGTCAATTGTTTCAAGAGCTTCACTTGGTCAAAAACCAAGTGATAACCTGTACAATGTAAAATTGTCAACATCAAATTATGTACTACATAATACAGCATTGTTTCAATACAAGACATACCAATTGACTCACGCACTTTTCTGTCGTCTTTGGGCACCAGATGTTCCTTCCTCACCCGAAACAAAGGACTTATTCGATTAGCTTGCGTTGATATAAGGACTGGTCTTCCTTCTCGGC
Organism: Scardinius erythrophthalmus; assembly: GCF_964197995.2. Classification (NCBI taxonomy): domain Eukaryota; kingdom Metazoa; phylum Chordata; class Actinopteri; order Cypriniformes; family Leuciscidae; genus Scardinius; species Scardinius erythrophthalmus. The sequence continues at coordinate 39,957,221 of NC_138230.1, read as the reverse complement.
TGTAAAACAAGAAAGTCTCGACTTACTCTATTGTTCTTGAAACACAAATTAAGACAGTTATAAATTAGTTAATTTACCATATGATTCAGGAGAGAACATTTGATGAGTAAATACTGATATATTAAGAAACTTCACCTGGGAAGGGGCTGATCACGGCAAGATTCGCTGCGACTCACTAGTAGCTCTTGTAATGGTTGGCTCTTAAAAAAGCTGTTGAGTTTGATATTGGCAGAGCTTTAAAAAAAAAGGACTAAGTAATCCTGCAAAACAGAAAGGAAGGTAATTTTAATACATTACTTGCAAATAGTCAGTTTATAACTGTAGGATATGTTTTCTGTAAAGAGTGTTGCATAATTAAATGTTAAAAGCATTTTTATGTATTAAGTTCACTGATATGTGGGCATTTCTATGAATAAAAGTATGTCTTTAATAGCAAGCAATAATCATGAAAATGATTTACATGCAAACGGGACAGTTATCAGCAGTGTAACTGATCTGATTATGACAAAATAATCGAGTATCTGATGTCATGTGACAAGTCAGATAAGCTTTTCCACTCTTGCAAACAGAGATAGGTTATGAAGTGTGGAGAGACATCATGTATCACTGGAACATAAACAGACGGGGACCAATTTGCAATTAATATAAACTTTCTGACAGTGTGTGTGACATCCGACAACTTTCCAAGAAGGGGCGCAACTGATTTACAAATATCGCGATAAATATGTACAGGAATTGAGGCAGTAGCCAATGACAGCACTAGGAGTAAAAGCTGCAGGATTGTGTACGAGTATACAAATATGTACGAGTATCATACGAATTTGACAACTTGTTAAATCTTGTGAAATATCAAGACTTTGAGTCTCTGTTTGTACTGATTGGGCTATGGGTTTTGTGAGAAAGGTTTTAAGAAACAACAAATGCTTGATAAAATGTTTGATTTAGGGTTAAAACCAACACCTACATACCATTGCGAATATTTGCCTTTGAAGCTGTCCGTCTCCTCCGTTTACTTCTCCTCCAACAATAATGGGCTGACTGAGTCCGAAAGGCTCTTTTGGTCTTTTCAGCTGAAAAAAGAGAAAAGAAAATATCATTATGTATAATATATAGGATTATTTAAAGGAAAAAATACTGATATACCTTACAAATATTGGATGTTACATTATAAAGCCTTACAAACATGGCAAGTGTTGTGGTTAATATGCATTTACAACAAATATCACTTTAAAACTATCAATCAATACTGAGGTAAAAGCATGGTAAGTTTTGTGATTACTGTCCTTTACTAAACCAATCACAGTAAAACTATGGTTACTGTGGTAAAAGCATGGTAAGTGTTGTGGTTACTGTGCATTTACAATAAGTACCACATTAAAACTACAAATAGTGTGGTAAAAGCATGGTAAGTTTTGTGATTACTGTCTTTTTACTACACTTATCACAGTAAAACTAATGTTACTGTGGTAAAAGCATGGTAAGTGTTGTTTTTACTGTGCTTCTACTACAAATACAACTTTGGAACTAATTGTACTATTTTTAATCTGATATGAATATCTAGGCCTATAGCACATCACGTGACAGGCAGTATTATTCACCCTGTTTTGAATTAGAAAGCAATGAAACGCAATGTCTCCGTGGAGATGGCAGATATAATGGCAGATTAATATCGACAAACAGAAAAGACATGATATCACACATTATTAGAACAGCGTATTTAGGTATTTATTTACTTACCAACATCTGACACACGTGAACTGATGCCAAATATCGCGATGTGTTCGGAACGAGACTTCTTCAGCGCGATTTCCTACTGATAAAATATAATTTTATATCAATAAACAGCAAAGCAATCCAGCTTCCCCGGCAATAAGACCGAAATAATAACATTAAAAAAATACATAAAAATACATAAGATCTCGTGAATAAATGTTGATTAAACAGCTTCTCTGCTGCAGCCGACAGGCAGAAAGAATCGTGCTGTTATCACGAAAGACGCTTCCCATTGAAAATACATTAGTTTAAAAAAATAAAAAATAAATAACGAAATAAACGTGTCCGTGGCACGAATCAATAGATTAAATTACGTGACCATATCACGAACTGCCGTGAGACTGGGTTGTTAAACTCACCGCTGAATGATCACGTGCGTTGTTAAAATCACCGCTGAACGCGCTAAACCTTTGCGGGGACTTTGATATCAGATTGCGAGGGGTTTTAAACATCAAAAAACCAGTTGGAGGGCCAGATAAAAATTATCTGGGTGCCACCATTTGACTCGCCCTGGCATATATAATATTTTGTAGCCCAATGAGAAAAAAGGGAGTAAATAATTAAAACAAAATGAACAGCATTAGCTGCTACGAAACCTGCTTTGGATTTATTATGTTCAGGACAAACGTAATAGCACTGCAATAGATTGGCTATATTAGGTTAAGGACCAACGTAATAGCACTGCTTATATTAGGTTAAGGACCAACGTAATAGCACTGCTTATATGTTGGCATGTAACGTAATTGCGATTTGCAAAATAGTTTCCTCAGAACGTATTTCATGTGATACAGGGTTGGTATATATATATATATATATATATATATATATATATATATATATATATATATATATATATATATATATATATATATATATATATATATATATATATATATATATATATATATTTTATATATATATATATATATTTTTTTTTACTTTTGTGGAAATTATATACATTTTTTCAAATCCATATGAATGTTTTGCAACATTAATAATCTGCATGTCTTTTAAACTACATTTTTCACTTTCATGGACACAGTACTGTATGTAATTGAGCTGCATTTTATGTCTGAAAGGTGCTGCATAAATACAGTTTTATAATTATTATTATTAACCCAGCACCTGTGGAACATACCTCAAACATGTGCATGCTTTCATCTGATAGGTCTTTTATGAACGTGACCGGTATTTCAATATAATTTCACCTCTAACAAATGCCCTTCATCTCCCTTTTCTATCTACACACATACACATTGCTCTTTTAAATAATTCACATGCAATCAACTACGGTCTATAGGAATTCAAAATAAGCTACAGAGGAGATTGGAAAAGAATAGCAAGGAAATGCGGTGTTTGTGTGTGCGGTGGGACTGTTTTTAGATTGTGCTGACTAGCAAAGTTTCTCTAATTAGCATTTGCATGAAAAGCTTTTGCTGAGGAGGGTGAATTGGGAAGACGGCGAGAGTTTAGCCGAGACCCCCAACAATTAATTCAATACGGCTCTTTAATAATGCACTAAAATATTCATTAGACTGATAAGAATGGAATGATAATATCCAGGTCAGGCTGGACTATGAGAAGATAAAGGGGGAAAAGTCCTTGCTTTGGCAGTGCGACGAGAATCTTTCAGTGAAAGTTATTCATTATTACACTAGTATTATGGATTAGCCTCGATTGTATGATCTGTAATGGAATATATCTGCAGAGGGCACGGGTGGGTCATGTGATAAGAAACATATGGGTCAGTCTGGCCTGAATGGATCGGGAGGCAGAAGAGAGGTGGAGAAGACGCTCACAATATCTTACTTGTAGATGCCCGCCAACTCAAAGAGACACTGTACATGATGAAATATGTAAAAGCAAAGTCCCTTTAAAGGGACAGTTCACCCAAAAATGAAAATTCTGTCATCATTTACCAAATTTAAACATTTATTCCAAACCTGTATGAATTTCTTTCTTCTGTTGAGCACAAAAGAAGATATTTTGAAGAATGTCATTTACCAGACAGTTGATGGACCCCGTTGACTTCTAAAGTATTTTTTATTTTTTCCTACTATGGAAAAACTGTTTGACTAGCTACCCATATTCTTCAAAATATCTTCTTTCGTGTTTAGCAGAAGAAAGAAACTCGTACAGGTTTGGAACAGCTTGAGGGTGAGTAAACTGTGAAAGCATTTTAATTTTTAGGTGAACTATTCCTTTAAGGTAAGTCATTTCACTCAGTGGCCATCTTTGAAACACCTCTCTGGCAGCTATTACAGTCATGTAAGTGCAGCTCCTATGGGGAAACGTCAAGTTCTCCAAAGCTCTCCGTCAAGTTCACCAAGATTATGATTACATTTTCAAATTTGAAATTACGAATGAAATCTGACAACGACTGTCTCATAAATTTTGTTTCTAAACACTCAAATAATTTTTTTACATTTTTCAGGCTGGACCAGCCAATGCGCATGTGCAGTCATAACCTCACATCCATTCATTAGACTGATAAGAATGGAATGGCAGCTGCAGTGACCAATGAATTTACCAATTGGCGATTGGCTCTTTTGATTTAGAAGGCGGGACTTATTCCGCCATATTGTGTGTTGCGCTTTCTCCCATTCCTAATAATATGAGTGCATTGTCTTTGTATATCTAAAATCTTCACTTAAAAGTGAAGTGTATATTTTTGGCACTAATTGGTACTGCAAAAAAAAAAAAAAAAAAAAAAAAAAAAAAAAGAGATTGTTTTCCATTAGGTCTTCCAAATACTATAACCCCTTCAATCATGCCTCTTGTGCACTTTAGTTTGAACAAACAGTTACTCCCGCTTGAAAAAAATGCAAAAGCATCATAAAAGTGGTCCATGTGATTCAAAACCATACAAATCCCAAACCAAACTTTGTCAAGTGATCTGTTTTATATAGCGCTTTATACAATACAGATTGTTTCAAAGCAGCTTCACGGTAATAAACATACATAACAGAATAAAGTGATGTAAACAGCATACAACTGTCCTGTAAAAGCAGCTCTAATAAAAGACAATTGTGTCATTATTCAGTTGAAGCCAGTTCAGTAAATCAGTTTGGTTTATGAAACAAAGTCAAATCAGCTATATACAGTTCAGGTTTTGTTGTCAGTGCAGTCAAATCAATAATATCACTGTTAATATTAAGTGTCCCAACTAAGCAAGCCAAAGGAAAAAGACCAAAATTGAGGGGTGAACTACCACTTTGAAACTGTTGCTTAAACTGTGATTTCTCATTTATGACAGATGTTCGCTGCACACGACTTCATTCTTTTTTTTCTTTTTGAGGCCTGTGACCTTATCAGTTACCCATTCCAAGCATGAGAATCATCCTGTCTTCTAATGTAGACTTGTAATCTACAGAGTCCAAAAAGGAGCCTTTTTCTCCACTGTAACCTAATTGTTTCTTAATTCTCTTCTGTCTGTTTTGGTGACACTGATTAGACGGCCGACAAGAAAGTAATTATCTCCAAGCTCCAACACTTGGGAGGTGCCTGCTTTTGTGTTATTTTTAGTCATCATCCATCAAGCCCGTCACGCCGAACTCCATAAAAATGGATAAACGGGGTTTTATCTGTGTGTATGAGTTCTGTATGCAATTATATTTGATTGTTTAAGAGGTTTGTGTGATTTGGAGGCAGTGGGCTGTTGCTCAGCTGATGACAGCTGTGCTGGTCTCAGGGGACGTGCGATTCGGCACGCAGTTCCGGGTGTGGAAATGTCAGCTTTATACGTTTTTTATACATACTGATTTGTCACAGCACATTTATTATTATAAATATAATTGCACAGGAAGGTTTTGACCTTTTACCATTCTTTCTCGCTAATTCATGGGTTTTCAAACTTCTATTGACCCCCAAAAATGAATCCTGAAATATAAAAGCAGATACATATTTTTCGAGTGTTCGAGTGACCTATTTATACTGTGTGAGATTTTTTTTTTTGTAAACATAATGATGTTTTCAAAATTAAAGCTTTTTACAGTCTGCTAAAGCAAAGAAAATGACTGTGCTTAAATTGCTAAAACCAATGATTACAGTAATACAAAGTAAATATGTTCGTAATGTAATAATGTAATAAGTTGACAGCATATCAATCACCATAAGAGTAATTTTAAATAATACATACACACACACACACACACACACACACACACACACACACACACACACACACACACACACACACACACACACACACACACACACACACACACGTTTTCATGTTTAACGGGGACATAGACTTCACTAAATCATTTTTATACTGTAAAATTGAATATGTTATCCCCCTTCACTAAACCTACTCCTAAACTTACCAATCAATCAATCAATCAATCAATCAATCAATCAATCAATCAATCAATCAATCAATCAATCAATCAATCAATCAATCAATCAATCAATCAATCAATCAATCAATATGCCTGCATTTGCAAGCCAAATTTGCATTTTTATATTTTCAAAACATTTCATTTGGTATGATTTATAAGCTGTTGTCTATGGAAGCTTGTTTCCGCCACAAAAAAAAAAGAAAAAAAAAAAGATAATTGCGACTTTTTGTCTCACAATTGCGGGTTTACATCTCGCAATTCTGACTTTATTTCTCAGAATTGCGAGATATAAAGTCAGAATTGCGAGATATAAAGTCACAATTGAGTGTTATAAAGTCAGAATTCTGAGATATAAAGTCAGAATTGCGAGATATAAAGTCGCAATTGCGTCTTATAAAGTCAGAATTCTGACTTTTTTTTCTCGCAATTGCGACTTTATATCACGCAATTCTGACTTTATATCTCAGAATTCTGACTTTATATCACGCAATTGGGAGATATAAAGTCAGAATTGCATAATACAAAGTCGCAATTGCGTGTTATAAAGTCAGAATTGTGAGATATAAACTATTCTGTAAAAAAAAAAAAAAGTTTTTTTTCCCCACCTTAGAATTGGACTTTATATCTCACAATTCCGAGAAAAGATGTCAGAATTGCGAGATATAAACTCGCAATTATGTGTTATAAAGTCAGAATTGCGTGATATAAAGTCAGAATTCTGAGATATAAAGTCAGAATTGCGTGATATAAAGTCGCAATTGCGAGAAAAAAAGTCAGAATTCTGACTTTATAACACGCAATTGCGACTTTATATCTCAGAATTCTGACTTTATATCTCAGAATTCTGACTTTATATCACGCAATTCTGACTTTATAACACGCAATTGCGACTTTATATCTCAGAATTCTGACTTTATATCACGCAATTCTGACTTTATATCTCAGAATTCTGACTTTATTTCACGCAATTCTGACTTTATATCTCGCAATTCTGAGAAATAAAGTCAGAATTGCGAGATGTAAACTCGCAATTGTGAGATAAAAAGTCGCAATTATCTTTTAAAATGTTTTATTCAGTGGTGGAAACAAGCTTCCATAGTTGTCCACATGGGGACCAAAAAAAAAAAAAATAGCCCCATAAAATAAAAATTGACTGGTAATCACTATCCTTATGGGGGACACATGGTCCCCATAACGTATAGGGATTACCACACACACACACACACACACACACACACACACACACACACACACACACACACACACACACACACACACACACACACACACACACGCATGCACACACACACACACACACACTTATTCATCTTTCAATCTTGTTGACATTCTCACACAAGCTTACTCTTTTCTCAAAGGTCTTTGTTATCTCATTCCTACATCATAAACAATAACTCTAATTCTAACGCCTTACTGCCCCCTCTGTGGTGCTCAGTTTGAACACACTTTTATGAGTGTTGTTCCCTTGAGAAAAATGTGGACGTGAAAATAGACCACTCCATGATACTTTCCTTCAGGCCAAGATCAACCCCTTCCAACTATAACTCACTAAACAGTGACCTGGGACTGATAGGGAGAGATTTACTGTGCTAGTGCTAGTATGGGGCTAAGCAGCACGGCAATAAGCGGTTGGATGACAGCTGGATGAAGTGACTTTTAGGAGGAGAGTGTGTCGGCTGATTGGATCCTATGAGGCTGTGCATGGGAATGTCCTGGATATGGCCTTTGATTGACTGCATGTGGGGAAATCATTCTATTCAACTCAAAAGCTTCCGTGTTTCTCTTTTTCTTGCTGCATCATTCACCATTTTTCTCTGTCTAGCTCTCACTTTTTTCTGCCTCTCTAATTTGTCCCTCTATTGTTTTTTTTTCTCTTTCTTTTTTTTCCATTAAAACATTAATTTTCCCAATATATTTAATAACATTAGACATGCTAATGTGGTAAAATGGTGTTTTTACAAACTCATATATATATATAGAATCCAGAAAATATTTCCAATGAAAAACTACATATAGGACTACAAGACATGAAAAACTACATATAGGACTACAAGACTTAGCACAAGACAGGAAATTACAAAAAGTACACACAAAACAAGTGGAACATAAGACAAGGGTTCTAATATGTACCATTTAGGTACTATTATGCCTCGTTTCCACTGAGCAGTACGGTACGGTACGGGACAGTACGGTACGGTTCGGGTCTGTTAACCATGATCTGGCTAGCGTTTCCACTGCCAACAGTACCCTTACTTGATAGGCGTGGTGTTTCGATCGACGTCATTTTCGCGCGAAGAAGAACATAGTAAACTACAATGGATGACATGCAGCAGATCTTATTCTTGCTCCTCGACATGTTTGTCACAAGAAGACAAGCGCCGACATTAGGCTTTTCTCAATATCAAGTATGCAAAGTTTGTACTTGCCATGTGCGACTCCTACATGCAAATGGTACAGCGCGTTCTTAAAAGCGTCGCTGATACACCGGTTATCTCGGTTACTCTGTCTGTACATTTTAAGCAACAATAAAACGAAATATGTTATAAAACACCACTCTGCCTCTTTTCGTTTTCATTTAAATAAATTAAACATTATAGGCAGGGTTCGAATTATGATTTCATCTTTGTGGGGGTCTCTCTTAAAAAAAAAGAAAAAAGAAAAGTAGCCTATGAGCAGGCGCGGTAGCTTAATAATGTAATATAAAAATATAAAAATGTGTAAATATAATACAAATTTAATAAAAAAGCGTTGGTAACACAATTCAATTTAAATAGTACATTTGGTTTAATTTGTTGAGAATTTTCACGTGAGTGAAACAGATCCGACAGAATTGACCGTGTATTAAGTGGTCCAGTGGTATAACTTTTGCCAAACGCGTCAGAGGTTCTGGGTTCGAGTCCGCACTCATATCTGTTTTTTTTTTTTTTTTTTTCATCAAATCCGATTATGTTTATAAGTGGTTCTATATCAGGCAGAGACACGTCTGTGTGCATTTTGTTTTGTAATTTTACTGGAACGAATAGAGAGTCTCCACAACGGATTGAAGCGCGCCCGAGTGAAGACTGTGCGCGAGCCACAAACAAACACAGTATCCGCGCCAATGATCGCAGCGGCACTTTTATCACTTGATTTAAGCATGTACCGCAGTGTGATGACGATCCGAGATCCCGCGAGATCCATGTGTTTGGCATCTTGTCCTATCTTTTAAGTCATGCTACAGTAGTCTGAAGGAAAAAGTGCTTTATTTGTAATTTAAAATAATGGTGCTGATGATTTTTAGAGACCCCCACAGGTGTATGATTTTACTGCTTTCATGGGAGCTCATCCTCTCTCTATGGGAGCTCAGCTCCCACTGGCTCCCACGTAATTCGAACCATGATTATAGGGACACAAATGTGGTTCATGCGCAACGCATATTGATTATTATTCACTGCACGTTATACGTTATTCTATTTATAACGAAACGAAATTTAAAACACAACCCTAACGTTACCTCTTTTCGTTTAAAAAAATAAATAAAATAAACATATTCCAGGCAATATATGCATTTGTACAAATGTTGCAATAAACATCAGTGATAATCTTGTAATAAGAAATGACAAGAAACCATATTTATTTTTGTAAAATTTCAGTTTTATCAATAATAGCCTATATAAAAGTTTAAGTAAAGTACAAGAAGCTATACAATAAGAAATAAAGCAAACAATTCAGTCAAATATCCAAATGCAGCGCTCTAACATTACAAGTAGTTAAACACAAATAACGTTAATATAAAACTAAACTTAGCCCTCAGCCAAAACGATTGACAGGGAACTCATTATATATTCACGAGACCAAAGATCGCTCGTTAGGTCTACACAAAACGAATTATATCTTATGTTTAACCACTACCGTCGGAGTCCGCGACGAACGCCGAGGCAAGGCTCATCCAGCCGGGAAACATGAGCGCCGAGCGCCCGCTGAACGCATGGATCTCACAACCGGGGAAAAAAAATCATCTTTATAAATAAACCACTATTTGAGCTTTAAACAACTACATTCTCGCCTGAAAAACTCTTAAAATTACATTTCGTGATACAGTAACAGTAGTATTATATTAAACTGTATATTAAAAAATGGCGCTTCTTATGTTGTCATTCCTCTTGTAGCACGCGCAAGTGAAGATTCTCTGTCAACCAATCAACGTACTGCAGTGAGTCTAGCTCCACCTTTTAGTACCGTTCCACTGTGCTAGGTACCCCAATTCACCTTATTCCGCCCCGCCCACTTTTACTTCTGTCCATTACTTCCGTTGTAAACCAACTTCCGGTTTAGCGGACCCTCATTCAATTTCGAGGAGAACTGCAGAGAAGTCTCACTGATAAAATGTCACATAAGATAAGCTAATTTGTGCCAAATGTGCTATGTACGTGTGTACCAACAGCACAGCAATGCACTGTTTCTCGGGGTAATTTTTAAACGACTTTTAGGTGTTTATATGACCCGTCTGCCTGTCTGATCGCAGCCCGGCCAATGTGTAGTGTTTAGCCTAACGTTACATTAGCCACAAACATCTAATGTTGTAATGGTCTCACTATACATACACATGCTATACCTTGTTTGAAAGCTATAGTCCTCTAGAATTCAGTCGCTGGATTTATTTTACAGCCATTACTTGTGTTAGAGATCAAACCATAAGAAATTGCAGCTAGCAGTTAGCTAAGCTAACGTTACCCTCTTGTTCATCTAGTTGAGGCTCTACTTTCTTTCTACACCAGTTCGTGGCTATTTTTTTCTCATCTGTTGGCTATACACTGCAAATGTATCTGGTGATTAAGCAAACAAATTGTGGTGTAATAATGTTTCAAACTTTACATGTAGTAGTGTTTGTGCACATCTTCACCTATTCATAACTAAGTAATAGCTATTAGAAAGACACAGCTATTAAATAATTTGATTGTGGCATTGTTTCAAAAGCTTCAAGTGAAATGTACTTTAGTACGTTGCAGCAGTTGTTAATAACCATAGGCCAACGCATTTGGCTATAATATTATAGTCTATCTACTTATATCAAGACAGATAACAGATTGGACCAGGGCAAACAAAGCGCTAAGTAGCTAAACCAGGAAGTGAGATTACGCGGATGGCGCCACCCAGTGCTACTTCCGGAATAAGGTGAATAGGGTATATGTCGAACGCCGCATTACGAAACCGGAAAACAGAACGCATCGCTTCCGGTTCAGGTCTTTTGTATGTGCTTCATGCATTTTTTTACTGTTTTACTCAAGATAACTTAAAAGGAGCGAGCAAAGATGATCATAACCAATGTCCCTCGCATGTGAAGATCGATATTTAAAAGTAAAAAAAAAAAAAATCTTCACACTAACGTTTAGATATTTAAATAGAATAAAAAGCTAATAACAAAGTGAGATAGTTAGCTGATTACCTTAAAATTCCATAGATATCGGCATCAGTTCATACGGCTGTTAACACTTTCTATGACAAGCGGATGCGATGAGACCAGGTTTCCGGTTTCGTCATGCGACGTTCGACATATACCCTTTGGAAGGGTACCTAAAAAGTGGTACGGTACGGTTCGGCATTTTGGTACCATTCACAACTTTTGATAGTGGAAACGCAAATAAATGCGTACCGTTCCGTACCGTACACTGTAAAACTTTACTGTAAATTTACAGCGAATTTCCTACAGAATTGTACTGTATTTCCATAATACAGTATTAGGCTGTATATTTTACAGAACAGCTGTAAATATACAGCACATTTCTGTTTTCAACCCGATAAATTCGTAATACAGTATCATACTGTAAAAGCACTGCATTGTGGGATTGATTTCTTTCGCGCTCAATTCAGTTCAAATGTGACGCGAGCCGACAGTAGCTACTACAGGCAAACTTGATTTGTCAGCGGGATTCAACTGAACAGAATAATCATTCCTGTTAACAAAATAAACAGTGTCTGCGAATCTGTGAGCAATTTTTAAGCTTTTGTGAGCTTCGGTTCGTGTTTGAAACATTAGTTGTCTGTGACGCAGCAGAAAATGGGCGACATTAATGTTACATGAAGACGGATGGAAGAATTTGCAGGGTTGCCAACTCTCACGCATCTCGCGTGACAGTCACGCATTCAGCCTCAATCTCACGCTCTCACGCTCAACAAAGAAATCTCACGCAAAAATAGACATTCTTCTGTGCTGTATTTTTTTTTTTTCACTCATGTGCACTAAATTTCAGAATTACTATAAACAATTCAGGCTCATAACTACTGGATGGACCACTAGTTATGGCGCAAATTAGTTAAAAATCTCCCAGAACCTAGAGCGAGCACGCATGCGTGACAGAGACTGTCGTCCAAACCAACCGATAGCGCGCGCACGCACGGCAGAGAGGGAAAGTCTTACAACTGCGCATTTTATCAGTTGCGGCGCCTTCATCTATAGGCTACACTGCAGCAGCACGACGTATATTCACATAAAATGTTAACGCAGAGGAACGGGACACTGCAGTTCACAAAAGTTCATTATTTGCATGTGCTTTAAAGCCTTGCCGGTTAAACATGTCATTCGCTGCTGATGCGCTGTTCAAATATGCGCTTTACTGAGCGCGTACACTCGACGCGCACATGCACTAAAAGCCTGTTACTGGACTACAAGTTATCTATATTGCGCTAATACTGTCAAATACAGACAATGTTTACATAAACAAAGTTGGTTATGTCTAAAGTGAAAGCAAACAGAGAAAATTAATTAAAATCTGCTTGTCATGCGTGTATATTAGACGCGTCGCGTGCAGTTCTTAAAGAGACAGTAGCCCTAATAATAAACATGCTGCCGCTTGTTCTTAAAGAGATAGTTCACCCAAAACCAAAAAGTTGCTGGTCCCCATTGACATACAAAGTAGGAAAAAAATATACTATGGAAGTCACAGGGGTACATCAACTGTTTGGTTACTGACATTCTTCAACAGAAGAAAGAAACTTATTCAGGTTTAAAACATTTTAAGAGAGTAAATTATGACTTTTTGGGGGGAGAACTATGCCATTAATGTTAATAAAACAACAAAACACACAGAGGAAATCATTCACTGCTCTTGACTGAGAACTTTAAGTCTGTTGTGTTTTATTTTCATATTTGTCCATATAATTACTTCTTCAATTCTACTGTTAAATACATCTATAGCTGAAAAAATAAAGCACTGTTTATTTAATTTGTATATTAAGTTGTGTATGTGTAATATGTATCTCTGTTCTTAATTTTTAATAACAAAGAAAATAGTGACAAAGATTTTATCTTCGCCACTTTGACCTAAATGTCTGCCATTCTTTTTTATTTTATATTTTGTTACCTATATTTTGTTATAAGTCTTTGTTTTTAAAATAGGGACATTAGTTTGGCTGTAATGCTCAGTCACATGCAAAATAGTAAAACCAACTTGAAAAAGAATCATGATAAAATCGTGATTTTTTCTGAAAAAAAAAATAAAAATAAAAATAAAAAATTGTGATATTATTGCCATATCGCCCACCCCAGGTGTAAAAAAGTGCCTAGATGTGCTTAGATGATAAAAATTTGTTATTGTTGATCATTATATCACACTACAATTAAACATAATGAAACATTAATTTGAATTGAAATTGTTTTATTAGCTTAGCTAATATTATTTATTAGCTTTTTCTAGAGATTTCATTGGTGAAAAATGACTTAAATAATAAAAATAATACTGAAAATAGGTTAAGATGAATGTTAAAGGTGTGCCCCCTAAAAGCACAAGTGGCCCCTGCCTGGCCCCCCCCCAGTTAACCCCCCCCCCCCCCCCCGTCGTCGGAGAAGTCTCACTCCGAGCTAAACTGAAAAGTTGGCAACCCTGAATTTGTCATCTAATAACCTGCGCCTGTGACGATTAGTGGGATTTAGAGTTTGAGAAGATGGAAAATTGTTCAACTGAGTGATACGGTAAGCCAATATATTTTGTTTTTTTGCGTTCGCATTTCTACATTGTTTTCACAAATGCTTATTTGGTTTGATTTTGCGATCGCGGTTTTCTACCGCGGCCGCGCAAACAATTCACTCTGTTCCACCTGTTTACCAAGTAACGTTAACTTCGATATTTCACATAATAGGCAACATATACCATGTTATTTGCATGACCTGCTTTTGATATATATTTTTCGTTTCAGGCTTTGTAATCTGATGACGGTCCAGTGCTAATGTAAGTGCTTTTAAGTAGTGTTACAGTTATAGTCTATGTGGTAAAAAAAAAAAAAATGCTATCAAATGCTGTCAGTTCTGTGATCGTGCTTTTGAATCGTTGTCAGAATTTTCAATTTTGCTAGCATAAAAAAAATCCATGTTAATGCTGTTTTCAAATGTAGTATTCCTGATTGCCATGCCATGTTCCTACAAATTGCCTAACAATTCAAAGAGAAGTTAGACGGTGTTATCCTTCAAGCAGATAAGTAGATGATATTCAACAAATCTCATTAATCTGTAATATATGTTTTATGTTTTGGTTCTGTTGATCATGGTTGTGCTGTCCTTTTTAAAAATTGTTTCAGGAATTTGCAACGCTGATGTCCAGCAATCTACATTTGCCAGAGAGTCCACGCCTTATTTCCTGGTATGTAAACATTAAAGGGGTAGATTAAACCTAAAATGAAAAGCCATCATTTACTCACTCCACTGCAAAATATGTTTTTCTTAATTAGTGTTTTTTTCTTGTTTCCGGTCCAGATATCTAAAATTCTTACATGAAGAAGCATTTAATTGACAAGTAAAAAGTGTCTTGTTTTCTGAAAGAATAAGTAAAAATGAGTTTATGCTTAAAACAAGCAAAATAATATGGCAGTGCGTTTTAGTGTTCTTCTAACCCTAATCAATTTTAATCTTTAGGTGAAAATTTTAATTTATAGAACTATGAATAGATAGACAACTACATCGAACCACAGTGGAACCCACAATAGTTATTTTAATTATTAATATTATTTATTAATTCATTTTATTTTTTATTTTTTCAATTACAGGTCAATCTCTAAGCAACCAGTGCTGGACATTACGTTTGGAAGGTCAAGGTGTGTGTGGAAAGGATCACAGCCTAACTTCATCGCTGGCCTGGCAGCGCTGTTTACCTCCTCCTATAACTTCAGCTTGCAGTACAGGAAGAGGCAGCACCTTGAGTTTGTTCAGAGGTTAGTCATTAGCATATTTGCCATTCATATAAATATTAGACTGAATTGTGACTTGTCTTGACAGTATTTATTAAGCTGACTGACTACTGGTATGAACAATATGGCCCTGGTTTCCATACTGGGCTTAGCTTAAAGGGTTAGTTCACCCAAAAATGAAAATTATGTCATTAATGACTCACCCTCATGTCACTCCAAACCCGTAAGACCTCCGTTTCTCTTCTGAAGACATCTTAAGATATTTTAAATTTATTCCGAGAGCTTTCTGTCCCTCCATTGTAAGTGAATATATACATTTTGGTCCAAAATGAACAAAAACTACGACTTTATTCAACATTGTATTCTCTTCCGGTCTGTTTTCCATCCGCGTTCACGAGTCCACATTGACGCTGCTGACGTGTTATCTGGTGCGTCAATATGGACTCGTGAACGCGGATGGAAAACAGACCGGAAGAGAATACAATGTTGAATAAAGTCGTAGTTTTTGTTCATTTTGGACCAAAATGTATATTCGATGCTTCAAAACATTCTAAATAACCCACTGATGTCACATGGAC
The DNA here is from genome assembly GCF_964197995.2 of Scardinius erythrophthalmus. Taxonomy (NCBI): domain Eukaryota; kingdom Metazoa; phylum Chordata; class Actinopteri; order Cypriniformes; family Leuciscidae; genus Scardinius; species Scardinius erythrophthalmus. The sequence goes on along the minus strand of NC_138230.1, from coordinate 39,941,356 downwards.
TACTTTGATGATGTCTTTATTACCTTTATGGACGTGAACAGTGACACGTCCATTGACTTACAATGGAGGGACAGAAAGCTCTCGGAAGAGTCTTCAGAAGAGTTCAGAGGTCTTACGGGTTTGGAGTGACATGAGGGTGAGTCATTAATGACATCATTTTCATTTTTGGGTGAACTAACCCTTTAAGACAGGTCTAGGCCTTAATAAAATTAGGGTATTTAAGCAGCTTTTATAAAAATGTCTAATAAAAAAAAACATTACTGGTGTGCATCTTGATAAAAAACAGTGGCAGTCACATATTTAAGATATGTCAGTGCAAGTTGTTTTCAGTTGAAGGATTAGTGAAAATTCTATCATTAATTACTCACCCTCATGTTGTTCCAAACCTGTAAGACCTTTGTTAATCTTCAGAACACAAATGAAGATATTTTTGATGAAATCTGAGAGGTTTCTGAACCAGCCATAGACAGAAATGTCTTTGCAACTTTCAAGGCCCAGTAAGGTAGTAAAAACATTGTTTAAATAATCCATGTAACTACAGTGGTGCAACCTATTATGAAGCGATGAGAATACCTTTTGTGCACAAAAATAAAATAAAAAAATAACGACATTATTCAACAATCTCTACTCTTTCACGTCATTCTCCTACGCTGTTGACGTAGTGTAAACAGTGTCAAGTCACCTTCATTTATATAGCGCTTTTAACAATATAGATTGTTTCAAAGCAGCTTTACAGTGATAATAGGAAATTACAGTAACATAGATTGTTTTGGCTTTACAGCAGCTCTAGAATAAAGTTATTAGATCGACTATTTTTGACTGTCAAAATGCAGGCGGACACAGCTTCCGTGAGTTGTTCAAAATCTTTATTTTTGGTAAACTCTGTGTACACAAACACTGTTCTCAATGCTGGAGTTCATGTGTAGAGCCCCTGGTGATACTTCGAGCACAGTTTCATGTTGTGTCGAGCCTTCTTAGTGTTTTAAAAAATAGCGATTTTTAATGCTATCATAGTCCAAGCACTCCCATTCAAAATGCAATTAGACCGAAAACGAAAACACGGTCAAACTTAAGTGGCGTTTCCATCCTAATTATGCTTTTAAATGAAAGTTTGCCTCTGGTAGATTAACAAAAAGACCCTAGGTTGCATTTTGGCGAGAGTTACCCTTTAATACACTCCGGCCTACTCATCCTCACAAAACAGTGTAGGAGAATGACATGGTTATTTTGCGCACAAAAAGTATTCTCGTCACTTCATAATATTAAGGTTGAACCACTGTAGTTATATGTTCTATTTACCAATGTTTTTACCACCTTTCTGGGCTTTGAGAGTTGCAATGACATTGATGTCAATGGAGGGACAGAAACCTCCCAGATTTCATCAAAAATATCTTAATTTGTGTTCCGAAGACGAACGAAAGTCTCAAGGGTGAGCAATAATGACAGAATTTTCATTTTTGGGTGCAAACATGCATTTTAGTCTGGTAAATGTCATGTTTAACATTATCATGTAGTCATGTATGCAATAAACATTGCAAGGCTTGCAATTAAAGTTAAATTATTTCTGTCACAAAGGTTTGGGCTGGATTCTGGCAATGTGTGCTCTATATAAACAGAGTCTATGGCTGCCTTTCCACTGATACTCTGATGGGACCTGATGAGGGGATGATATTAAAAGTTGTAGAATAAAACTTTAAATCTGGCAACCCCACTTCCAAAAGTTTAGTTAGTTGACAGTGTGCATGTAAACAGACACATTGAGTTGTTGTATTTTAACCAGGGCAGAAAAAATATCAGTTATTGATCACAACATCCAACATTGCATTTTTTTTTATGTTGTTCAGTTTTATCCAAACAGTTTAGTCGTTAAAACCGATATCTGTTTTTTATTTACACATCTTTTGTGCTGTCTCTCTCTGTCAAAATATATAAACTCAGTCCATAATATTTCATTGTTTTTTTTTTCCTTTCTTTTCTGCCTTTTAGACGATTTCCTGACATCAATCCTGAACGTGGATCAAAAACAAAGAAAGGACAAGTAACTTCAAACAAAACTGGCCAAGTTGTGCAAAAAAAGAACACTCTAAGCCTACAGGTGTCCTCACTTCTGCAAAAACTTGAAGACTTTGAATGGGATTTCGTTTGCACTTGTATGGACTTCAAAACAGAAACAGCAATTCACTGCCATTATAAAGCTTGGAAGAGCCAGGACATTTTTTAATATATCTCCGATTGTATTCGTCTGAAAGAAGAATGTCATATAGACCTAGGATGACGTGAGGGTGAGTAAATTTGAGCTAATTTAATTTTTTTGGGTGAACTATCCCTTTAATTAAGTGCTAAGTGTTACCTGTTTGTTGTTAAGTGTTAAAATTGCATTTTATGTTTAAAAAAAAATTCAGCCAACATGTTCACAGAAGGCAATTTTCTGATCTTTGCTTTTAACCAAAATAAATGTTTTAAAACCCAGAAAATGTTGTTTTCTTTTTCCTAGTGTGACTACTATACAATTTATTGCTGTAGACAAGTTTAATATTGTAAAAGTATGTGGTATATACTGTATTTGGTAATTACAGTGGAGTACTGTAAATGCTGTTTACTGTACTAGTGCTGTAAAAATACAGTATGTGGCTGGCAACCCAGCTGCCAGTATTTTACTGTAAATTTACAGTACAATGTTTTACAGTACAATACTGTAAATGCTGTCTACAGTACTAGTTCTGTAAAAATACAGTATGTGGCTGGAAACCCAGCTGCCAGTATTTTACTGTAAATTTACAGTACAATGTTTTACAGTACAATACTGTAAATGCTGTTTACAGTACTAGTTCTGTAAAAATACAGTATGTGGCTGGCAACCCAGCTGCCAGTATTTTACTGTAAATTTACAGTGAAAAGTTTTACAGTGTACCGTACCGTACCGCTCAGTGGAAACGAGGCATTATGTACACGTTTGGTACCAATATGTACCTTTGAGGGACTTATATGCACTCTTTAGGTACAAAGGTGTACCTTTTGAAAAGGTACCGCCACAGTGACAGCTTTTGTACCCTTTTTTCTGAGAGTGTATATATATTAGTTTGTTTCTATGCTATAGCTATTAAATTAGCCTCAGCAGGACATGGAGTCAGTCATTTTCCACGAAAATGCTTAAAAAGTCATTGCCATCATCATTATTTCCATCACAAAAGAATAATTCATGTAATTCACAAGTTCACATTCATATAATCCCCAACTGTGATTCCAAACAGGGCTGGCTTGCTGTGCACAATGGTGTTTATATTACATAAAAATGTTTCTCTACATTTACATTTATTCATTTAGCAGACCCTTTTATCCAAAGCAACTTACAAATGAGGAATACGACAAGCGATTCATCTTAAGGAGGCAATAAACACGAGAAGCGCTAGTAATACAAACCATTGCCACCTAGCTAGTTTCAACCATTGCTCAGAACAGTACAAGCTAGAACAGGGAGGAATTAAGGAATAGTCATATTTTTCTCCTCTAAAATGTTTAGAAGTTTTTAGTGCTCACCAGCCCCCCTTTGTAGCTGTTTTGCGCCCTTGATGTGTTCTTTTGCCTTTTGGGACAGGGTCACAAACACTGACAGATGTTTGAGAAGTTATGAACCCAAAAATGTTTAAGGACTCTCTATACCTCATGGATATTATGGCTTTCTGTCATATTGTGCCTCTTCATTAGCAATAGACCCAGTAGGCTTTAACCCAGACTTTGGACATTAGTTACTGCTCCAGCAGTCTACTGAGACACCATGCACAAAGGTGATTGATTTTTTTTAATGTTATTCTTTATCGTTCTGCTACTCTTTCTTACTTTATCCACTTCTCTCTCTCTATCAGTGCTTTAAAATCCCACAATGGGCCCATACAGTGGCCAGGAATAATATAGGCAGTTTGTGTGTGTTTGTGTGTGTGCTCAGGCAGATGAATGTGTCCGTCGGATCAGTGTTTTGGTCCATTGCCGGGCTCTCTCTCGTACACAGAGTCATGTGGTGATGGAAATGAATGGGTATTGTTGAGAGTTATCTGTTATGCGGTGACACTGCATCATTACGAGGCCTCTGCCATGAGGCTTCTGCAGAGAACGGCCAGCCCAAGGGGACAGGCAGATTAGAAAACACATACTGTAGTTGCTGTTTGGCTTTACACTGAAAAAGAGAGAGTGAGAGAGGCTGATTTTTTTTAGGATCTACCCTTACACATGCCCTTATGACCAGAACAGAACTAGCGAAGCGAATGCTTTTTTGCACAAAAAACATTCACTGCTTGTCACCCAGTCATCAGTCTCCAATACTTATGCTTCATCCCAATTCACCTACAGTAGTGGCCAAAAGTGATATCCAGAGGGGGTTATTTGCACAATATTTGCTTTTAAATGACACCTCAGGTTCTATTAAACAATCAACATATGAGTTGTATGTTGTATTGGAAATACACTAAACTTGGTTAAGGTAATACAATTATTTTTTCATCATTTACATACCCTCACATACATACTTTTCATACTCACTCAAGTTGTTCCAAACCTGTATGAGTTTCTTTCTTATTTTGAACACAAAAGAAGATATTTTAAAGAATGTTGGTAATCAAACAGTTGATGGCACCCATTGACTTCCATAGTAGGAAAAAAAATACAATTGTACTTCAATAGTCTTGGTGTCAACATTCTTTAAAATATCTTCCTTTGTGTTCAACAGAAGAAAGAAACTCATACAGGTCTTGATCATAATGAAAATAATGACAAATTCTTCATTTTTAGGTGAACTATCCCTTTAACTAAATCTTCTAAAAATTGTGTCATTAACGTAATTTATGTCACACAGATGATCTTGGGAGTCAGGAGTTTATCACACTGAGCATCTACAATGACGCAAGCACTTGCAACCCGGAGATTTATATTTTAACATTTTTTTTTTACTGTATGTAGATATGTATTTCATATTTGAATTGGATTTTATTTTTATTTATTATATCTTTTATGAAAATATTTCTGAAAACTTTTCAATTGAAGATCCAGTCATATTGCTTAATGATGTTGATGTCATTTCCTGCAATGATCGTTTTCTAGCAATGCGCAAGTCTAAAATATTTAATCAGCTTGAAATCGCATTTTTTGTGCAACCTTTATTAAATAATTAAAAAAATCATTAACAACTGGAAAACAGCTGGAAAAAGAACATGGTCATTTCTATAGTTAATATAGTTGTTTCTAGTTGTTCTTTTAGAGTGCAACCTCTATTAAAGGATTTATATATATATATAAAACCATTGACTATTTCACGGATACAGTAAATCTCCAAATAAATCGGAATGTACAGTTGAGATTTCATTAAAAAATGAATAGCACCGGTCCTTGACTCTAATTGGTTGAGTCGCGTTTGAAGCTGTTGTAAATTACTCTACAAATATACACTTGTGACCACATTAACATAAATAACTATATGGACTAACTGTTTTATAAAATCTATAAGCCCCTTGAAGCCGTGATTTACAGTGAATTTAGAACAGTTAAGGGGGTTTTAGCAATGGCCCTCAGCTGTTCTAAATTCACTGTAAACCACGGCTTCATTATTGCTTTATTTACATGCTACTTATGACCTCAAGCAATATCCCTGAATGGAAAGTCCCCCTGTGGTGAAAATCTAGCTTTTAATGTTGCTTATGTCTATGTGATGTTTTATCAAATCATGTGTAAACTACCTTGTACCCAATCAGGTCAACGTGGGATCGTCGATCTCTGAGCTGGGGCACATTCATGCTCAAACCGGTGCGCAACGTTTTGCTACGGTTTCCGGGTTGAACGTCATGTTTCCTGAAAACGTTGTGCAACGGGGTTTGAGATACGTTTTCTCTTGTTTGGTGGGTGTGTCAAAAATGTCAGCCCAATCAGCAGCAACATGTATTTAAACCACGCGGTATTAAAAAGACAACTCGCACAATGAGTCCAAGTAAAGTCGTTTACAAATATGTCCGCTGCAGCTCGGTATACACAACAATCGAAGATTTTAGAAGACATTTGTCGTAAGAGTTTTATAGTAAGAATATAGCATATCAACAGTGAACAACAATAATGATAAGCCTAATACCCACAATAAAAATAATAAGGTCATATAGATCATAACACAGTCTCGGAGGTAAGAAGTGGATTATCCTTCATCTGAAATGTTTGTCCTTTCATCCTGAAATGCGAGGCAAATGTTGGATCACAATAATTAGGAACCACAGTTTCCACAAATCCCTTCACTCGATTGGGATGTTCTCTTGCAGTGACTGTAACACAAAGTGTATTTTGCAGTATAAAACACAAATTTATACAAATTTCATCAGGCTCCGAATGTTTTTCAAAAATAACACAAAGAATGGCTTTCTCAGGTGCCATAATTGCAACTCTTGCGTCATCAGAACAGGGTGTCCAAAGCACCACCGTTTCCGTTTAAAAAACGTTTTGCCATTTTTTGTCGGGGCTGAAAGAAGATAGAACCGCTATTGTCGGGCTAAATGAGGCAAGGGTGTAGAGTTATATTCAAGCTATTTTAAGGCATGAATATATATATATATATATATATATATTTTTTTTAAGGAAAAAACATTTAAATATGTCATTTTGGTGATCAAAGGTGAGTTGTAACTAAGAGATACAATTATTGACTACAGGGGGACTTTAAAAAATTCAATCCATCAATTGTGAAAGCTTTGACCAACCCAATGACTAGTTTTTCAAAAACACTCACTGTAGCCTGGTAAAATTGTCAACAAAAATTGTAAATCACTTGGTTACCAATGGACTGATAAAAGCGTATGCAGCCCGTTCTCATCCTAGGGCGTCATATATTGACGCTTTTGACATTTCGTCTACATCGAACGCACATGGCACTCTTTAGTGTCAATATGAGACGCAGATAGAAATGGGCCAGAAAGCGCCTCCTAGCGGTCTAACCCTAACCCAGACCTAAACCTACCCATAACCGAACAAAGCCATGTGCCATGTGCGTTCGATGTAGACGAAATGTCAAAAGCGTCAATATATGACGCCCAAGGATGAGAATGCGTTGGATTTTCAGAGATCTCTTTTGGTATTCAAAAGGCATTAGAAGGTGCTGTCTGTGGCTGATACTATCAGTCTGTTAATAAAAGCCAGACATAATGCTTTATAATCAACAAATGCTGATTTACAAATGTCACTGAATTGCATCTCAGGCCTTGTTGCTTTAATTGGTAACAGAAAACAAGAGTTCACCTCTAAATATGTGACTCCCTGAGCAAAGCTCTAGTGAGTTCAGCCGTGGATTGGGAACGAGAGAGCAACAGGCACAGTTCTCTTACTGGCTTCATGCTCGGGGAATCATGGCATCATTGTGTTGTGTAGTTAACAGCTCAGAAAATGAACACGTCTGCCATGTATTGTAACTAATTGGGAAGAAGTGACTGCGTGTGTGTATGCGTCCACAAAAAGTTAGGCATCTAATAAAAATAAATGGCTCCGAATTTCCATTCTTACAGAGACGGCGCCTGGGTTTGCCTTTTAATTTACTCTATTCATGCTGATAAAGTGGATAGCACATATTTAGCTTCTTGGTGTCTTTCTAAGTAACACAGATTACCATAATGGCCTGTCAAGGCAGAGGCCAGACCACATGTTCCGCTTCAGATATCCAACATTTGCTCTCCAAGCAAATTTGAAAATGGTTTGTATTTCTCTGTGTATTTTCTTTTCAGCAGCTCTGTTATTTCTCAAGCTGGGCTGTATCGAAGTGTGTAAACAGAGCCCAGCTGTGCATCTGTAGATGCTTTTTTTTCTTCTTTTCAATCAAACCTTTTCTGACAGAATCAAAATTGACAATCTCATTTAGTCTTTTTTATTTTCCTCCATATCATTTTTTTTATATATAAGTGCACATTAATACTTGAGTTGGACCTCATCTTGGTTTGGTTTCCTCATACAATTTTTTTTTTTAAATTTAATTTCCCTAAAAACACATTTTAATGCAGGTCTGCATGTTCTCCTAAATCTAGATGGGGTGCTGTACACTCTATTAGCCTTTACTTGCTGTATATATTTTCACTTAACACACTGTCTTGCTGTCTGAGCACGTCTATTAACAATCCACTGAGGAAGTGATGCGTCTCAGAACGCACTGGAATAGAAAACGTATTTGCAGCCAGGTTATGAGCTACTGGTGAGGACTTTAACCCAATGGATGGGGTATTTGCACACATCTTTGGGGCCAGAACCCAAAAGACTTGAAATACTGGTCACCAGTTGTATACTTCTATAATAGCTTTCATTGTATGGGAAAGCTGCCTGAGAATATTGCTAACATTTCTTTTTGTGTATCACAAAATAATACTGCATTGAAACGGCATCATATATCCCTTTACCAGCTTTTCTCTGTTTTACAGTTTTCTAATTTTCAATCTATATAAATGTTTCGCTGCACTTTTTTTATTTTATTTTTTTATTTTTTTTTAACACAAGAAATGTATTCATTTAAAACTGATCATTAGAGGTCTCTCTTCCTTACCATGATCTCATATTCAAACGCATGCATTCACAACCTCTCAGTTATAATTCATAATACATTTTAATTAGTAATCTCCCTATTCCCATCTGATTGGAAAGCACCCAGTTTTCTTTTGTTAGTGTGGTTTGTCAGACTGGTCACTTCATATATGTGCTGCATGAGTTAGGAGAACCCAATGGAAACCATAATGAATGATTTAATATTTTACACCGACCCTGAAATTAGCTTTTGCAATATGCAAACTGTAATCCACTAGTTGTGTGCATATGAATGTGAATGAGACCGAAGAAATGGACTGAAATGGCATATGGGGACTATTGCCTAGAGTAGCTTCAGCATGATGGGATGTTCACACAGACTGTTGGTTATGATAATGTTTGCTTTTTGTTGTTCTCCAACAGATTTTTGTCACATTTAATTCTTTCCACATATACAGTAATTACATATTCCAGAATCACTCATATATGGAAACCATCCATGGGTAAACAGACAGTCTGGATAGTGGATGTTTAACCTTACGTAAGGAAGTCACCTACACAAGATTCACACATTTTTGGACATAGCATATTGCCATACTCTTAATATTGCTGCAGTATATAGTATTACAGTATATAGTATATAATAATTCCTACCGTAAATATATAAAACATTTATTCTTGTGAGTGAATGCTGCACAATCACGAACATAAATGGATAAATTGTAAGGCGATTTTCTCAATGTTTCGATTTTTTTGCACCCTCAGATTCCAGATTTTCAAATAGTGTATCTCGGCCAAATATTGTTCTATCCTAACAAACAATACATCAATGGAAAGCTTATATATTCAACTTTCAGATGATTTATACATCTCAATTTAAAAAAAAAAAGTACCCATGTGACTGGTTTTGTGGTCCAGGGTCACATATATCATGGAATATGCACTTACTATTTTTAAAAAGCATGCTTTATACTGCATTGCATTCTGTGAGTTGTAAGCTAGTATTCCATTGAAGACTAGCCTGTGTGTGTTTTATAAATGTGTGTGCGCATGTGTGCTGTATAGTGGAGTGGAGCACGAGCGTGTCCGAAGCCGAAATGAATCCTGTCAGATCTCCAGCACACTACATATTGGGATTAATGACGGAGAATGTTCCGGCAGAAAGATCTTCACACCCACTCCATTATTAATGCAGCATACCAGCGAGGGAACACAGAATGTGAGAGAGCCGAAGAGAAGAGAAGAGAAGAGAAGAGAAGAGAAGAGAAGAGAAGAGAAGAGAAGAGAAGAGAAGAGAAGAGAAGAGAAGAGAAGAGAAGAGAAGAGAAGAGAAGAGAAGAGAAGAGAAGAATTTGTCAGAAAGGAATAAATACTGAGGAATGGAGGAAAAGAGTAACTCTTCGTGGCACACGACAGGGTTTCTCACAGGAGATACATCTGATTCCAATATATCCTTTTTATATAATCTTTAGTTATTGAACAGAACTGAATCATCACTGAACAATGACAATATTTTCTATTTAGAGCTGCTTTACAGTAGAATTGAACTCTGTATCATTGATCATTTTCCTGTTATCACTGTAAAGCTGCTTTGAAACAATCTGTATTGCACTGCTAAATAAATAAAGGTGACTTAACTATAGTTTGGTGGATTTTTTCCCCCATGAAACAATACTGCTTTGCTAATTAGTAATGATTCATACTTAGTAAGACTAATCATAATGATTAGTCCTAACAGTACCTATAATTAGATTTTTTTTAACCACTTGACAGGCAAATTCGCAAGTAAAGCTTACATATTTCTAAATTAGAAACGTTGAGTATTATTATATACATTTACATATTCTCTTTGATATAAAACACAATTTATTGTGAGACTTTTTTTAATGTGTAAAACCATTATATTATCTTATGCCCTTCAAACTCCAATCCACTCTGTTACATTGGTTCAACTTAAAGCATATGTCTGAAATCACATGACTTTTGCTATAAGTGACATAATTTCCTTTTGAGGGAAAGCAACTCCAAGAGCACAGTAAGTATCAGTCATAAAATATATATTTTCCTAATTTTTAGAAGGCTTATCTAATAACGTAAAACATCACATGTCCACCCTGTTGCCAATTTTTAGTTATTTTTTTTTTAATTCTTCCTACTTGCCTGTGTGTGTGTGTGTGTGTGTGTGTGTGTGTGTGTGTGTGTGTGTGTGTGTGTTTGTGTGTGTTTTAATGAAAGGCAGGCATTTTCTTTCACTGACAAAACACATTGGGTTCAGCTGGTCATGCAAATTCACAGCGTTAACCAACAGAAAGCTGCTTGGTTTGAAAGTGGCTTCATAAATTACTACACGATTGACAAGAGATAATGGACATTTTTTACAAGAGGGGAAGGGACCATCCTGGTGGAGGTGGGAGAATGGAGGGGAAGGAACCATCCTGGTGGAGGTGGGAGAATGGAGGGGAAGGAACCATCCTGGTGGAGGTGGGGGAGGATGGAGAAGAATGGACCATCCTGGTGGAGGTGGGGAGGATGGGGAGGATGGAGGGGAAGGAACCCTCCTGGTGGTGGTGAGGAGGATGGAGGTGAAGGGACCACCCTGGTGGTGATGGGGAGGATGGAGGTAAATGTAGATATCAACATCTGCGAACTCAGACATGTGTAAGTACCGATCTTTTATACTATGAGTGTTAGAACACGATTGGTTAGATGAGAAAGTAATAAGTGACGTAACAATTGAGTCTTCCTGGCAGAACTTACGCCAAAGCTTCCACATCTTTGGAGACTCTGACTTTGAGTCAGAGTTTTTGAGTAAAAAAAGTCTAAAGTGTGCAATGGTCAAATACATCCATCTAGCACATGCTTACAAAAACAATTGAAAAGCAGTGCAAGGAAATGCAAAAATGTGCTCTGTGTGAATGGCTCATTAGAAGGCAGCTCACTAGGTTTTGGTCAGTATTCTGTTGCCCATATTTGTTAATTTGCATATTGTATGAATGCCCCTTAAAGCAGAAGGATATAGCCTCTTTACTCTGTGACGCCTGGCCTCGTGTGTTTCTTACTGTAGTCGAGAGAGGCATAACACCTACCTTAAATGAGCAATTCAGGGACAAATCCTATGTAGTCTGATCTGATGGCTTTCACAGATGCAGCTAGAGGAGACACTTCTTCTCTCTTCTCCTCTTCCCCTGCTCATATTGATCTGCCAGTTATTGCTCACTCTGGGGCTTATTTCTGTCATGGTTGCATTCCCATTTCAGCAGTTGGAAATATCCATTGTCTTTCAATTTAGTCATGCACATGGCTGGTCATACATAAACTTTGGTTTCTCAAATGCGCACAAAAGCATGCATAAATGCCTTCAAAACAGTGTTCAAATGCTCATTATAGGAACACTGTTTTATTGAACTGAAAAAAAAAATCTATTTAACTTTTACATAACTCCTCATTGAAACTGATTAAACATGGGAACACGAGATGTTAATTTGAAATGTAGGCTATTTTTATATATTTTAAATTTTTACCTGTACATTACCTTAAAGCTAAAAAAAAAAAAAAAAAAAAAAAATCAAATTCTGGTTTTCCACAGTGCTGTTTTGACCTTTGTTATTTAATTATTGTTCATACATTTAAATTACTAAAAATACCTAATTGTTTAAAATATGCTTGCATGTATTTTGAGTTCCCTAACATTAACCAGGCAATTATCCTTGAGGTTATTTTTTCGCAGATGCATTTAGTTTTTACCGTTATAGTCTCCGTGCAATCTACAAAGACGCAAATTTGTTAAAATGGTGATGTCATGCACATGCATATTACATGTTCAGTTTATAGGCGTGTGCTGCTTCTTTACAAAGTAATATTGCAAACTAATGGCCTGGTATTTTTAATCGTTCTCGCGGATCCGTGAGCTTCTTTTCTAAAACTGTCAGATTTCCTACTTAATTCGTTCAATTACAATTAAGTAGTCTACAATTGTAACCACCTAAAACAGACAAGCAGTGTGTTATGGTCTAACACATTTGTATGTTTACAATGAATGAAACTATCTGTGCCACAGCCACCCTGTTGGGAAAAAGAATGGTACTCCACCATTGTTAGTAGTTAGTGGATGATTAGGTTTGAGTGAAGCTGACACAGACAATGCAGAGATCACCATTGTTTTGAGGTGAACCTAATCAAGTCTGAAATGGAACCAAATGAGATCCTGCTCCTGTTACATACATCCATTGGTGTAGAGTAGACATTTTATTTGATTGCTTTAAAATAAACCTTTATTTATTCCAGCATGGGACCTCACAAGAGCTCATAAACAATTCAGATTTCAAGCCCTGCTGCAAAATATGTGACTCGTGACTCGACTACACCTGCAGGCAGTGTTTACCTGTTGCTAATAGCGTTGCATGCCTCCGTTTGTTATCATTGTTTGTTTCAGAGACGCGTGGGAAAAGACCTAATGCTGTAATAAAAAATGCAAACTGCTGGCATTTCATTACAGGAGGTGAAATTCAATTACAGGGCTGTAGCTCTGCTCCGCACACTCCTGAGGGTAACACCTAAATGTTTGCACTTTCCCCCCCAAAAACTCTCACTCAATTTGGCGTAGTGTAAAACCCTTTAAAAGACTGTAGATTAACAGGTGAGAATGAGTTGAGATCTTGCTAGGAATGTATTACTATCCAATTTTTCTTCAAAATTACCTAAAATTAATTATTGCAATGGTTACCTCAAAATATGATTCATGAAATCTTTCAAGCTTGAATGTTCTGTTTGATATTTCCATTTGTATTTGGGATATTTACATGAAAAAAAAATAAATCTGTATGAAATTCACTTTATGCCATCTAAAATATTTATCTTCTACAGATTTTAAAGTTTTAAAGCCCTGCCAAAATGTAACTTTCCAATCCAATAGTAGCGTCTGTATGATGGAAATAAATTATACCTCTCAGGTATTGCAAAGTGTATTTGATTACAGCTTTGGGAGATCATGAAGAGAGAGAAAGAGGTGTGTGTGTGTGTGTGTGTGTGTGTGTGTGTGTGTGTGTGTGTGTGTGTGTGTGTGTGTGTGTGTTTAGGGGCTCAGGAGATAATAGATGCATACTCCTTTATAAGATGATATATGCTAGTCCATATTTAGCAGTTGATGGGGTTTCAGACAGCCACAGCAGTCAGTCAGGTATAACAAGTCTACTGATCGAGGATTCTTCTCCGACAAACTCTATCACAGCTTCTCAGTCTGACTGATGTGTATGAGTCATTTAAATATTGATGGGGCAAATCTCTTGCTGGTTTACAAAGATCCCAGACCCGCTTATTTGCATCCAGTTTTATTTATGTATGAACAAATATGATTTATTAATTCTGCGCCTCGACCCAGAGCAAGTTTCTACAGAATTCTAACTGTGGCAATTTGCCAATCTTATTTGCAGCCAAAAATGAAACATAAGATAAATAATGTTGAACAGTGCCTTGGGAGGACAAAAAATGTGAATACTTGTGATTGTGATTTATCTATTTATTTTGGCCGATATGCATATGATTGTGCTCGAGTGCACGTGTGTGAGTGTGTTTCTGAGGCCTCATGCAGCTGTAATGAGGGATTCAAACAGCAGAGAGATGTGTAAATGTGGAGAGATGCAATCAACGGCAATCACACTAAAATGTCCGACAGACATCTGCAGCTCTTACAAACTCATGACTGATTATTTGAAATATAACTCTCAACATCACAGCGATCAATTAATTCAAAACAGGAAATTATATCATAGAGACCCCCACTGACCATAGACATAATAAAAACATAAGCTGCGTCCCAATTCTGTTACGTCAGAAACGAGGATACAATATGCAAGTGCAAAAAACTCTTTATTGATAGGCAAATAATGATGATGATGATGATGATGATGAAATCCGGGTGATGCAGGCTGTGGCGCAGGGACTTTGATGGTCAGACACGGAGAGATGGATGAAGTGCAGTGCGCTCTGATGAGTGAAGACGTGATCCAGACATGAAACGTAATCCAACAAGACGTGAAACAGGAACACAGGAACTCCAGACGGGACACGAGGCACAGGAACAGGATCAGACAACACAGAGACTTCATGCAACGATCTGACAAGGAGATGAGAAAGCGGTGAGCATATATAGGAGATGAGATGAGTGGCAGCTGGTGATGATGAGTGATTGCAGCTGGCTACTGATCAACAGTAACGATCCGGACACACCCACTCACACACTCACACACATGTAAACAACAAGGCACGAGACTAGAGAGAGACATTGGATCTATGAACCGTGACAGTACCCCTCCCCCTAGGAACGCCTCCTGGCGTTCCCAGGTCCCCTTACCTGTCGATTGTAATCATCGATAAGGGAGTGATCCAGAATGTCTCTAGCAGGTACCCAACTTCTCTCCTCTGGACCGTAACCTTCCCAGTCCACCAAGTACTGGAATCCGCGTCCCCTCCGCCTTGAGTCCAGCACACGATTGACCGAATAAGTGGGTTCCCCATCTACGAGTCGCGGCGGGGGAGGAACCGGGATTGGCGGATTAATACGAGAATGAAATACGGGTTTAATTTTGGATACATGAAAGACGGGGTGAATCCTCCTGTACGCTGGAGGTAGGTTGAGGCGGACTGCCACCGGACTAATGATCTTGGTGACAGTAAACGGGCCAATGAATTTGGGAGCAAGTTTATTAGACACGGAACGCAGAGGAATGTTCTTGGTAGAAAGCCACACTTTTTGACCAGCGACGTATACGGGAGGCCTAGACCGGTGGCGATCGGCTTTGGCCTTGGTGCGCAACCCCACCTGGAGTAGAGTCTCACGGGCTCTAGTCCACGTGCGGTGACACCTCTGGACGAAGGCGTGAGCGGAGGGGACCGCGACTTCGGATTCCAGACTAGGAAAAATTGGTGGCTGGTACCCTACACTACACTCAAACGGAGATAGGCCCGTAGATGACACTGGCAACGTGTTGTGGGCGTACTCCACCATAGAAAGTTGTTGACTCCACGAGGAAGGATTCTTGGAGACTAAACATCGTAACGTTCTTTCCAAATCCTGGTTGGCTCTCTCAGTTTGGCCATTGCTCTGGGGGTGGAACCCTGAGGACAAACTGACAGTCGCCCCCAGAAGCTTACAAAATTCTCGCCAAAATTTGGACACAAACTGGGGTCCCCTGTCAGAAACCACGTCTATCGGGAGGCCATGTAACCGAAAGACGTGGTCAACGACAATCACCGCTGTCTCCTTGGCTGAGGGTAATTTGGGCAAGGGAATGAAATGGGCCGCCTTCGAGAACCGGTCCACCACGGTCAAAACTACCGTGTGACCCTGAGAGGGTGGGAGGGCGGTAACAAAATCTAGAGCGATATGGGACCAGGGTCTCGAAGGAACCGGCAGCGGTTGGAGTAACCCATCTGGGGGTCGATTGGAAGTCTTACCAGTGGCACAAACTGAGCAAGCCAAAACAAAATTGTGAATGTCACGAGCCATGAGAGGCCACCAGAATCGTTGCTTGACTAAAAATCTAGTGCGACTGACTCCTGGATGACAAGCCACATTGGAAGAATGCCCCCACTGAATGACGCTGGACCTCAGACCCTCAGGCACAAATAAACGATTCGGTGGGCAACCGACCGGGGGCGTTACCCCTTCTAAGGCCTTCTTGACCTTCGATTCGACCTCCCATACGAGTGTGGAGATGAATAGAGTCTCCGGTAAAATGCACTCGGGAGTAGACGGGCGTTCGGAACGATCAAAAATGCGCGATAAAGAATCGGGTTTGATGTTTTTAGAACCCGGGCGGTACGAGAGAGTAAAATCAAAACGACCGAAAAAAAGTGCCCACCGAGCCTGCCTGGAGTTCAATCTTTTAGCAGTCCGAATGTATTCTAAGTTCTTGTGATCAGTCCAAACGATAAAAGGTACCCCCGACCCTTCTAACCAGTGCCGCCACTCTTCCAATGCTAACTTGACTGCCAACAACTCTCTGTTCCCAATGTCATAATTGCGTTCGGCAGGAGATAGACGATGAGACAAAAACGCGCAAGGATGCATCTTGTCGTCTGAAAGAGAGCGCTGGGATAACACTGCTCCTACCCCCACCTCTGACGCATCGACCTCCACCACGAACTGACGTGATGGATCAGGGGTTGTCAGAATAGGGGCTGAAACGAAGCAACCCTTCAGTTTGGCAAACGCAGCCTCGGCTGCGTCTGACCACCTGAACGTCGTTCTGGGGGAGGTCAAGGTGGTCAGAGGTGCGGCTAGTTGGCTGAAGTTGCGAATAAAACGCCGGTAGAAATTGGCGAACCCCAGAAATCTCAGTAGGGCCTTACGAGACTCTGGACTTGGCCACTCTACCACAGCCTTGATCTTCTCAGGATCCATGCGCATTCCCTCAACCGACACGATGTACCCTAGGAATGGAACAGACTGTGCATGAAAATCGCATTTCTCCGCCTTGACAAAAAGCCCATTCTCTAGCAACCTCTGAAGCACTCGTCGGACGTGCTGCACGTGTTCCTGGAGAGAAGAAGAAAAAATCAGTATGTCGTCCAGGTAGACATAAATGAACTGATCTATCATATCTCGCAGCACGTCATTGACGAGTGCCTGGAAGACCGCTGGACTGTTGGAAAGCCCGAAAGGCATAACCAAGTATTCAAAGTGTCCCCTGGGGGTGTTAAACGCGGTCTTCCACTCATCCCCCTCCCTGATGCGGACCAAATGATAAGCATTACGTAAATCCAATTTTGTGAAGATGGACGCTCCCTGCAACCTCTCGAAGGCTGAAGACATCAACGGCAAAGGATAAGTATTCTTTACCGTGATGTTGTTCAACCCCCGGTAGTCAATACAAGGTCGCAGAGACCCGTCCTTCTTCCCCACAAAAAAGAACCCCGCCCCCGCTGGAGAAGAGGAAGGGCGGATGAACCCCGTTGCTAGAGAATCAGAAATATATTTCTCCATAGCCTCCCTCTCTGGTGTCGAGAGTGAATATAACTTGCCCTTGGGCGGAGCTGTACCTGGTAATAAGTCTATGGCACAGTCATAGGGACGATGCGGAGGGAGAGAAGCAGCCCGAGACTTACTGAACACCTCCTTCAGGTCCAGGTACTCCGCGGGCACGTTAGACAGATCCACTGCCTCCTCCTGCAACACAGGGACAGAAACAGACGGACAGGCAGACACTAGACAAGACTTATGACACTGATCACTCCACGAAGACACAGACTTGAGCTGCCAGTCCACTTTAGGGTTGTGACGGGTGAGCCAAGGGTGACCAAGGACAATGGGTGCAAGGGGAGTGTCCAGGATGTAGAAAGAGATGATCTCGGTGTGGTTGCCTGATGTGATGAGGGTGATGTCTTCTGTGGCAAAAGTGATGGTGGGAAGTTCTTGTCCATTAAGTGCGTGTACAGCAATCTTATGTGTGAGGGGTTTGAGGGAAATCTTGAATTGACGTGCGAATGAGTGATCCATGAAATTACCCTCTGCCCCGGAATCCAAGAGTGCTTGACAGTCGTGAGTGAGTGTTGACCATCTCAGTCTTACCGGAAGGAGGGTAGATGTTGATGAGGTCTTCTCGGCGGAGATCCCACCCGATAGTAGCCTCATACTTACTATCGGGCTTGGCCCTTTTACCGGACAGTTGTAAGCATAGTGTCCGGTTCCTCCACAGTATAGGCAAAGGCCCTGGGACCTCCGCCTTTCCCTCTCCTCCCGGGAAAGCCGAGCTCGACCCACCTGCATGGGCTCGTGATCGTCGACGGGGCTGACCGCGTCCCCGCCTCCAAATCGTGGACCCTCGGCACCTGCCAGAGGGCGTCTACTCGTGGCGTGACCTCCAACTCGGGATAGTCGAGCGTCAACTCTGAGGGCTAAAGCGATGAGTTCATTAAGAGATTGAGGCAGGTCCAAAGCGTAGATCTCTCTCTGGACGCGGTCAGCCAGCCCATGCAGGAACATGTCCCACTGCGCCTCCTCGTTCCATTTGCTCTCCGCTGCCAGGGTCCGGAAATCGATCGAAAAGTCTGACACTGATCTCTCTCCTTGACGTAAATCAGCCAGCATTCTTGCAGCTTCTCTTCCACCGGCCGCCCGGTCGAAAACTCTTTTCATCTCAGCGGAGAGCTCCTGGAACGAGGCGCAGCACGGATCTTCATTCTCCCACACCGCCGTTCCCCATAAGGCCGCTTTCCCAGTCAGGAGGATGAGTACAAAGGCGACCTTGGATCGCTCGGTCTGGAAAGTCTTGGGTTGGAGAGAAAAAAGCATTGAACACCGGGTTAGAAAAGCTCTGCAAAATTTTGGATCACCTGAATAGGGCTCTGGGGCTGGTAGGCGTGGCTCCGACTGGGATGGGCTGTCCGATGGTGTGGGAGGAACGGCCGGTGTGGGCGGCGCAGTGGGAACTCGTAGCTGTTGGATCTGCCGGGTGAGCTCGGACACCTGCGCCACTAACACCTGAACAGCGCGACCAGTATCGTTTAAATTCTGCTCTTGCATGTCCAAACGAGCCATATTGTTACTCAAACAGTCCTCCATGGTCGGCGCTGATGTACTTGCTGTATCCATTCTTGGTCAGATCGTTCTGTTACGTCAGAAACGAGGATACAATATGCAAGTGCAAAAAACTCTTTATTGATAGGCAAATAATGATGATGATGATGATGATGATGATGAAATCCGGGTGATGCAGGCTGTGGCGCAGGGACTTTGATGGTCAGACACGGAGAGATGGATGAAGTGCAGTGCGCTCTGATGAGTGAAGACGTGATCCAGACATGAAACGTAATCCAACAAGACGTGAAACAGGAACACAGGAACTCCAGACGGGACACGAGGCACAGGAACAGGATCAGACAACACAGAGACTTCATGCAACGATCTGACAAGGAGATGAGAAAGCGGTGAGCATATATAGGAGATGAGATGAGTGGCAGCTGGTGATGATGAGTGATTGCAGCTGGCTACTGATCAACAGTAACGATCCGGACACACCCACTCACACACTCACACACATGTAAACAACAAGGCACGAGACTAGAGAGAGACATTGGATCTATGAACCGTGACAAATTCAGAGGCTTCATCTTTCAATGGCCGAAGTATAATGTTGTCCATTTAAAACAATCAGACACTTTTATGTCTTTTTCACTATAATAATACAAATTATAAACACATTTGTTGTTGTGGTATAAATAATAATACAAAAACATTTGTGTTATACTGCAAGATTTGGAGGCAGAGCATAGAAATAATAAAAAAGAAAGAAAGTTCAATTCAATTCAATTCAAATTTATTTGTATAGCGCTTTTCACAATACATATTGTTTTAAAGCAGCTTTACAGAAAGTGCATTTCAGAAATGTACATAGAAAAATACAGTTAGTTAATCATGTATTCATTTAGGGCATAACATATCGCCAGCGTTGAGTCGTCTCTTCACGGGTGTTGGGGCATCTGAAGTTTCCATGAGAGGCTGGATACAAACTGGAGCGGACAAACTCTATTTACCTCGGGACTAGCGTCCCGAGATAACAACAGAAGAGCAGATGGGAAATAATTAGCATAGCTGCTGTTTATAATATTAATGCATTCGATCTGATTCAACTGTAGTATAAAAGGTAAGTATTATGTGAATGCTTGACTAAAGAGATGCGTCTTTAATCTAGTTTTAAACTGGGACAGCGAGTCTGAGCCTCGAACAATATCAGGAAGGCCATTTCAGAGTTTAGGAGCTAAAAGTGAAAACGCTCTCCCTCCTTTAGTGGACTTAGATATCCTAGGAATGACCAGAAGCCTCGAATTTAGTGATCTTAAAGAGCGCGATGGATTGTAGGGCGATAGAAGATCCGTTAAATACACTGGAGCTAAACCATTTAGGGCTTTATAGGTCAGTAGTAATAATACTTTGTAATTGATATGGAACTTAATAGGTAACCAATGTAGAGATGATAGAATTGGTGTTATATGGTCGTATTTTCTTGACCTAGTAAGAACTCTAGCAGCTGCATTTTGGACTAACTGCCTTAGTGGGAAGTTTGGAAAGTCTTTTAAAATATTGGATATTTTGACCATATTATGACAAGCTTAGTTCTGGACTTCTGGTTGTAATTTGTCATGTGGTGCAACACTCCAAAAACATAATGATATTTATGAATTAATTATCCATGATACTTTTACCTTGAAAAGTATACAGTATAAAAATTATTAGCAATTATTATTATTATTACTTTTTATGAAATGTATGAATCTAACATGAACACATAAAGTACATTACTGTACATTGTAATTATTTACATGAAGTAGATTTGAAAAAGATTTTTCCAGTTCTTTATCATTTACACACTTTAAAAAGGTCTCAACCAATGCCGTGAGTTTGGAGGCGGAACAATGTTTTCGTTTTCGTTTTTTCTGACCAGTGAATCTTTTGGAAACCTGTTTAAAAACCATGGCTATTTTTTGCAATTCCGTTGGTGATGCTAGTGTAGCATAAATTGCACACTTCATAGTATCTATGCGTTAAAATATCTCCTTTTCACACGTAATTTCGATCTACAGCATTTATCTAATGCCTCTAAATGTGTTTGTTTCTCTAGAGTCAGACTGTTTGTATATCCCAGCTCAATATGTCATAACTGCAGGTCCAGTGTAAACCGGCAGGTTGCATTTCACAGGTGAATGGACACATTACTTCCAAATCCATCATGAGGCCTGCCTGTGAGGGGAGACACTCAAAGCTAATATCCTCACCAATGTGCTTTGGAGATCCAAGAGCCCAGCGCACCAATTACATCTTCAGAGCTGCATTCTTCCTCTCAGCCTAAATTGCTTTGTTACTGGAGTCTGGAGGCTGTCACACAGAAGTTTGAAGTAATGGAGAGTGAAAGGAGTCCAGGGGCCGTAGGCCTGATGCAAGATTTGTTTTTGTTTTTAGAGTGGACACAGCAAGCCTGTGGAGTGTGTAGTTGGCATGGAGTTTTAGTGTGTGAAATGCCTTTAGTATACAACAAACTAAAGTATCAAAAATATTCCTATGGCAGAGTAATGACTTTGCAACATCGAACAAACTGGATCAGTGATTTGTAACACTGTCCTTAACTAATAATCCTTATGTTGTGTTGAAATGTACTTGACATTCTTTATAGTTAGGGTCCCTGAGACCTTTTGCAAAGTCTTGATTTAGTTTTTTTTTGTTGTCTTCTTGAATAGTGTTTCATGCTTGAATTAAAAAAAAAAAAAAACAGTTATTTTACATTGCTGCAGCACCTCTCTTCCCAGTGTGTCAGTAATGCTCTGGGCTGCAGTCCCAAAAGCATTGCGAGCCCAAGTTGATTGTGAAGACCAGTGCCACCAATGTTCATCTACGGTCTACTTAGCTCTTAATGCTTTTGGGAAATGCAGCTCTGGGGTGACAACAACGGCGAAAATCGCTGCTTAACTACCATAGTACAATCCATCGTTGACGACTGTTTCCCGAAACCGTATTGTCGCAAAGTGGTCGATATTTGTATGTATTCTAAATAAAAGACACAGTTTGTACCGAATGTCAGCTTGCTTATTTTGCTCAAGATAAGGATTTATTGAGTCCATATGTCATGCAAACAAGAAACTCTGCTTCTAACCACAAGTCGAGAGCTGTTGTTTCAACTACACAACTTTGCGATGCTGTTTGCGAATGTTCGTTAGAACTATGGTTTCGGGAAACACTGACTCATTGAACTATGCTATTCCATAACGATGGAACTTTGAACGAACGAAGTTGGCTAATGATGCTTTTGGGAAACACACCCCTGTTTAGTTCTTGTCTCTATGAAGCCTCTCCTTCCAAAAAGCACAATGTGCTCTGATTGGTTGGCTGGATCAGTGTGTTGTGATTGGTCAGCCGCTTTGATCGTGTTTCAGAAATGTCACGCCCCTTACCATAACCGCGAGTTTCAACACAATACTAACGCAGCTCAATCAGGCCTTGTCAACTTTTTTGCGCATGCCTTAAGTGGGAATTATTTAAGTGAGGAATAATGTGACATGTTTGTTCTCAGAAGAAACCTCAAAGTGTTTCAGGGAGTTCAGAAACAGTGACATTACACACTAAAAAAAAGTTTTGTGAGAGTTAAACTATGGAAAAATCTGCTGGGACCCATTAAGCCATTGACAATGATTATATGTCCAAATATATGTGAACCATGAGATATACAGTATGAGTGGGTTAGAGGTGACAATTAACATATTCCAAGAGCTTCTTATTCTGCATAAATTATTATTTTGAGCTCTGTGACTATAATATTATTTTCGTACAAACTGATCATGCAGAACTAAACAATACAAGCATGTCAACCTTCATTTCCATACTGCCAGCTCCTGTGATTTGCAGTTTTCTATGCTCTGTTTGTACAGACAAACAAAGCTCAAATTACAGTAATCTTCTGCAGCAAGACGCAATAAATGATTAATCAGATTTATCAAGCATTAGCATGAAGCTCTCTCCCGGCTGCCGGGACGATGCTTAGCGTTCATCTCATTCACAGATGATGAAAATGCTCATTTTTGGTGCACAAAAAGCCATTTTAGCTAGTGTGTTGGATTGCAGTTTTCTGTTCAGCGTGCACGCTTGTCTCTTCCTTTTATACGTTGCAGCAGATGTCACCTCGGTGCCTCATTTTTGTGTGCGCAAGTTTTTGTAGCTCTCCTATTGTATTCCCCCAGAAGAGTATCTGAAAAGCAGCTTAGCTTGTGTGCGTGAAGAATGCATGATTTATTTACATGTTTATTTTTGTGTGTGTATGTGCGTTGTGCTGTGGGTCATGAACAGGCTCAGCCTGGTAGATAACGCTATTGTTGGAATTTGTGATCCCACCTTCACTAAGCCCTTAAAGGGATTTTCCCCTGAGGCCTGGGTGGGCAAGAGTGGAAATAAAGCCACAGCGAGCAAACACCACGCCTGTTGGAGTGGAGTGCATGGGTTCAGCGGCAGGATGGGGGTTCACCGAGGGCCAGAGGGAGGAGAAACAGCCCACTCTCCAGTGGGACTCTAAGTCACAACAGGGTCCTGAAGGCATGGTCCTTATTTAAAGCAAGGCAAACAAACAACTGTGGCAGACAGCGTGACTGATTCTGATTAGAAATGATTCCCCGGATGTCCCAGACTCCCTCAGTTTTGCTTTCCTCCACTTTTAAAGCCACCACGATTTAACCTGAAAAGGAAGTGTGTGAAAAATATATATTAGAGAGATATCGAGCTTCCTCGTCCCTTGCAGTAAAAACCTCAATGAACAATGCACTTGTTTAAATATTTTGTATTATCCGGTTATTCTTTGTGTGTGTGTGTGTGTGTGTGTGTGTGTGTGTGTGTGTGTGTGTGTGTGTATGTCAAATGTGTAATTAAAAATGGTTAAAAAAAAAAAACGTTATTCAACAAAGGTGCATTAAAGCTACACTGTGTAATTTTTTAAGTTGATTCTTAGCAAAAAACACTTTGTTCTTTCAAAATGATATGTGCTCATTAATGTGTAATTACTTCTACCAACTGTTGCGCCTCCATCTTGAAAATACATTAGCCAAAGAGGGACATACCTGGAAATTCAAGCTTCGCCTTTCGCGTTTTTACACTCAGTGGCACCGTGACGAATGCGAGGGGGAGATTACTCGCGAATGCCGGCAGATTTGAAATAATACGGCCACCTCTCGGAATGGGAGGGGCTAGAAAGTAATATTCAGTTGTCATAAACAATTTCACCGCTAGAGAGGAGAAAATCCTACACAGTGTAGCTTTGAATTGATCAAAAGTGACAGTAAGGGCCATTTCACACAGATTTTTTTTTTTTTTTTTTTTTTTTTGCTGTTAAAAAGCAAAACAGAATTTTAAATTAAGATATGAATATGAGTGGGGTGGATATGTATGCATAGATTGTATATGTACATTACAATGCATAATTTTTATGTATATTGTTATGTTGTGTTGGTGTCCTTGTGTGTGGTGTATAGTGAAGCCAAAGACAAATTTCCACTTATAAATAAACACAATAAAACACGAGGACGCGTTTTTAACACGGGGACTTCTTTAACTTGAGCTCCGGGTTTGTAGAATGTCATGTCATGCATGAGACGCAAGCGCAACTGTTAAAGACATCTGTCTAGTGCAAGTTTAAATTGAAAAACAATGGAAAAGTGGAATAATAAATAAATAAATAAATAAAAACGGGTTCTATGTGAACGACACCTCTAAAGACTTTTTACAGAGAATGGGTTTTTCCATTCTACTGAGCTACTTTTCAATTGTTTTTCCATGTAAACATGAAACACGTGTTAAACGGACGTGTTTAACCATTGCGCACAAGAGATGCAATAGACAGGGACATTTCTGTTTATTTTTACATTTTTGACTGTTCCTCATAGCCTATATACTATAGGGTGTTTTTATTTCTTGTCTGTTAGAGCTAAATTTGCAAGATTCTGTTTCACAGAAAAAGAAAAAAAAAAGAAATACATAGAGATTTCTAATGATGTAGATAGTAAATGAGAACGACTGTTAACTTTTTGGTGAACTTTAACTTGTTAAGTGTTGGACAAACTATGTCTGGCACCAATGTGCTTGATTAAGTTTTTTTTTTTTTTTTTTTCAGGGCTTTTTTTCTTCAGTCCACGGCGCTCTGTCGCTGCTGTTTGTTGTTTTCTCTGTGATGATGGTGTGACCTGACACCTTTAAAAAGCAGCCAGTTTCCAGACTATGAAAGATCTTTTTCTTTCACACAGCTAATTAGAGTGTGTAAAAAAAAAATAACAGAGGAAATGACAAGCAGAGGCCTCGTTTTCCCTTCTGGCACTTGTGTTTTTAAGCAAGCTTGCTGTGACAGAGCCCTTAAGACCAAATAACTCTGGCTATTAATCAACAAAGCCTGTATGTTTTATGAAATGTGTGCAGTTTTATGGATCACTAACACTCTTTCCAGTGAAAACTCTCCTTCAGCAAGGCATAAGGGGGGTCTGTGTCAACAGCTGAGTGTTTAGATGATGTCTAGACTCGGTCACGGAATTCCGCTTTCCCCCCTGGATCTGACTCATGGTAGATGGATGTGGATCGAAACTGATGGACCATTAACCTCCCACTGAGATTCCCAGACTGTACAGACGATGCTGCATAGCGAGATAGAGAACAGTCTCTCTCTCAGCTCATTTTATTGGCAGGATTCGAGAACATATACCACTTGAAAAGCAATCAGATCACCTGATATATTGGCATGGATGGTGACAGACAAAACTGACACTGAACACTAAACAAATAGAGCTATTGCTTATCAGCTCTTATTTCTTAAGGGGCTGATGTTGATAGCTCTGCCTGCACTACCAGTCCCTGCATCTTTCATGGTGTGTCAAAACTTCTTCCATCTATTTCCACTTATTTATCCCAGCATGCACAAGGTATTCTGCCTCAGGCATATTGTTTCGTTTTGATATTAATCTATCGCTGCACAGCTAATTCTTCATGGAATGCTTGAAGACACTTGCTGCATCACTGAATTCTTACTAGCAAACATGCAACAGGTGCCAGCGCACAAAAAGCTGGTTTCTACAAACACTGCCTGCCTAATAGTGTCTATCCTGCCAGTTTAACAAACTGCAAACCAATGAGAGGAAAGGAAATACATGGCTGGCATTGGTACTGGATACTAAGGAAAAATGATGCTCAAACAGATGTCGGCATGCTGTTTTATTCTTGGGTCAGTTTATATCGATCTAAATTGCAGTATCATCACAATACTATAATAACAACACAAAACTATAATAACTATATAAGAATCCACATGATCATAATTGCAGCGTGATTTAAAGTTGGATGGAATTTGATTGGCTGTCAATTTTTTTTGTTTTATTGTGTTATGTATTATAGCTGGAATCTGCTAATCTCTTGGATTTCATCTTTATAGGGCCCTATCTTGCACCCAGCGCAATTGACTTTGTACACCGACACATGTATCATTCCTATTTTGCACCTGCGCACAGCGGACTTTTCCCTCCACAGACGCACGTTGGTAAACTAGGAAATACACTTACGCTCCCTGGGGCGGTTCAGCGCAAAGACGTTCCCTGATGCTATTTTTGCAGGTTTAGAAAACAATTCCGCCACTGACTAGGAAAAACCTAGTCTAAAGTCTAGCATGTTATTCAAATGCTATTTTAAGGGCGCATGCTTGGCCATAATCAATGTAGCGTGTGCACAACGTGCATACAGTACACTTTGATTCTCTCATCTACACAGAAGCAGCCGTGTCCATTTTTGCAAATCATACATTATTACAATAGATAGATAGATAGATAGATAGATAGATAGTTTATTATAAAAGCATAAATCTAGCTTACACATTTACCCAAATTATCATACGCCTGTTTAACCAAAATTAATTTGGGTGGGTTTCTCCCATCCCCAATGCCACTTCTCTGTGTTTTACGGCCCTGACGAGAACGTCGGTCTCCTCGGCTGTGAACCGCTGCTGGCAAGCGCCTGCCTGGCAAATCCGCCTTTATAATAGCAATCCACCATGGAACAAGCGCGCCTGCTCTTAAAGGGAATGTGAGATGTCGCTCTGATTGGTTTATTTCACGTTACGCCCAAACCACACCTATGAATAATGAAGCTACTTCAGACCAACCCATTTTAGATTTGCGTCGGACGCAAGAGTCATTTATCCCGCCGGTATAATAGCAACAGCACCCAAGACCCGCCCACAAAGTTACTTGCGTTTCGCGCTTCATACTTGCGTTTCAGATCGTTAAAATAGGTCCAGTAGTAAAAGCCATCACAAGCATGGGGCGAGTCCCCCTACTACACATTTTGCACAGCCCAACTGTTTTAGTTAACATTATAGTTGTCATTTTGGTGTAATTAATTCAACAAATAACAAAATTTAAATCATTGACTTATGTGTCCGGATATTGAGGCCCTAAGATGCCCTAATTATGAAATTTCAAAAAGGTTAGAGGCTGTCGAAAAATCAACTTATATTTCCTCATTTGTTGCCAGCCAGCTCCTAGTTCAGCACTAGAACACTGGACAGCTCCATCAGTATGATCGTCTCAGCTCATTTCAGCACCACTCAGTGGACAGCAACCATCTACACACGACAAATAGCATCTTCTTTAATGAAAAATTCACCAAAAACATTAATATTGTGAAATATTGTTACAATTTAAAATAACTGTTTTTTTGTTTGTTTTTTAATATGCAGTATTTTAATATGCAGTATTCAGCAGCTGGATTTACTAATAAGCTGCACAAGAAACGTATTATTATCAATGCTGAAAACTGTTGTGCTGCTTAACTTTTTTTTTTTTGGAAACCATGATTATTATTTTTTTTACACTACTCATAGTTTTGTTTAATACAATTTTGATCTTCCATTTAGCAGAATGTACTCTAAAATCAGTACAGAAAAGGCAGGAAAAGTGTCTGCAGATTACATCTGGGTCTTTTGTTGGCCCGTGTGCAATTGTTGAATTGCATAGTGAACCATTTAGATAACTTTAGATAACAACGATTTTTTATCTTTTCAATTATCAGACATTGAAATGCGGTGAAAGCAAGTCTGCACTCATGCATTTACACCTTAAATGGCAATATCGAGAGGCTTATATTATTTGATTGTCTGATTTTGCCACTTGTTATTGTAAATCAATCAGAAATCATTTTTTGATACAATCATTGGGAGAGGACAGTATGGATTCCCTAAGGATCTCAGGGCTTGGAATATATAAAACCTTTGTGCCTCTCCCTGTTTTTCTCTTTTTCTCTGGCACACACACACTTTTATGAACAGATACGGTATATGTGGCTGTGATTAATCACTGCAACAACAAAATAGGAAACTTATGACCGCCATGCTGAATGGCAGCAGATGTTTTATGTGCCCAAGGTGAGATTTACTCTATTGATCGACTCTACATACTTTGACTGAAGTTGAACACATGCAGCAAAAACTGGTGTAAAATTTGAGTTCTCCCAGAAGCTCCAGATTCCCCCGGGTCTGTATGAAATTGTAACTTCCAGTGCTAAAAAATGTGCAAAATTATTTTGGCTGTTTCTGCCCACTGGATGCAAGCCCATTTTCCCAAACAACACTTAGGCATTCTTCTGCACGCTGTCTTTTGAGTATTGATCTTGGGTTGGTCTAGTAACCCATGAGCTTTCTCTCATAAGGACACTCTGTTCAGCTTCAGGCTTGTCATAATCCAGGCAAACTCACATTCAGGACACTGTCTTTAACACCGCCTAAAAGCTGCAATCTGGCCCTTGAGCCAAAGCCTCATGTTTGTGAGTGATTTTTTGTGTCTGAGTAAATGTAATTTGCCACATTCGTGGCCCTACATCCTTCTTTAAGTACTTAAACGATTAGCAATCTGCTCTTGAGTTCAAAATGAATGACTACTTTCACAGTCTTATGTTTTTTGCCCTCACTTACCAAGCAGGCCACTTTACCTCAATGGCCAAGCAGAACTATTTCACTTATTGTCGTTTCACACTTTTAGTCATATCACTTCAGCCAGGCTGACAGAAATGCCAGGGCTTTCTCTCTTGCTTCATGTTTGTGAAGAGTGTGTCTGTTTTTCATTTTCATACCTCCCCCCTCTGTTTATGGCTTAGGAATTGCTCCAAATGGACAGTGTGCCTTGCCAGGCCTGTTCTTGGCTGTATTGACATGTTTCCAAATGGAAGCGGGTAAGCTGACAATGCACTACAACAGATGAGACTGAGTGCTGCTTGCTGAGACTGAGAGTTTAAGTGCAGCGGAAGAAGAGAATCTCTTACCAACGAGTAAAAGACACACTGGGAGAAAATGGCTCTCATTATAACGTCTTTTGGGCTGAATGGATCTGAGGGAAACTTGTTTTTGGGGAGATTGTCTGAGTTCATTTTAGTTTCAACATTTACTAATACATTATTCCAATCAAAGGTTGTATTTGTTAACATTAGTTAATTGTGAACTAACATGAACAAACAATGAATAGCTGTATTTGTATAAACTAACGATAAAAAAGATGAACCAATACAGTAACAAATGTATTGCTCATGGTTAGTTCATGTTAGTTAATATATTAACTAATGTTAACAAATGAACCTTATTGTAAAGTGTTACCAAGAAATATTATGAAAATCATTTTAATGATTCATGCTTTATTCACTAACATAACACCTAATTTTACCATAAAGTACTTTAAGTAATAAATGACAAATACAGTTGTCAGATATTTAGTTATACACACACACACACACACATAGATTTATAAGCTGTTTTCGTCATGGTATACCCCAAAAATGTCCCGCAAGGTCAAAAATCACTGGGTATTACTATATTTGGTCACTTTATATTTATTATAATTTCTGCCAACCACTACCGTCAGTTTATATAGTGATTAAATAATTGACTGTGTAAAATGTGGAGAGTAAAATAAATGAAATGCATCATGGTTAATGAAGCATCAGCTCTAAAAGAACACAACAGTTTTTCTTGTACTCGCCAGATGTGGATATCAATGCAGGTTCACCTTCTCTGTCAACATTGTTAAGAAACATCTGTGTTTGTTTGCTTTGCCCCTGGGCTGCATAATTCTCTGTGTTATTCATTTTTATGATTTGGGGAGGAGTGCACAGTTTTAACAAAGACAAGAACACAAAGCAGAACAAAACAGAAGAACACAGATATAGCAACTTAAAGAGAACACATACACGCATGCGCTGTTTTGCATTTCAGCGATTTAGGCAAAGCAGATTTACGGTTCAGGGAACATCTGGGAAACGAAATGGGAGGTTGCCAAGAAGTTTCTTATCAGGAGAGCCAGGAACATAGCAAAGAGGCTTTAGATTGAAGATATGCATGCTGACAATGAAGAATAGACAGTAAGTGCTCGTCTTAAAGTGAATGACATTAGAAACTGCTCTGACTAGGCTCTTAGTGCCACCGTGCATGAACATGGATAACTGTACCTAATTGCATTAATGCTTTTTAACATTTGCAGAAGTACAAGGTCGACGTCGAATGATTCACAGACAATTATAATCATCATTAAATCTTCCTGTTTCAGATACCTCGCACCTCTCACTCGGTGGCCTGTCTCCTATGCATTTGAAACGCACCCCTTATTAGCTTGGCTATCTCTGTAATTGGCTTGGTTACGCAGAGCGTGTGAGCTTGTCTGATATGACCATATGTTCGTGCTCACATGCCGCTATCAAAAAGCATGCAAAATAACAAAGAGAAGCATTGGGTAATACTCAAACTTGCACGGAACTCATTGATCAATTATAGATCCATAATCACACACCGACATGGCTAAAATTAATTATCTCTGGTCCTGTCAATCACGTGGAGCTAGACTCTTAGTGCACAGCGAGAATAATTAACGGTGATTCTGTGGATGCCCCATGGTCTTTTTTATAAGCTGTAAATAATGATTGAAGTAAATTTTACAAGAGAATCCTTCTTTACTTCAAAATTTCGCATTTTATTTAATGTGTTGCTTGCGGTTTCTTTATAATTGGGAAATTTACTTGCAATTTCTAGGGACCAGAAGGGATGCTGCAATGTAGTTCTGTAGTGACTGGACTAGTGACTGAGTATTGTGACAGTATTTTAACGTTTACAGATTAATCCTATTTTTTAAAGAAAATCGGACAAGCTGCAATACTTTTTTGTGGTTGTAACAATGTGAAAAAGTGCTGTCAATTGAATTTAACCTGAATTGAAGTTTAAAGGGTCAAAATCAGTGTTTAATAATCCTGTTCATATTATTGGAACGTGTATCCAGGATGTTCTACAAAAATGAACATTTTGCCCCCCCACAGACAAAGAAAAGTTTGGTGAGTAAATGAAGACAGGATGTTCATTTTTTGGTGAACTATCCCTTCACAGATTAATGAAACATCGTGAGTCACTGCAGAATGCCCAACCCGGTTCCTACTCAACCTTATCTCTCCGCCGTTTCAGGGACAGACACTTCTTGTGATTAATGTCAGGCTGTGTTTATGTTATGAGAGATGGTGTCTTTGTTCCCCATCCCCGTCAATCTTATGCTGAGCTATGGCAGGCCCTGTGCTGATAGCGTCTGAGCTCTTTATTAAAGCAGTGCTGATGGCACCGAGCTCACACATACAGGAGAGCAGTTTCCACAAATGCTTGTCAATGGAGTCAGCTAAAAGAGTCTCAGGTCATGACTCACGATGCAGAGCAGGCGTGCATCATGCACCAAATATTCAAATTAATCTTGATATGATCCTGTAAATGCGATTTGAAGTGTTTGCAGGTTTTATAATGAAACGTTCTGTTTAATAAAGAGCGTTTAGCAAAAAATAGCTTTTTTCTGTTTGTGTTTTGTGATTACTCTCTCGCAAAAAGTCAAGGATGTTCAAATGTCCTTTATGTAAATGAACCGAAGAGACAGATGCATTCGAAAACATATGTGGATATGATATTTGCTGTTGTGAGAATGGCCTGCTATTGTGATGAAAGTAAGGAACAGATGCAGGAGATATATGGATGTTTGGGGACATTGAGCTGAGTTATTGAGAGATTAGAGAGAAGAGCCTGGTGGTGCCCATACTATCTGAATTGTTTGTTTTGAGTGACACACAGATCCTCATCCACTTCCTCGCTGAAGGGGCAGAGACATGGATCAATCATAAACCTGGAACACTCCACTAACATTCAGCTAGATGACCATGCCTATACCCTCAGCAGGGCCATCAAACTGAGAGTGCTTTGTATGTTGTTTATAAAGGTGGCATCAACAAAGTCCATCCATCCATCCATCCATCCATCCATCCATCCATCCATCCATCCATCCATCCATCCATCCATCCATCCACTATTTTTTATCCTAGCGGGTAACTTTTTGAGCAGCTCCAAACATATTTATATGTAATATTAATTTAATATCTATCTATATATCTATCTATCTATCTATCTATCTATCTATCTATCTATCTATCTATCTATCTATCTATATCTATCTATCTATCTATCTATCTATCTATCTATCTATCTATCTATCTATCTATCTATCTATCTATCTATCTATCTATCTATCTATCTATCTATCTATCTATCTATCTATCTATCTATCTATCTATCTATCTATCTATCTATCTATCTATCTATCTATCATCTATCTATCTATCTGTCTATCAGTCTATCAGTCTGTCTGTCCGTCCGTCCGTCCGTCCGTCCGTCCATCCATCCATCCATCCATCCATCCATCCATCCAGATCAACTCCTATACTTCATTTTTAGAGCATATAAACTTAAAGGGATAGTTCACCCCGTTTCAAACCTTTCTTACTTATATTTTGAAAAAGTGTTGGTCCATCCATCCACACACACTTTTACATAAGAACTGAAATTCACAATGGCTCACAAATGAGTCAAAAAGTCTGTTAAATATAGGTGTCTTCCTGCACATCTTTCTGCTGCCGTCTCTCTGTTCTGTACACACTCCGAACACTTGTGCCGATAGGAGGTGAGGAGAAAGTTATTACCGATAGAGGCCTGTGCAAGGAACCCACGCGGGCGAGACCACTCAACCAGCACCTCGTTATCTGTCCTCCTCCTCCACACACGCACACACACACACACGCGAAGTGCCGTGCTCTCAGAGACAATGTGTCGCGTTGCTCAGTGTGCCAGTGATAAACAGGATTTCTGAGGCTGGAGCTGTACAGTGTTCTGAGCGTTTGGTATTCTTCATACATCACAGACATCTGTTTACATCCATTTCTGGCTGATCTCTGAGCTCCGCTTCCGTGTTCTTAGCCTGATCTCTCACACACACATTTCAACTTTTATTCAAGCACATATCTTTGAGATTTTCATCCCATTTATTCCACCTCACTCTCTTTACAACTGAGAATTTGGAGGTCCTCTTTCATGTACAAATAACATTCGCTCCATCAAAAAATCAGTGGCGCCGCAAACACGTTCCCTGACAGTTTGATCCATTGCCTGTTTTTCTAGGCATTGGATGGTGAGACATAAAAATGCTCAGCACACTGAGACTGTGTTGACAGAGCTGATAAAAGCAGGACTATGGCCCAGCTATGATGAAGCGGTAAAGGCAATTACATTAGAGCTCCATTACAAAGCCCACGACAGCAACACGAGAACGCCTTTGTGTAGCTATTGCCTTATCTCTACAAACTTCAATGAAATGAAACCCCACACTGCGAGTTTGTTTTGATGAGGAAGGATTTATTACCGCACGGAGAGGCCTTCTTCCTCTAGACCGCCTTGTGACGTTCTCTGTATTTATTTGCTGATTATTTTGGATTTGATTAATGTGCTGTAATTAGCCTGGAGTGGATTGGGTGGGAACTGGCAAGTTTTATTGCCAGGGTGAGTTGCTCCTTCAGTGGCTTGACTTGGAGAAAATGGTCAGAGGAGTTCATGGTGATTTAATTGGCCATTTAGTGAATGCAATGACAGGCCTTTCCCCAGAAAGTCAAGATTAACGCTTCGGACTGGTGCGTAATAGTGGACATTCAATGTTCTCTTTGCACCTCAGTGGAGGCTCAAAGGATTTATATCCCTGAATCCTTGAAGCACTTTGAGTCCCGTGTAGAATTTTAATCAGAAGATACCTTGGAGATTCATTTTCAGTTTGAGATCAGTTCAATAATGTAACATTTAAAAGTGATGGTATTTTTTTGTGACAAAGATGACATAATTTGGCTGTGTTGCCTTTAATTTGTTTATTTGAGCAGCTGCTCATAATATCAGCTTTTTTTGTGATAAACTTTATTCAGCATGGATGCATTAAATTGATCCAAACAATAAAGACTTTTATATTGTTACAAATAATAGCCTATATATTTCAAATAAATGCTGTTAAGTAGCACAACTTATTTCAACATTGATAATAATAATAAAAAATTCTTAAAGACCAAATCAACGTATTAGAACGATTTCTGAAGGATCATTTGACATTGAAGTGGAGTAATGATGTTGAAAATTCAGCTTTGACATCAAAGAAATACATTACAAATATATTAAGATACAAAACAGCTATTTTGAATTGTAAAAAAATATTTTACATTACTGTTCATATTGTACGGTGACTTTTACAGTTGATCAAATAAACATAGGAGATCTCTTTAAAAACATAAAAAATGTATATCTCTTTGTAAGGTCACTTAGAAATTTGCACTTCATTTACAACTCATTAATTACAAGGAAGCGCAATGTTAATTTCTCAGTCCTGCAAGCAACCTAACAACCAACTAGCAATCACTTAGAAAAGCTTGCAATGGCTTAGCAACCCCAACATCATAGCGGCTCATTTTAAACAGGCTGTCACATTGTCTTTTGCAAATCTAACAATCATTGCAGTTTTGGTCTACTAATGGTGCAGAACCCTGCACTCTTCAAGGAATAACTAATGTTCTGAAGTGAATTTAAAGATTTCTCAGCCATTTCTCACATAAACCTGTTGCAGCATGTTCTTTAGCTTTATAGATAGGCTTGAATGAAAAGTTTTGAACGTACTCCTGAAGAAGAACAGTCCCCGGCATATGGGGAGGGAGGGCAAAGCGCAGAGTGTGAAACGTGTGAGAAACGAAGGGACTGTGGGTGTGTGATCTGTCATTTTTCATTAACACCGGTTGAAGGTGCTGGGATAGATGTCCCATACTGCTCCTCCCACAAGACCTGGCATGCTGTACATTATCACCTGTCACCATATCAGTGCGCGTCACCCCTCCTCTCCTCACCTGTTCCCCTGTACCTCAAAACAAAGAGAGCTCATTTAACTCCCCTATTATTGGGTCACAATGTGTGCCATGGACTTATTATTGGCTGATCCAGGTAAACAAAATTATTTTTCCAAGTATAGGTCAGCAGCATTGCACATCGGCCTTGCAGATAAAATAAGTACTGTAAAGTTAAACAGTTAAGAGAAAGCAATAAAAAGAGAGACATGCTTTATGACATTTACATACAGACGCCAGAAGCACCAGACCTTTACCACTGCTGTATTATTTAAAAAAAAAAAAAATCAAAAGGTTATTCTAAAACCTCTAAAGCAGCTGCTTTCATATTTATTTTATAAAGAATTGTGATGTGGTTTAGAAGGATCCTCTCCAGATCCACAGTGCCATTTTGAGTATTCATTTAAATCTGATGCCTTTCATAATTAAATCTGCAAATTAGTCCTTGCAGTAGCATTGATAAGTGTGGGATTTCTGTCCTGTGTTGGCTTGCTTCCTTTTTTTAAATTTAATTTGATTTTAAATTAAAGGATTTATTTACATCAGCCATGAATCATGAATTGCTGCTTGATTGGTCACCGTGGAAGGGACATTATTATTCTAGGAAGCACTGGAATTGACAAAAATCTGTGTAATGCAAGATGAGTCATCAATATTTTTGTCAATTTTCCTGGAAGAGAAAGACTGTACATTTTAAATGTGCATATCTGCTAAATTAATTTGCTTAACATGTATGGTCACACCATGAGCTCAAAGTGAGCACACACCTTAAAGGGACAGTTCACTCAAAAATGAAAATTCTTTAATCATTTACTTGCAATTATGTTTTTTAATGTTCAGGATCTTAAATATAAAGATGAAAAAAAGTGGAAAAAAAGACAGTATAAAAGAAAAATAGAAGTATCCCCCTTCCATCACCACTCCCTCTGTCTGAGAGGATTGTAGATATCTATCAATCAACTTAAAGTAATGGAGTTCATCAGAAGGCGAAACTTACTGTAGTGGGGGGATCGTGGGAAAACTCAATATTCACATTCCAGCACTGAGATGATGTGGGTGTTTGTTGAACCCTGGGATGAAGGGGGGCAAGAAAACGGACAATCTTTAATTAATACCTTCAAGTTTTATTTACAGGCAAAGCAATTACATATAATGTGGATATAATGGAATAAGAAGATTCCTAATGGGCCAAAGCGGCCAAAATGCGGTGAAATTAATGTTTAATGCCAGGCTCAGACTGCAGGAGTTTTTAAATCTTAACCGATTGTGAAATCTGGTTGCATCACGCACATAAGGAGAATCTCCACTGATTTTCTTCTTTCATATCTCAAACCCGCACACACTACAAGATTGAAAATCGCTTCACACTACCAGATAATCCGGACTGAGCATCGGAACTGACCGGAAGTGTCGGGAGGGGTAAATCGGCATAAATCGGCATAAATCGGCATAAATCGGCCTGAAACTCCTGTAGTCTGAGCCCAGCTTAGGTTGACAGGAAACACGTTCACATGCTTAAAGGGATAGTTTATCTAAAAATTAAAAGTCCATCATTAAGTTTTTTTCCCATAATGAAATGTCAGTGGTTTGGAACAACATGAGGATGAGTAAGTGACGACAGAACTATCCCTAAAAGATCTGAATGTTTTTCTTACTATTTAAGCTACTCAGGGCAGCAATTAAATATTCAGTCAACATATCTGTGTCTTTAAATCTAGTTTGATGGTCCATGCAGGTATCAGCAGAGCTGTGGAAGATGGAGAGCTGATGGATCTTTGACATTAAGCGCTCTCTTTCAGGGCTGCGTTTCCCAAAAGCATCGTAAGACTAAGTTGATCGTAAAAACGATCGTACGACTGATCTTAATATTACGGTCTGTTTCCCAAAAGCATCGTAGCTTAAGTTGCACTTGAAGATCTTCGTAGATCTACGAGTGCTCTGGAGTAATCGTACATCCTCAAGTTCATCGTAAGAAGACAGATTTATGAGGACACCTGCAGGACAACCGGCAGATTACACCTTTAACTTTATTCAAATGCAATGTGATTATAATATAAGGTTTTGATTGTACTTTATTGTACACTTTATTACTCTTTTTTGTTGTTGGTTAAATGAATGTATAAATGAAATAATTAAAAAGGTCAGAAAACAAAACAAAAAAATAGAAAAAATTTAATCTAATAATTTTAATCAAAATTAAATGAATGAAAAAAAAAAGAAATCCTTTAAATCTGCTAAAAATTGCATCTTTGTTTCGCTCTATCTCCTCTAAAAGGACATTAATTTCAACTTTTTGAAAGGTATCTTTTCGTGTGTGTTTTTTTTCAGCCATTTTGTCAGTGCCTCCGCCTGTAGGTGCTTTATATAGACTTGTCTTGATTGCTAATCCACAACAGATGACAATTATTAGGTTAAACGTTCAGAATACGATTCCATATAAGGTTATAGTCCCACTGTGATGCATCTGTGCCCAGAGCAATCAGACGCCATAATCTGTCTCTGCACATGACTCTGCTTACGGATATATATATATATATATATATATATATATTTATGTTGTGTGTGTGTGTATCAGTGTGTCTGTCAGTGTCAGTCTGGGAGCTGGAAAGCTCAGATGGATCTTTTGCTGCTAATTGAGTGGAGTGTGTGTGGCCCAAAACGATTGAAAGGCAGTGACAACGAAAGCAAAAGATTACAGTTGTTCTCAGTGGAGCATAGAGGTATACCTCTATTAAAGGTTACCTGGGGGAAAGCAATCTCAACCGTCCTGCCAGGCTAACTGAGCGGCTAAACTGTCCTCACTTTGAGTCGCTGCCCAAGTGCTGGCTTTGTGTTCTCATCATGAGCAATAAAACCTCATCAGACACTGTTCCATGTTCAAGTCCTTGAGTGTCCAAGGCAAGGTGCCCCTCTCATTACTTTGAGCTCCAAATGTACATCAGACCTAGACGATCAATAGTTTTTTATTGTTATTTTTACCCCGTTGGCCAACTTTCATTCCATGGCAGGAGTTCAAATGGGAATTTACGGTGTCTGAGAGCTGTTTGTTATCCTCGTTCGTTATTTTACACCGCAAAACAAAATCCTAAAAAAGCTAAATGTCATTGTGTACATACTAGGTTGACGGAAGCAATGATATCTACTTCCTATTTTAGCAGCTGCCCT
This sequence comes from Scardinius erythrophthalmus, assembly GCF_964197995.2. Taxonomy (NCBI): domain Eukaryota; kingdom Metazoa; phylum Chordata; class Actinopteri; order Cypriniformes; family Leuciscidae; genus Scardinius; species Scardinius erythrophthalmus. The sequence goes on along the minus strand of NC_138230.1, from coordinate 39,902,904 downwards.
TTCCATGGCATATAACGCATACAAACAGGTCCATTGACTCAGCAGAGTACAGCAAATACAAATAGCCCATTAGAGTAAATACATAAAATAGGTCACCAGAAGTACAGTTCACATGACCCAATTATACAGGACTCTGAGGTACAAAACTGCAAAATAAAACGGCAAACCGAAAGGACACAGTGTGCAGGGTAAATAAGAATGTATAATTTCATTCATTTACTTATAACAAAATAATTCCTTTCTATTTAATATAGTTTCAATATTATAAAGCTTAATTGTTAAATTGTTTTATTTTGTCTTACCCAATTTTAATAATATATTTTTTTTTTCTGTAAAGCGAAAATACTGATTGAGAAAATCATTTTATATACACCAATAAAATCCCATAGATTAAACATTTACCACCCTTATAGCTTTTCCTGATTTGATAAGAAAGAGGAAGCATGTAATCAATACAGTTTGCCACAGACAGTGTTAGTGCTATTTGTCTTTGGTCTGAATTGCACTTACGTTGCACTACAGTCTTCATGCTTCTGAAGAATCGAATGAGCGATCAAGAAAAAAATAAAATAAAATAGGAACATGTTTTATTACTCTGAGATTCAGAATCTAAATCCAAAGATTGAATCTGCATTTGTCTTCACAATTGCCCGCACTTTTAGTGTTCGAGACTCACCACATGCATTTTTATGCTCAGTAAACCTTGCTGTACATATGTCAAATAAAAAGGCCTCCAAAATGAAATCACATTTTTGTGACAGGTGCCATTTTATGAAATAAAAACTTTTAATATATTATATTAATTATATTATATTATATTATATTATATTATATTATATTATATTATATTATATTATATTATATTATATTATATTATATTATATTATATTATATTATATTATATTATATTATATTATGTAACACTTTATTTTTAAGGTGATGTGATTACAGCGTACTTTCTCAAATAGTATTGATAAAGAGTAATATTAATGAACTACATTAATTATACTTTATACTTACTATAGAGTCAGGGTTAGGTTTTGGTTTAGGGTTAGTTACTTGGAATTATGCAAAATTTACTGTTATTACTGTAGTAAGTACATGTAGTACACGTCACCTTAAAATAAAGATATTATATTATATTGTATTTTTGTGGCAGGTAAGAAATGATATCTTTTTCTATTCACTTGCAATTGACAGAGGTGGCAAAAAGGTCACTTTGGGCCCAAGACTTTCAATTGCATGTGCTGTTCTAACTGCAACTCTCTTACTTACTGTAAGGCAACACAGTCAGTGGTGTTTTGTGGTGTTAGTGACAAGTGGTGTTAGTCTCTTCTAATTTCCCTCCTCCCAACCATGAAGAACCCCCCTGGAGCCAGCGCCTGTGTGTCCAGCTGTTCGCCTATTTCAAATGCCCTTACATCCACCCGAGTGAGTCAGAAGGCAAGCGAGGTGATATTTTAGATTTTAATCAAATCCTGCGTTGGATTATGCCATATATCAGGCTCCTTACCAGGCCTCCAGAGAGTAGATGTGCAAGAGAGAGTCAGATGTGGTCGGATATTAAATTCATGTTTCAGTTTAGATCCACTCTCAAGTCCCTTTAGACTCAAAATACACTCACATATGTAATACTGACACGCACATAAACTAAAACATACATATTTCACTTGAGTTAGAGGTAGAGTTTAGAACTTTGTTGCCACTTTTGCATTCCCTTTGATCTAGTAAGCCCTTGGAAACGCTCTCTTATTTCCCAGGTGACGTCTCTGTTAAGTACTGCTTCTACATCCAGGAAAGACTTCTGTCTCTTGGGCTCATGGTGATAAATGTGGTTTGCATTATTAATGTAAAGTTACAAAGGGAAGGGGTGCAAAGGAAAGAAAAATAGGTGCACAGAGAAGGAGACATATTACTCAGTTGCGTGACCTGCTTTGGCCAGGGCTGTCCACAAACATGAATACAGGGGAAGTAGAAACAATCTTTGTGGGCTCATGTTCCATTTTCATGCCTTCAAGGACCAACAAGGACGCTCAAGATTGCCTTTGAGCCTTGTGCAGGACTTTTTTCAAATAAAGCAGCCCTTCAGCCAGCTCAATGCCCATCTCTGATTGAAAACATAAAGTAAATGAAATTGTTTGCATGTGACATTTATTGGAGGTAACTCATAAGGCAAGTGACTTTGTGGAAATGGATTTGACTTATTAGACTTACACTGCCCAATTGCTCTATGGTTCAAAAGTTTGGGGTCGGTAATATTTTTTTTATTTTTTTATTTTTATTTTAAATAAGTCTCTTATGCTTACCACGGCTGCATTCATTTAATCAACACAGTTGAACAGTAATATTGTGAAATATGATTTTAAATGAACTGTTTTCTATTTCAATATATTTTAAAATGTTATTTATTCCTGTGAGGACAAAGATGAATTTTCAGCATCATTAGTCCGTCACGTGATCCTTCAGAAATCATTCTAATATGCTGATTTACTGCTCACGATCACTTTTTATTATGATTATTAGTGTTGAAAATGGTTACACTATTTATAGAAAAAAGTACTGAAACCAAAAGTTTTGAAATAGTGTTGTGTTCAGAAAACTATTCAGAAAGAAATAATGTGAAACTGTTCACACAATGAAACTCAATGGGGTTGAAAACGGCATTAGACGCCACTGATTTTCATTGTATAAAAAAACAACAACTAATTTTTCAAAATATCTTTTTTTTAATGTGTTCCACAGAAAAAAAAAAAAAACTCTTTAATTTTTTTGGATGAACAATCATCATTATAAAGTCTTTCAGATTTTAGATCTTCCATTTAATGTGCTTGTGGGAGGAGGGGGGGGGGGGCGTTGTTGAATGAAGTGTGATCTGGGGGATTGTTTCCATCTATCCAAATAAAGACTTCAGTAAATATTTCAGTCACAAAATTTAGAGAGTTATCAGAAGTCGGCCACAAGTTACTAGACAAACTATTTATGGGTAGAGCCAATGCAATGAATTCAGGGAAGTCTAAAAAGCTGGTCTTTTAAAGACTGGGCACATTCATTGATACACTTTCACTGTTAAAAATTGTTCATTAAAAGCATATTACTACTCGTTTCAAAGGAAGCTATTAAAACTTCTGAAAATGCATTGTGGGATTTGTGCAAACTGCACAGGGCAAAGAACAGCCCAACTTGCATCTTTAGAAATTATCATCTGATAAAGCCTTCACGGAACATATGAATGAAGCTAGAATTAAGGCCTATCATTGTTCTCTCTTTCGTCATCGTCATAATGATTATTATAATTAGCAGCTCTCTTTCACACTGTCTCGTGGTGTGCTTCATTTTCTTGCTGGGCTGTAATGGTTGATGGAGTAACCTTTGTGTAACTCAGCGCTCACTCGGCGCTCTAACAATAGCATGAAAGATCACTGATGGTGGCTCTGATGTGTACGGCCAGTATGTGAGTGTGAGCCAGGATAAAATTACCTTCCTGTGAAATTGGCTCTCTCCTCCAACCAAATTTCCATCTGTAAGTATGGGCATCATTCTTATTCCAGGCGTTATTGTTACATGAAGTAGCTTATTTTTGTGTGTGCTTATATCTGTCGGCCATGACCCAACAAGAAACATGGAGACAAATGTCCACCTAGACTGAAAATGATAATCAGGAGGAGGGTAAAGCAGGCAGAAATGAATGGTGTGCTTTATATGTTTATATAATGGCAGATGGAAGGGCCAAAATCACATGCAGTCAATGAGCAATAGGGAAAGTTGTCAGTGCATTAGTAGTGGTTTGGCTGAGTTCAGTAGGTGAGCATGAGAAACTTTTTACAAATATTACCCACCTAAAACAATGTGTTATGTGTATAAGCAGTTTGCAAAGCAAAGAAAATCACTTAGAATACAACTTTTTTTTTTTTTTTTTTTTTTTTTTGCTCCATGCAGGGAAAACAGGCTTTTGAATAAGAAAATGGAACTCTGCTGTTATAAATCCATCATCATAAAAAAAAAAAAAATGAAATAAAATCACTGTTAATGGATGGTGAACATAATTTCACCAAGTATAACATGTTCCTGGATCAACATGTTTGTTGATCCTGGAACAACATTCTAATCAACCAATCAGATTTGAGAGACAGTTTTACAGATTATGTCAAGTTTAAGCTTACAACCAGGGTTAGGTGCTTCTACATCAGTGTTATTAACATAACATTTCCCTATGATTTTAGGAAAAACTTATGGGGAGGGTTTGGTTTAGGGGTAGGGATATGGTTAGGACTACATTTTCAGGCACAAATGTTGTTTAATCAAAAAAAATAAATAATAATGTTTGACCTCTCTTTCAGTCTAGAATAATAGAGTTGTCCATTAAAAATAATTCTTGTGTCATAGAATTCTAAGTACAACTGCTGATTCTAAAACTGTTTTTAGGGGCTGTTAACACAGGACAAATTGTTGTGCTTAAAATGGTTAAACTGTAGCCTGGGTTTCCCCATGCTGCCTTGCACGCAGCGTGACGCTGCTGGGCAGCCTGGACACCATGGACCAGATTTTCCCCTCAAAAAGGGAACCAATCACAGAACGGGGAGGGAGCAGCAAGACGATGATGACGTCAATGCGACACACCGAAGCAGTTTTTTTATATCTATGGATCCAACATGGCATCAGACGCGAAGTTACCTTTCGATGCAGCCTTAGATAGTGTTCTAAGTAGTTTAGAACGCAAGTTTATTTCGTCTTCTTCCTCGGCGAATCTCTGTCGCTCTACATACGTCATCTGGTATAATTGAAACGATTGGCTATGAGCTACGTACATGCGCATTTGATAGACATTCGTAGCGCCCAATAAACGGCTCTGGGCATTCGTAAACCACGCCTCAAATACGAGAAAATTAACATGTGGTTCCCAGACCACGTCTCAATGAGATAGAGGTCTGACGTTAGCCAGGCTAGTTAAACTGAAGAAAAATTGAACTTCTTTTTCTAAACTTCTTTTAACTTACATCATGGCTCGAGACTCAAAACAGCACAGACGGACAGAAGAATATTCTCTGTGTACATCCTTTCATTTGTTTAAGATGCATTAATCTCACCATGAAATCAAAATTGACAATTCTTATTTCTATGGAATATTGCCGTTTTTATTATAAATGACTTATACAGGTACGTGCACATTATTATTTATCTTAAATTCATGTGACCACGTAATCTTTAATCAAAATAACTTAAGCAGCACCAACATCTCTTCTCTTCTCTGATGATGTATTTACTGGTGCGGGACAACCTGTTACTCACATGAGATCGACCAATAGCAAACTAAACCTTCCAATCAATTACCATGGACAAAGTCCCACACTTTTTTCTTGTTCAAGAAGCCGTTTCACAACAGGGAAGAAAAGACAATTGCAACTTCTGTTTCAGCCTGACTTTACTTTGCACAAGTCATTTATGAAACACTCTATACCTTCAATGTATGATGGTTTTGGGGGTTATTTGAGAGACAATGTGTGATAATGACAGACTTGACAGGTGCGGCGAATGATGGATGTGAATTTTTCTCGAAGACAGACAATGTGATCACATTGAGAGTGTAAACATTTAGCGAAGAGGAACATTGTCATTCATTCGCTCTAAAGATAATTAAACACCATATGCTTTGGGCGGTAATACCCATGGGCAGATATTGCAGAATAATGGCTTTTAATTAATCTCTCAAAATTCAATCTAGACTTTACCTCTGCGGCAGTTATCTTTCCAATTTCGTACGGGATACTCTACCAATTGAAGAGGTGAAGATGGTGTCTTTGAATACGCAGAGATTCACACACACACACACACACACACACACACACACACACACACACACACACACACACACACACACACACACACACACACACACACACACACACACACACACACACACACACACACACACACACACACACACACACACACACACATTCATATACAGATAAGAAGAGACAGACACAGACACACTGACAGGAAAGTAAGGACATTTGAGATGACACAAGCGGTTCATCCATTCCTGACAGACATTAGGACAGAGATAAATATTTAGCATGCTGTCTAAGAGTGATGAAGACTGTTCTCTCAAAGTTCAGAGTACATGGTGATGTTGGTTTAAAGGAAGATATCTAAAGGAGTGCTGTTGACTAAATCTTTATCATGAATCTCTCACCAGTTTTCTCATTTGAAGCTCCACAAATCCAAGTAATCACAAATGTCGTCTTAGTCAGTCCTGAATCCATCCACCATTTCCATAATAATCTCTCACATTGCAAGGGTGGTGTAAGTGGAGGGGCCTCTAGGGGGTCTTGCACACGAGTTATGATAAAGTAATTCAAATTATTACTGTTTGGGATGAGATATAGAATATATTTTCCCTACGCTGTTAGTGTGTATACGGATGGATAGATGGATGGATGTATGGATGGATGGATGGATGGATGCTAGCTGCTCAGCTTGCATTTCTTCTACCCTCTGCGGTTCCAAGATTATTTTTAGAGGATGATGAGTGAGATGTGACATATGAATCCATCCAGCTGATGCCCTCTGCCCTTCCATATCCATTTGCACATAAAATCACTCCAGTCACTAAGTGCAAATGTCCTAGTCTCCAATGAGGGAGTTTTTGGCCTTTAAAGTATAGTGCCTTGAAAATGCAGTGAAAATACAAGTTCCTATTCCGGGTAATTATAGCTTGATGGTAACAGATTGCATGGAACTTTCATTTTATTTTCAAATTGCTTTCAGTATGAAACAGACTTATGTGAAAAAGCAATACCTTCTGTGAACATTTCCTGCAAAAGGATGTCAAGCATTCATTGAGGTTAAAGAGTAACAATTATAGATCAACAATATACCAAAGTGGCTCCAAATTTCTATAAGAGATGCAAACATCAGAACATATTCATCCTCTTTCTCTTTCTCAGGCACAAGCCATTAACTCGAAGAATTTATATACAATACAGATGCAAATCAACAAAGGGATAGTTTATCCTAAAATAAGGATTTTGCCATTATTTGCTTACACCGTGTTTACTGTCGCATTGCGCCGCAACAGCTTGAGGCTGTCTACACTGGACGCGACAAAGTGACCATTGCAAATTTGTTCTTTGTGTCAGGAGTAGCACAAGCACTTGAAGTACTTAAAAAAATAGAACGGGGTGTCAGTTTACTGTTGGAGATTGTAGACCGCATCGCTCATTATACTGAATTCTATTGTCTTTTGTCGTGTCATTTTGCTCACGTCCAGTGTAGACGCTGTGTTAGTGTCACGTCATTCCAACCTGTATGGCTTAGTAGTATGCCTAGTATGGAAAAAATACTATGGATGTAAATGGGGCTAATCAACCGTTTTGTTACCAACATTCTTCTTTTGAAAGATCTTCTTTTGTGTTCAGCATAAGAAATCCAAACAGATTTGGAACAACTTGAGGGTGAGTAAACGATGACAGAATTTAATTTTTTGGGTGAACTATCTCTTTAAGAGCATATTGCAAAGGCACAACCCTCTTGAACAAACTTTATTTTGCAAGTGAACCCTTAATTTTGGGTCACAGCTAGAGCTCTGACTACCTGTAAGGAAACTTGTTTTCCGTCTTGAAGTGTTGATTAAAAAAATGAACATAAAATAGATGTAGCAGCGGGTCCACAAATACCATGAGGTAAATAGCTCCTGCCTAGCACTAGAATGATAACACACACCCCAGTGTGCACTTGCATATAGCGGCAGATAATAACTGAACCCGTGTTGCCCAGCATCTGTTTTAGAGATGAGTTGAGGGCTCAAATTTGCAGCCTGGTGGAGCTCCAAATCCTCTCCTGCCCTGTCTTGCTCAGAGCCTTGATTTTAATCAGAATATCTAATAGGTGAGAGGCAGGAGGTGCGCATTGTAAATTAATAGGATTACTAGATGAGCTTGAGTCCATGCCATCTCACTTCTGGCGTTACCCCGCCATGCCGTGCTGCTTTGCCTGTCAATTTCATTCTCGCCAGGCAAGAAACTGCAGTGACTTTATCAAGTGACAGCGCACGCCCACCGCTTTATTATTTTGATGGTGACATGCTAAAAATGTGCCATCAAAGTGACACTGGGTGTCAGTCAAGGCGGGTGGTATGAGAAAAGCGGCGGGGGCCATTAAATTTATGAGAAAAATCAAATTTGAGGCCTAAGGCCATGAAAGTCTTGTTTGTATACTTGTACGCTTAAATGAACACCTGCGCGAATGTGTGCTCTCAAACTGTAGACAAATGCTCAGCGTGGCAAAACACGTAAGCTCACACCTAACTTTTTATGAAAATCTGATTCAGATGAGATGTGAGACAGTATAATGTCAGGGATGGCAGGGCTTCTACTTTGATATCTCTATCAAAGTCAAAAGAGAAACGCTCAGGCGAATGGGATTGCCAGTGAGGCAGGGGGCAGGAGAGAGAGAGACAAAACACGATGAGACCTGACTTGTGTGTGAAATGCAAATACTTCCCTAACTTCACTGCTGCTTGTTTCTCTCGACTTGACATGATGACTGCTTCCACTGAGACACCAGAACAGACGAAAGTTTTTGTTTCGCTTGCTATTGTTCTGCTCGCAGGGACTAACTTTACAAACAACAATTTCTCTGTCTGTTGAGACACTGTAATGTTAGGAAGCGGACTATCAGTGCTCAAATTAAGTGACGTCAATCAACAGCATTTGCGGCAAAATGTTGATCAATCATAAATATGACAATTTATTTCAAAAGGTTACTAAGGGATTTTGTTTTTCACACCAAAATCATGTCAACACATTGGCCTTTTTTTTTAAGGACAGACTACTGGGCATAAAAACTGTGTATCGCATTTTTTTTAAATATTTGTAATATTGTGTGCAATTTAAAAAATTCAATTTTTAGTGATGCAGGTTTTCTGTGCTTGTTTTTAGGGCTGCACAATGTGGCCCAAAATGTTGTGATTTTATGTATCATTATGCCTAATAATGATTTTGTTTTACATTTATTTAACTAATATATTAACTGTATGACTTTTTTATTTTATTTTATTTTTCATTTAAAAGGTTAAACCATCAAGCTGTTTTTGGTGAAAACCACAGGGAGCCCTTAAAGCTTTTCTGAGATGAGTTCACCTGGAGCAGTACTGAGGCACTCTAAAATACTGCAAAAAAAAATAATGACCATGTCTTGCATGTGTGTAAAAGAACACAGAACTGCACTTAACTCTGAAACACGCAGAGCATATATGTATATGCTGCCTTTGCTTATCGCACCAAGCAACATCGCAATTTTATCTTTTATTTTAAATCATTTGTGCAGCATCATTGTCACGGTTTGATTCAGATGAAGATGATGAAAAAGGTTAAAACTGGTTTCTACAAACTCAGGTAATCCAAATGTGAGAAGGCAACGAAACAGAATGTCTACACACAAACACGAACAATACTAGACCACTGAAGAGTGCACAGAACAAAACTATACAAAAGTTGATGAGGGCCAAACGATAAACACCTGTGACAATTAATGAATGACAACTAACAGGTGGCGGGAACTGAGACGGGAAACTTTATAAAAATAAAATAAGAGTTTATGTTCTATGTGTAAATAAGCTAAATTCGCTGCACTTGAAATCCTCTGCTCCTTTTCCCTTTTCTGCACCGTGAAACTTAACATGTACTGAAACCACAATATTTCTTTAAATGATTGCCCTCACCCTCAATTCAAACACTGAGGACCATGACAGGGCAGAAAACTATAAGTACAGTAATCTCTCGCTCACACTGTCGCCATTTTCCAACCCTCCGGCTGTGAGAGCTGAGAACCTGATTCCAAACCCTGTCTTTACATCTGTAACCCTGCCCTCAGGGTCAGTGCTGAGGAAAATTACTTTTACTGGGGCTGAGAGGCCACGCACTTTGGATACAAAAAAGCTTTTAGTGTAGTTTTATGTTTGCCATTGAAATCCTTTTTGTGACAAGGCCTTCAACTCTCTGGTGATGTCTGGTTGTTTGCATGATGTTTTGCATGGACAGCTGTGAGGTCAGGAGGGATTTCGCCACTTTTGTTGTCAATGTTCTCCACTCTCACTTCTTCAGTTTCGACTGATTTGTTTTGATTCAGCATTTTGCACGAGTGTTGTGGCTGTGGCTGACCCTGAGTGCCCTGCCACTCCTGAAGCATTTCAACATCTTGTCTGTACTTGACACATCTACTGTTCGGTCAAGCCTGACTACATGCAACTGCTCTTCTGTTACACAATGCACTTACTTAATGACATAATGGGGTATTTCTTTGGCTACAGCCACAACTTTTTTTTTTTCATAAAGGTTTTTTTTATTATTTATTTTCTGTCTCGTTATGACAAAACAGAGAAAAACCAAGGTAAATATCTGAATAGAGAATGTTTTAATTGTCAATTAGAGTCATTTTGTAAAATTATCCAAAAAAGTGTGAAAATAGGCTATTAAATTGTGTAAACGTAGGCCATATACAATTCTAGCGTTGCCTTAGTAAAAAAAAAAAAATCTGTTTAAAATTTCTATCACAATTTCCATCACAGAATGCTCTTAAAACCATTAAAGAATTTGAGATCTCACGAAATTGACACAGGGTGGGAATGTTTAAGATATTTTATGATACCAATTACTGTTGGACATTGGTACAGTTGTAGACAAAATTGTGAATGAAAAGTGTGCTTTAAAATAGTTTATTTTATGAGAACCTTTACTGGTTTAACACCCTAAGGTTTCTCTAATGCTCAACTTTACCATTGGTTTTCAATGTAAATGTGCTAAACGGACGTCTTTAACATTTGTGCTTGCCTCTTTTGGAGCGACTTGCACATGACACAACATTCTAAAAATGATTGAAAACGTTCTGCTTTAAAAAATAAATAAAAATCATTCCACTAACCTGCATTTTACCACCAAAAATGTGTTCTGAGCAAACCGGCCCTAACAGTGACAGAATGATGCCCTAGTATGTTTTCATTCACCCAAATCATGTTTTCATTCACCCAAATCAACTTCCTGCCCAATACCATTTCAATGTGTCTTAGAGAATCTGACATAGGTGTGAATTAACTGAGCTGTGTCCAGAAAAAAAAAAAAAAAGATTGATTGATTGACACAAGGAAAGTTTGCTGAATGACAGCAGCTGAAGTGCAGAGCTGGCGAGAGACGAATAAGCAGAGAGGTGTGATTGAAACTGACATGTCAGGAGGTAATACAGCACTCAAACTCTGCTGCACCTGTTATCTGTGTGACTCTGGACTCAGATCACTGGAGCTATAGATGGTGACCATGTGTTGGCCATCACCATGTGCCAAGCATGGTGCACAAAGCAGTGTAGAGGACAAGCGATAACTGAAATATGATTCTTGATGTCACTAAATCAAATGGAACATCAAATAGAGGTTCAGGTGCCTATTTAACTTTGACAAATACACAGATAGTTCAAAATAAGGCAGGTTAACATGACCCAGTTAGCCTCTGCTACACCATATAGGTGCACAAAACAAACAAAACATCTTTCTCCATTGATGGACGTTCAAACGTAGCCGTGGCATGAATTAAGGAATAGTTCACCAATAAATGGAAATTCTGTTATCATTTACTCACCCTCGTCGTTCCAAACCCATAAGTCTTACGTTCAGAACACAAATGAAGATCTTTTTGAAGAAATCTGAGAGGTTTATGCTCCTCCATTGACAGCTACGCAACTACCACTTTGACGCTTCAAAAAGTTCATAAAGAAATTGTGAAACTAATCCAAATGAATTGAGCGGTTTAGTCCATTTTCTGAAGAGGTCTGGTCGCTTCATATGACGAACAGATTTAATTTATGTTAACAGATACAACTTTTGATTTAAAAATGTATTAGTAAATGTAATAATTCATATGAATTATTAATGGTTGATCATATGATAATTATGTCTAAAATGTTTACATTAATTTAACAATGTACGCTTTTAATTTAAAGGTGTACTTCAAAGAGAGAGTTATGTTAATTACCCCAAATTATAATTGCTAATATGCAAAGAATTGTAAAAATATTCATGGAGATGACACCTTCCCATAGTAATTGATCAAAATGCTAAGAGAGCTGTGGTTTGACAGGTTTTGATGTGCTATAGCCTTATACTCAGTCCGACCACATTCATGCGTCTTGCTTTTCTTGACAGCTTGAAATATGGGCATGTGGTGAGCACCTGGAGCTGTTGGACTCCTGTAAACTAAGATGAGAGACTGCCAACACATGTATACTTAGCTGAGGGACAAACAGGATCTAATATTGATTGTTTTTGGAGTTTATACAATGATGAAACATCTGAAACATCCTCAACTTGTATTATTGATAGAATCATTGTCCTACATAAAAAGTTGCCAGTTGCATGCGAACCGATTCTTTGAATGATGTTACGTGAAGAATTGTGGAACTGCAAATGTGTTTGGAGTGGTTTGTGAAGAGAATGTTTGGAACTGTCAATGAAAAGTGTTGGTGTTAAATGGCCAAATGGCCAAAATCACAAAACCCGCTTTTTTGTTGTTTTGTTAAAGGTGTTTCTGAATCCTTTTCTTTCTCAGCTTATATCATAAATAGTAATAATTATAATTCGTTACATTTATATAGCGCTTTTCTCGACACTCAAAGCACTTTACATAGAAGGGGGGAATCTCCTCAACCACCACCAATGTGCAGCATCCACCTGGATGATGCGACGGCAGCCATATTGCGCCAGAACGCCCACCACACACCAGCTTACTGGTGGAGAGGAGACAGTGATGAAGCCAATCAGTATGGGGAGGATTAGGAGGCCATGATGGACAGAGGCCACTGGGCAAATTTGGCCAGGATGCCGGGGTTACACCCCTACTCTTTCGAAGGACATCCTGGGATTTTTAATGACCACAGAGAGTCAGGACCTCGGTTTAACGTCTCATCCGAAGGACGAGACGTACACTAGTAGTGTCTACACTAGTGTTTACATGACACCATTTTCAACTAAAAATGTAAATCTTTTTATGTGTTTTGGCTGTTCATTTTGTTACACCTGGCTCAAAGATGTAACATAAAGGGAGACGACACAGCGGAATCACATTTTAACAATATTTATTAAACAAAACATAAAGACACATAATTGGAGCATGGCTCTGGCAAACTGCTCGAGCAACAAAGGAGCAGCCGCCTCAACAAACTCTCGCACCAGGGTTAAATAACAGCCAAAACGAGCATCAGGTGTAGTCCAATCACGCTTCAATCACAGAACCTGCCAATGAAAAGAAAGAAACCAAAGCACCCAAACCAACACAATCCTAACAATTTGCATGACAACGGCATTTTGGGGGCCTGAAAGCGCAATCTTTTGAAAATGGGTTTCAAAGCGCACGTTTTTGAAAATAATACCGTTACCGTCTCCGTGTAAACTACAAAAACGTGAATTTGTGAAAATGGTGATGTCATGCGTATTACGTGTTCAGTCTATTCAGGCGCATAGTGTTTCTTTACAAAGTGACATCACCAACTACTGGCCTGGCATGAATAATACAGCATTTTTAGTCGTACATGAAAAATGTTTCCCTTTTTTAGAAAATCGTTGGCTTTAGCAATGCTATGAAGTTGCCAATTATAATTAAGGCAATCAGAGGAAAACGTTGATCACAAACACTGAAAAGACCTCTACAGAACTTGCTTGTTAGCTTTGCCTTTATGCTTTTTATTTCCATGTAAAATGTATAGGAAATCTCAGTCTGTTCTCCTGGCAGGGATGTAAAAATAACATTTGGAGTTGCATTTGCTCACATTTAGCCTTGTAGACTATGACATACAAAATCAATAGCACTTCTATGATTTAACTGCTCAATTAAGCCACAGATTGATGGTGTTTCAAATCAATATACTAAAAGGTGAAAAACCCTTTACGCAATTAACAATTATCATAAATTCTGAAAAACTCAAACACATTGAGATGATGTTTATGACACAGAAATGAAACTTGAGAACTGAACTGCTTACTTGTAAATATATATGGGGTCCAAAAGACTTTTTAAAAGCTGGGATTAAATAAATAAACAATTCAAAAAGCTATTTACTCTACCATTCGAAAATTGGGGGTCATTAAGTTTTCTATATATAGATATATATATATATATATATATATATATATAGATATATAGATATATATCTATATAGATATATATCTATATATCTATATATATATATATATATATATATATATATATATATATATATATATATATATATATTTTTTTTTTTTTTTTTTTTAGCAAGGATCCATTAAATTGATCAAAAGTGACACGTAAGACTTGGAATGCTTTGCATTCAACATTGCATAGAACATTGCATTCATCAAAGAATCCTTAAAAAAGTATGGTTTCCAAAAAAAAACTATTAAGCAGAGCAACTGTTTTCAAAACTGATGATAATAATAAGAAGAAATGTTTCATGAGAAGCAAATCAACATATTAGAGTGATGTGACACTGAAGACTGGAGTACTGATGCAGAAAATTCAGCTTTGCCATCACAGGAATACATTACATTCTAAAATATTTTAAATTAGAAAACAGTTCTTTTAAATTGTAATAATATTTCACAATATTACTGTTTTTACTGTTCGTTCGATCCAATAATACCAGCCTTGGTGAGCATTAGAGATTACTTTCAAAAACATTAAAGAATCTTACCTAACATGAAATCTTACACGAGTCAGTGTCACAGAGGGAGGAGATTTACAGCATTTTTGGTTATGTATTTTTTGAGTGAGGGGAAACATTGTGTGAGATTGCATCGTTGTGTCAGATGCCTCAAGATGAACTCCACAGGAGGCGGTTTGTGTTATATGGTGATGTTGAATTTCAGATAATGACAGCTGTGAGGTTAAAGAAACAGCCGGCACCTCACTGACAACCTCTTTGTCTGTCAAAGCACTATGCAGCTGTCTTCACAGTTTTAACACTAAGAATTAAGGCTACTATGGTGTATGGCATGGCTGGACTGGCCATTGGGCATACTGGGCATTTTCCCGGTGGGCCGACGTGCTTTTTGGGCCGATACATCTCATACTCATACATACTTTTTATTATTATTTTTTATTTTTTAACGGCCCATAACATTTTTACATCGGCGGCCCATTCGTTTTGTTTTGTTTTGCTTAATTGGCGGAGCTGGGTTTGTGCCGGTGTAATGCATTGGTAAAAAAAAAGTCAGTGTTAGTTTTTTTTTTCTGACAGACCAGCTTATGAAACATGTAGATCAGCGGCCCATTGGCTCTTTACTTGATTGACACTGGGCTGGCCCAATCACAACTTTAAACGAGTGAGCGAGCATGCAGCAGTGTCAGTGTGTATCTGTCAAAATAGTCAGCGAGATGGAGAAGAAACGCAAGGAATGTGCAGAGAAATAGCGTGAAAAAATAGAAAGAGGCCCTTAAAGCAGACACTGTAAACTGTGCCAAAATATATGTTTTCTGACCTTCATCAGCTCCTGTGCCAGATGATGATAGTGAGGAGGACCAGGAGAGAGATGAGAAAGTGTAGAGCCTGCGGTAAGCAGAACTACTTTCAAAACACTTAGGGTGCTTCTCAATTCTTATTTGTGCATCCTCGTTTCCTCTCCTCGCTTCCTTTCCTCGCGTCTCAGCTCCGCCCCCTGTAGGATGCGAGGGAAGGCTGCAAGGAAAAGACGCGAGGACGGAGGGATCGAATGAAAGCTTTTTTTATACATTGGAATCCTTGATCACTCGAGCGTCACTTCATCGCGTCATCAGCAGCGCTCAGAGGATCTGCCCTCATGATGTTGAAATTTGTTTATTTAAGAAATTCATAATAAATAATAATAAAGAAAGATACCCTGTTGAAATATGTGAGGTGTGTGGTTTATATAAACTGCAAAATTAAAGTATAAATCAAAATTATTGTGACCGATGTGAAGGGGGAGGAGAATTTATACGTGCGTCACGTTTTAGTCGATAAAACTCTTCCGCATAGGATCCACCTGTGTATCCTCGCTCACGACATAGGATGGAGGACGGAGGAGAGAGGAGATGAGGAGGGATATTGAGAAGCACCCTTAGGCTGTCATGAGTGTAGGAACCCATAACCCAGTCACAGATTATTTCCACATCTGCATAGTTGACGATTACCGCAATTCACAAGAAATTTAATGAGAGGCGTTTGTAAACCATGTTTTCCGCCAAAATAAAAGCTTGATGCAGTTTGCGTCAAAATAAAAGATCATGTGCTTATCTCTTTCAAGTATAGAAATTGGTACAACACTAATTATGAAAGTTTCCTTTATTTTTTTTGTGCATTTGTTTTACAAAATATGGCTATTACTGTCATTGGATTAATATTATAATTATTACTAGGTGTAATGTAAATAGACACTGTAACTAAAAGAGGTTTGAATTTTCCTTTGTTTAATTTGCACATTGAATATGGGTTGGAGCTTTTCATTTTGAACTCTCAAAGTGCACCAGATTGATGAATTTAACATTAAAATGCATAAAATTTTCTCACGGGGGGGCATGCCCCCAAACCCCCCTAGAAGGACAGAGGTCCCACCACCATAGTTTTAACAAAAATCTTGTAAGAAACACTTGTATTGCTATGCCAATGCAGCTTATAGCTTGTTTCAGGATTCATCTCTGTGTAGTAGCTCAACTGTATTAGTAAATGTCAAATTTTTGCTTATTTCATCTGTTAACTCTCACTCGTTCCTATACTCACTCATTACATGGCATTAGTGGTTTTAATGAATAGGAGTTGGTATGCATATAATTAAGGGCGTGCAAAGATGGGTGGTGTTTATGATCATAGTGGGCCGGTCTGGACCTGAGGGTGCAAAAAAATCGAAACATTGAGAAAATCGCCTTTTAAGTTGTCCGTTTATGTTCAAGATATTGCTGCATTCACTCCCAAAAATAAATGTTTTATATATGTACGGTAGGACATTTACAAACTCTTCATGGAACATGATCTTTATTTAATATCCTAATGATTTTTGGAATGAGAGAAAAATCTATAATTTTAACCCATACAATGTATCGTTGGCTATTGCCACAAATATACCCGTGCGACTTTGATTCTGAAATATTATTGAGCATCTCACTAGGCCTCCCACGTATTACATGTAGGATGGGTCAGCGCTGATGTCAAAATATGCATCATTTACATAGAAAGAAAGATAGAACTCAGGGTGTGGGTGTACTAATCGTCTACTATTCAAGGAAGAAACATTAGAAAAAAGAACCAACTTAAAACCACATGATTATCGTTTTAAGTGCCGGAGAACCAGATCTTAAAGTTTTCATTGAGATTCTTCCATGCTAAATGTCATCAGCTGTTGGAATACTGTCAAAATAAATCATAATGAAATTAATACTTTGATTTGATACATTAGCGTGTTTTAATAAGCTTCCACAATCATTGAGATTGTAACAGTCATTCAGCAAGCCATTCCCAGATGTTCCATTCATGCCTTATTGACTCTCTAAAGCAAATCAATTTTTATGATATTAATTAAATGTGAAGTTGAGACAAGAACATGTTGCCTTTTATAGATTCACATTCAAAGGGGATCAGACATTAATTGAGCATAATATCAGCAGCTTTGAGCGGCTGTAACAGAACGTCCGGTATTGTAATCCTCTTTAGGAATTGCATTGACCTACATGCCCATAAAAAAAAAAAAAAAAAAAAAAAAAAAAACTTCACTCTGAGTTTGTTTTAGACCAGAGTTTATACTAAAAATAATCATTAACGTCACTTTGCTGGACTGGTTTGTACATTTTCTGTCATGCTCTATTTTTATTAGTCACTTTTAATCACTTGGAAAATTAAATAGATGTGATTCCATTTCTATATACGATTTTTTGCTTGACAAATGTATTATTATCATTTTCAGGAACATAACCTCCTATACTGTTTCAGGCCTACTGTAAAAAAATTATCATGATTTTAACAGTCAAAGACTGTAAAAATGCTACAGTAAAAAACTGTTAATTGGTTAACAGAAAGTTTCCGTACTGTACACGGTAAACAACTGTGATATATCTAACGGTACATTTAATGTAATTTTACTGTAAAATACCATTAAATGTACAGTTTTTGGAAGTGAAAAAGAACAGGTCATTGTATATTTTACAGTGAAATACTGTAAATTGACATTCCCACAATTCCCTTCGTGACACTTCACATTTGTTGTATTTTTGTTGAAATAACTATGTTTCTTCATAGTTTTCTGAAATTTTTTTCTAATCAGTTATGACATTAGGGTTTTATGTTACATTTAATGTTGTTAAATTAATGTTTATTGCATTTATTGCATTTGATAAATGTGTGTTACCATGATGGTGTTTAATGTTTGTGTGAATGACACTGTGCAGCTTCTCTAACTGATTTTAATCACCCCTGTGATTGGTGATTGTCAGAGTACAACTATGGTACAAAACAAATATTATTACTTCAATAGGTCAGTAAATTAACTTTATATTGGATAATTAAATACGGTTTATTACTGTAAATTTAAGCTAAGTCTGTAAAATCTAAAATGTTGCTACCTTATTTTTACGGTAAATTTCCGGCAACCACAGCTGCCGTTTTTTAACCGTAAATTTAACAGATTTTTTGTTTATAGTGCCAAATGTTGTGTTTGGATTTACACTATTGTTCAAATGCTTGTGTTCTGTAAAAAGTTACAATTTAAAATAATTGGTTTCATATTTTTATTTTTTTATGTGATCAAAGCTGAATTTTCAGCATCATTACTCCAGTCTTCAGTGTCACATGATGTTTCAGAAATCATTTGCTGCATAAGATTTTAATATTGAAAATAGTTGTGTTTCTTAATATAAATCTCAATCACATGAAACAACATTGCAATTGTATCAGTTGCATTTGTTAGTACTAAATAGACGTCGTGCAACATGCATTAGATACTATGATCTAAATGTCACAGTTAACGCATTACTTTTAAAATTAAAATTACATCTGTAGTTTGTGCAATTAGTAACTACAACCTGGGATACATGTATTAACCCCAACACTGGCGCTAAAGTATGATGCATATTAAGGTAGATCTAGAGAAAGCAAAGCATATCTGTGCAAGTGAAACGATAGCTCTCATTTAAGCGGCCCCAGTCTCGGCAATCACCAGCGACTCTTACATCCTGAGCGACTGCCACACTGCAGCTCTCTCTGATTACAGATAAATGCACACAGGCAGGAGTCTAATTTGCCCTTATTATTCAAAATCTTTCTCCTTCTTGTTCTTGTTTTCCACTCCACTGCTTTTGTCTAAAAACGCACAATTGAGGCAAAAGCCACCATGATGATGAGAAACATTCTCACACAAGACAGTTTTGCTTCTGTTGTCAGAACTGACTTGGTTGTTAATAATTGTAATAATAAATCCTGTTTGCAGAGATCTGTGTTTGTGTGTGGTTCTGTCATGTTTCCCGAGCCCTATATCTGTCATCGGATTCCTCTCTTAATTTAAGCATGATGCTCAGCCCAGACATCTGCGCCACATTTTATGCGCAGTTGCATAACGTGTTCCCCTGCTTATGCTACAAATAAACACATCCATTACTGAAATGGCAGCTTCCCACGCACAAACACACATTGCACAATATGTTTGTTTCTTCTTCCTCATTAGATTTGTATCATTCGCCTCCTCGTAGTCAATTATGCTATTCAGAACATCCTGCTGTGCCTGTAAGTAGGAGACTTCACGTTTCATGAGATGATAGGGGAATCTATCACATGCACCCTGATACTGGTGTTAGGAAGGAACTAACTAAAGGTAGTAACGATGCTAACAATTTTCAGCATGGCAGTAGTTCATTCATTTTCAAAGTTGCATTTCTAGTAACAAGCTATTTTTTTTTTTCAACAGAGATGTAATGGGATACAATGCTATCCTACTGTTTTAATGTCACTTTGTTTTACGCACATGGACCAACAACAAGAGCTCTCCTAGAATGTCAGCCTCACTTCAATGATGTTGAGAAGTCTAGGTAATTTAGAGAGTCGATTTTATTTTTATCAAAATTTGATTGTGTTCTGGCTGGAACACACTACATGACTTTTGAAAAAAAAAAAGAAAAAAAAAAACCTGTCCATAATACACCACACAACTGGGGATCAAACTCAACCAGGCTTTGGTCTTCAGCGTCATTGTTAGCGCACCCGCCTCCCACGCCGGAGACCCCGGTTTGAATCCTGCTTGGAGTGGGTTGAGTGGGTTGAGCGATTTGGGATGCAGTGTATGTGCCCTAAGTGCAACAGTGCCTGTCCACTTTTTCAGTGGCGTTGGTTGTGGAAGAATTGTTTCCATTCATTTCTCATATAGGGATTTCAGAAAAGTCGTTTTGTATACAGTATATATACAAATTATTTTTGAGAGCGTAGATAGATTGACTCGATTTCATCATTTGCAGTGCTTAATTGGAGTGGGCGGAGCTTATTTGGACACATTTTGCTTGTTTCGACTCTCTGATTGATTCAATTTACTGTACAGCATCATGGTAAATGTAGTTTTTCACTACGAATATAAACATAACTGTTTAAAAAAAAAAGTTGAAATTTTGTGGGATAACGGTTTCAATAGAAGCAAATACTATTGATTAAAACCCTCATAGCTGTACGCTGTCTAGGTTTATCTTACACTATGCAATATTCTGTGAAATAGTTCAACTCCCTGTGTGAAAATCTGCAGACTAACTCTTGTTCCTGTAATGCTTCAACAAAAAAGTAATATGGCCACCAAAGTATGGAAAGCACAATTAGCTTGATATGGTACAGCAGCTTCTCCAACACAGTCTGTGATCTGTGCTTATGATCTGCATTTCCTCTATCCTGGGAATTGTGGGAGCGAGATTACAGGGATGTGGAAATCAGCGAACACTGCAAATGAGATGTTGAAATCGGTCTTACTGAAGAGGCTTGTGGCTTCACTTGACTTCACTTATTTACTTGTTTTATCCATGTGAGATGATAAAGAAGTGAAGGGGGAGAGGAAGATGGGGAGGGAGAGGTAAAAAAGGAGAGTGGAGATTGCACCTCTCTGCTTAGGTTTGTGACTGACAGGAACGCCTTAGACACATTCAGCCTGCATATCAAAAGTGAGGCGTTATTCCCAAAGCAGAAGGTACAGCAGACCTTCCTGTGCCCTTGGGTATAAAACTTAAAAAAAAAAAAAAGGAGGGAGAGAATGAAAATCCACATCTTTTCACAGTGTTGGTTATTGATTCAATACTTTATGAAACCGGAGGTTTGAATGATGTGAAAATAACAGTTTTGGCAGGGTCCTCAATATTCTGTTTGCTGTGTAAGGTCATAAATCAAACATCAGTAGCGTGTGATGAAGAATTCCATCATACTCTATTTGCAGAATGTCAAAGGCAGATTCTGCTTTCTGTGTTTTTTTTGTTTTTTTTTTACTCTCCCCCGGGACCCAAAGAGTATAGACTTTACCATAGAGCAGTGATTCCCAACAGGTACCCTAGGGGTATTTAAGCAGTGTCCAGGGGTATTTGGAAAGATACCTATAAAATACAAAAATATAATGTAAATAAATAAATTTGATCGGTCAGTATATTACTATAACTATCACGATTAATGAAGTGTGCAACATCTAAAAAAATAGTAAATTTGATAACGTTTGAAAAAATATACAGTGAGGTCCACAAGTACGCTAAGAAATGTTGTATCATATTTTTTCTGATTTAATGTATTTTATATATTAAATGATGTGCATCACAATGATGAGAGTGACAGTTTGAATATATATATATATATATATATATATATATATATATATATATGTGTGTGTGTGTGTGTGTGTGTGTGTGTGTGTGTGTGTGCGTGCGTGTGTGTGCTTTAATTGTAACAGCACCAGAGCACTTTCAAGAATTCCACAAGTTTCTGTAAAAAAAAAAATAAAAACATTGTATAATTCTCAATTGAATTTCAATGCAAATTTATAACACTAAAATAAAGCTTGCCTAAACATATTATGCACTTTTTTAAAGACTTAATTGACCCTTCGCTAAGCCCCGCCCTCCTTAGTTACTGTTGCTACGCCTGTCAAGCTTTCGCGCCTGGCACGTCTATTACAGTATGTATGCACCGGTGAATGCATAGGAGATAATTAGTAATTTTTGGCGAACAGGTGAAATATCTGAGGGAGCAAGACAAAAGGGACTGCAATATGCATTCGAGGGATATATCCACGACATAATATGCAACCGATTAGAGAATAATTTCATCAAAATTGAAGCTAATGCCTATACTGTAGGTCCCAGCGTAAGCAGCAGCCGCCCCTTGGGGATAATTAAAATGGGAAACACACAAATTGAGAAACTGCTATGTTCATGCACAGCAGGGTAAGTGAAATTTGAAAATAATCTAATTATAAATTAAACAGCTTATCCATATGTCTTGTGCCTGACCACTTTACAATGATAACATTCTCCTGTTTATATTTTTAGTGCGCCAGGCTACTGCTCACGTCATTTCCTGTCGACATTTAGTTGTGAACGGGGTCTCCCACACTGCTTGATCTATGCCCGGCAATTCTCCCCTTGGGTTTTAGGTTTGGGGAAGGAAAAAAAATTCCTTTTCCATTCAATGTCCTCTGATTGGTCGACTACATCAGTGTGTTGTGATTGGTCATTCACTTTGAGCGTGTTTGGAAAATGCCACACCCCTTACTGTAACCACCAATTTCAACAGACTACTAACGTACTCAACCAGCCCTAGCACCTTTTTTTACACATGCCTTAGGTATAAATTATTTAAATGATGGAACATTGTGATGTGTGCAGTCATGGAAGAAAACTCAAGACAACATTTGAGGTGTTACAGGGAGTTCAGGAACAGTGTGCACTCATATAAAGAATAACTCCATTTGGAGTGACTTTGTGCTTTGTAACTTTGCAGACCTTTTTCATGCTCAAACATCAACATTGCACATTAAGGAAAGTTGAAAATGTAAAAAAGCATAATAGGACTCTGCGTTATAGATTTGACAACATTTTTAAAAATAACGTCTGGTCTCATGCGTTGTATTTAATTTTTATTGTGCTTCAGTAACAATTCAATTCCATCATACAATGAATGTAAATAACTTTACTTTTGTTAAATGTCCCTTATGGCTTTGATAAATGAATTAACTGTTAGGTATTTATTTAGAAAGTTTTTCCATAATTGTTCCTAGAAAATGTTGAAAGTTCTGAAAGACAAAAAAGCTCTAGTGACTCATTAAAAGGAGTGACATGCTAAATGAAATTCCCTATAATATGAATATAAACACATTTCTGGGTTGAGCCTTAGGATTAGGATGCTGGGAGTTCATGGACCAAAAAAGATTGGGAAAGACTGACATAGAGGACCTTAGTGACTCCTTCATCACATGGCCCAGTTTATGGGTTAGGGTTAGGGTTAAACCTCTTACCAGTTTCTCTTTGTTTATTTATTTATTTACTTTTCTGAAAGCTGTTAGCAAATTTTAATTTTGGAAAAACAATAGAAACAAAATCCTCAACATTTTGTCTCTCCACACTTGTGCTTGAACTTGAACTTGTGCTTATCATTTAAAACTTTTAGGGCCCTATCTTGCACCCAGCGCAATTGACTTTGTACACCGACGCATGTTTCATTCCTATTTTGCACCCGCGCAAAGCGCGCTTTTCCCTCCACAGAAGCACGTCGCTAAACTTGGGAATGAACTTGTGCTCCCTGGGCGGTTCAGCGCAAAAAAGGAGGCGTGTTCCGGCGCAAACGTTCCTTCATGCTATTTTGCAGGTTTAGAAAACAATTGCGCCACTAACCAGGAAAAAAATTGTTTAAAGTCAGTGGCGCATTGCGCATGTTATTCATAAGCTATTTTAAGGGCGCATGCTTGGCCATAATCAATGTAGCGTGTGCACAACGCGGATACACTTTGATTCTCTCATCTACACAGAAGCAGCAGTTTTCATTTTTGCAAATCATACATTATTACGATAGATAGATAGATAGATAGATAGAT
This sequence comes from Scardinius erythrophthalmus, assembly GCF_964197995.2. Lineage (NCBI taxonomy): Eukaryota > Metazoa > Chordata > Actinopteri > Cypriniformes > Leuciscidae > Scardinius > Scardinius erythrophthalmus. The sequence goes on along the minus strand of NC_138230.1, from coordinate 39,878,843 downwards.
AGATAGATAGATAGATAGATAGATAGATAGATAGATAGATAGATAGAAAGATAGAAAGATAGAAAGATAGATAGATAGATAGATAGATAGATAGATAGATAGATAGATAGATAGATAGATAGATAGATAGATAGATAGATAGATAGATAGATAGATAGATAGATAGATAGATAGATCACTCAAACAAAACAAGTGGTGTTATATAAGTAATATGGTCTTGTCAAGCTCTGTCATTATAAATACAATATAATTAACAGGGTGGAAATAAAGAGTTAAAGTTAGCTTATAGGAGGGTGCCAACATGAAGGTAAGTTTTTGTTTGTTTGTTTTTGTTTTTGTTTTTTAATTTTGATAATATCATAACAATTTCTAGCCTGGCTAACGTCAGACCTCTTTCTCATTGAGACGTGGTCTGGGAACCACATGTTCATTTTCTCGTATTTGAGGCGTGGTTTACGAATGCCCAGAGCCGTTTATTGGGCGCTACGAATGTCTATCAAATGCACCTGTACGTAGCTCATAGCCAATAGTTTCAATTATACCAGATGACGTATGTAGAGCGACAGAAATTCGATTAGGCAGAAGACGAAATAAACTTGTGTTCTACTTAGAACACTATCTAAGGTTGCATCGAAAGGTAACTTCACGTCTGATGCCATGTTGGATCCATAGATATAAACAAACTGCTTCGGTGTGTCGCATAAATGTCTTCATCGTCTTGCTGCTCCCTCCCCGTTCTGTGATTGGTTACCTCGCTGAGGCGAAAATCTGGTCCATGGTGTCCAGGCTGCCTAGCAGCGTGAATAAAATTGCGCTGCGCTCAAGGCAGCATGGGGAAACCCAGGCTAAACAATTTCTAGAATTTTATCAAATAGGTTGGCACGTTTTAGACAAACCTTTTAATGCCACAAAATCACAAAATTTCCCACCCCTCACCACCACCACCACCCATCCCTCACCACCACCCACCACCAAATTAATGCAATTTCCTTGGACACCCTAATGTACATCATCACTAGTAACAAAATAAGAAGAGACAAAAGTATGATCATATCGTAAAATATTTTTGTAAATTCAACTTAATTTGCTGTTTATCTTCCATTCAATGCATTTGAATTGACAAAAAAAAAAAAAAAAAAATGAGTTTTTTTTTTTACTTAAACCAAAGCAGCGAAATCATTTCAAATTGACCTCTGTTTTAACTTAAGTGTGACACTGTAATAAAAAGAAAAATAATTGAATTCCATCATTAAAAATGTGTCCAGAATAGGCGACATGCAAATGCACTTCATAACATGTATGTTAGGATAACTTAAAGAATGGCAACAGCACTGAATTTAAATACAATCAAATCTCTATGTCAGCATCAATAGATCTTTTGCTTGTGTACTTTCGAGCCCTATTGTTTGAGCTCACTATTTCCCCATAGCCCCATTTGGTGCAGTGATGCATCACTATGTCTCCATTGCAGCAGTGATGTCTCTATTCATAGCCAGATTGAAGCTTTCTGTGTCATGGGAATACACACAAATCAATTAACAACAATGATAACTTATTTTACCCTTTCTTCTTAAATCTTCACATGCAAGAAAAACAAACAAACACAATTGCAGAGAAACAGTCATGAGCCAATTTCCATAAGTAATGTGGGTTTAAGATGACTATTCCGATTCATTCCTCCGTCGCTTCACCAGCGCCACAGATTTCCCCTCAGGCTTTCCTGCATCGCTCTGTGTTAAGATTCACTAATGTGCTCACAGACACCTGCACCTGTGATAATTAGAGATAGATAGAAAAAGACATACATGTTGTACTAGCTTCTTCGCAAATGTCGTCTTTAGTGACAGCGCATCAATCTGACACCATTAGCGGAGAGAGAAACATGCAAATATGCTTAAGATCTACTACTTGAATGTTTCAAGTGTAAATGTTTGTTCACTGAAGGGGAACCGGAAACCAATTTCAACTTGCTTGTTTTCGACACTAGCTTTTGTGTGGCGAATGTGGGCGGCTGTACATATCTGGGGAATATTTCGAGACTTAAACGTGAATGTGCGGATGCTCTCGGTGGTTACAATCACGCTTAGTTTATCAAAACTTAAATTTGTGCTAATTTAACATTAAGCAAATCACGTTCTGACTCATGTACATCCAAATGCTGTTCATTCAACGTGACACGTTAACACTGCGGCGTGCACATTTAGCACAGTGCAAAAGTGCCAATGTAGTTTTCTTTTCCTTCTCCTTTGTAGAAATGTGTTAGTTTAAGCCTCTATGAGCGCAGTGTGCATCTCTAGTGAATATAGTACCACTGAATCAATAACAAATTATGGTTCTGTCAAGCCCCTAGATATTCCGTTCGGTGAGAGCAATATTAAAACAGCTTGAGGTCTTCTTTAGGATCATGGCCGAAATAAACAGTAAAACCCTTCAGAATGAGAAACAAGACAACTAACGCCTCATGAAAATGCATTTAGCGCTGTTTGCTAGTCTTTTGTTGCTGTGATGCCTTTTTGAAGTTATGGTTTGGATTTGATTTATGGAGTCATATTCAAGAATTATTATTGTTATCATTGACTCCTGATGTGTCTGAGGCAACCCTATTTAAGGTGATGTCGAGATAAACCATGTTCTTCCTTTGAGTCGGGTGTCCTTTATTGAATAAGGCATTTTTATTACAAGAAGAGTTCCCATAAATCCATTCTAAACCACATTGGGAGTCTCATATGAACACAAAATAAAATCTGTGAAAGCAAATGATGTCCTGTCACACCATTTGCCATTTCATTTATACGTTAACTCCCTGTTGGATTTACCGTAATTACGAGAGTCTAACTGGTAAAAATCTCTCACGTCCCACGCAGAACTCGTAATTTAGACTTGTAAACTGTTTTCTACGGAGCCCCGGCCTAAAGGGACATGTTGAAGGGAAAAAAAGAAGATGGAGGAAAAATTAACTGACAATACTTTTGCGTTACGCAGAGAAACTTTGCGGTTGCTTGGGGGAATGCAAAACATTTGACGAGGGAACGCAAAGTTTCTCAGGGGAACGCAAAACATTTGCCAGAGAACCCAAAAGAATTGACTGATTTTGTATTTCCTCCCATCTCATTAGATTGTTCTTCCCACCACCATATCCCTTTAGGGAATCCGTAGTTTCCTGAGATCTCCAACTTTGGCAAAGCCTCTTTACAAAATTATGGTAAAGCATTCAGCAGAAAAATTACGTTAAGCAGTAATCATTTAATCATTTCTATTACTGACTATAGATAATGTGTTTATGTTAATAATGCAAGAATAATATAGAAATAATCAAACTACATACAATACGGTTTATGTAGCGGGGCATTAGATTAGTTATTCAACTCTGTGCTAGCAAAAACAAACTGTACGTTTATTAATAAGACATATGCATTATTTGCATGTCTATTGATTACACAAATTGCACAGAATCATTTTGCCAATAATAATAATGTTCCGCATTGTTCCCAATCCGAAGACGTGAACAACTCCGAGCAGAAGGTCCCAGGCAGGTTGTCATCTAGTAACTAGCCTATTTGAATTTGATTTGACAATATATATATATATATATATATATATATATATATATATATATATATATATATATATATATATATATATATATATATATATATATATATATATATATATATATATATATTTTTTTTTTTAAAAAAAAACATTAATATGCAATAAAGTAGTTTTGTTTAAATATTTTATTTACAATTTTTAAAATAAATAAATAAATATTATACCAAAACACTAGAGAATTTAATTAGTTTCCCCTCTCATAGTATGATATCATGACATTTATAATAATATAATATAATATAATATAATATAATATAATATAATATAATATAATATAATATAATATAATATAATATAATATAATATAATATAATATAATATAATATAATATTAAACCCACAAACCTTTATTTCATATGAAGGAAGACCTTTGACTATCTTTGTGTGTACTTTACAACAGTGTTTTTTTTTTTTTTTTTTTTTTTGCAAAATATGATTGAAATCTCAAATAATTGTGATTAGATCAAATAACCACGATCAGACGATTAATCAATAATTCTGACAGGCCTACTAGAGAGGTTTATCCGGGCCATTTTATGTACAATACATGGTTTTAATTAATTATTAGAAAGGCCAAAATAAATAAGCATCACATTTAAACCTCAATTTGATTACCTGGGTTATGTCCCTTTCAATAATCCACCTGGAGGAAATGGGATTATGAATACACACAGGCCTGATTTTGCATGAGTTTCTGAATGCAGAAGCCATTCTGCTCCACTATCTCCTGCCCACTGCTGCTCCTGATATGCTTGGATGACTCCTTCCGTTCCAAGGTTAATGTAGACACAGTGTTTGGGAGAGTGAATAAAGCTGATAATGCACTGGAAAACATCCAGAGGCCAGAGTCAAGTGTCGTGCCCGATCTGCATTAAGAACCTCATCAGCACGAAGGTGCAGTTCTTTAACATGCATTTGCGCCTTGCTGATGCCACTTATAGCGTGTGTAACGTGCAACATGCAGAACAGCTTTGCCATCTGCCCTTACGGCTCAAGCAGCATGGATAACTCTGGGAATAAAAGCGCATTTGAGTGACAGCATCATGCAGAAACCCTCGCATTAATGTCTGTCACTCAAGTATGCTTCTACCTCGAGCTGTTGAGATGGGTTTTTTTAGAATGTTTTCCGCGTCCTTGTTGCTAGTTGCATGATGATGTGTGCAATGCAATCTATTTTAGCAGCAACTTGAGGGCAAAAAGACACTTTTGCGTCTCTTTTCTCCCATCATGCAAGGGTGGGGAGGAGTGTTTTGGATGCTGAACATCAGAAAAACGTTTCAATACCCCTGAAGAATGGAGAAACTCAAGTAAAACACAGAAATGCTCTTAGCGGGATTGAGCAAACTGTTTAGATGCTGAAAGAGTTTCTGTATAAGGCAAAGCATATATATATATATATATATATATATATATATATATATATATATAGGGTTATACAGTAAATATAGAAAATCAATGTTTTTGACTTTAAAAAACAGCCAAAACATTCCTCAAAAAGGTTTTGAATGACGATAGGGTGATGGAGACCAATCTTTACTAATACTGCAAAAACTAGTTAAACTGAAACTGCCTGAACATTTGCGAAGAAAACAATCTCAAAGTGGGAATATCATTTATCACTATATAATGGAGAAACTTTGACTGAGAAGGATGTTTTAATTGCAAAATTATGTATAAATGAAATCCAGATGGGCCTAATGAAAGTAAAGTCATTTGCACCTTTTGTATGGCTGAATATAATTATGATGAAAGCTTAGCAAGTATGGAATTTAAGTAAAGCAGCCGTGTTGGTAACAACATTTGATACCTACTGATTTATGTGTGTGTTTCTACATATGTGAATTCAGAAATCACACAGAATAAAACTGTTATGATGTCAAATTAATTAAATTAAATTAATGTTAAATTAATTTGATGTGCTGAACATATTTAATTAATCTTATTAATTAAACTCATAAAAAAATTCTTCAATCTATAAGTTCCAATAATTCTTTATTCAACTTTAAAGGGAGCATAAACGTTTTGGTTGCACTTTATTTTACAGTATGTGCACTATCAATGTACTTACAGTGTACTTACCAAGAAAGTACTTAATAATATAAGGTAACTACATGGGTTAAGATTAGACAGAAGGGAAGGTTCAGGTTATTACCCAGTTATTGTAATTACTACAATAATTATTTAGTATATACATGTGAAACAGGACTGTAAAATAAAGTGCTACCAATTTTTCTGGTGAAGTTGTTCGTTTCATTGTCTAAACATACAAACATGTACAGTATGTGTGCTAGAACCAACATATATTATAAATTCATGTCTAAAAACATGTCTAAATTACCCAGACTCTTAGGTCACAATTCAAACTTCAGAATCACACTGAACATCACAATACGGGTTTTCCATTGAAGTGAATAATGGCCTTGTAATAATAAAAAAAAAGTGAAATGTTACGAAAGCAGTCCTGCTCTTATCTTCATAATATAAATTGAATTTCATTCTGCCCGTGGGCAGAAAAACATTTAAGTCTCATTTCAGCCGACTTCCACAGTCCTTCAGCGAATGTATTTTACACATACAAATATGAACTTGAGCTCCTAAATGACTATTCTAGCCGAGAAACGCTAGCCGTTTAGGATTAAGGCCGATGTATTTGACATCCTGAATACTGTTTACAGTATTGTGTGGTTATTCTGCTGCTGTGTAATTGAGACTGAAGGTGAATGATAATATAGTGGGTGCTGCAGATAGAGACTCGTGGCCGTTGTAATGGTTCGGCCTGTAGACTCAGCTGCCCCAAGGCTTCCTCCAGGTGTTATGAGCCCAGAGGGTAGCCTGCAATCAGATGTGTCCTTTGCAGAAGACTTTAGCTGGCACCAAACATCTCATTGTCTGCAACTGCAAGCAATAAATGAATCAATTAGATAAGGATAGTGACAGTTCGCTGAAAATGAGCCGTGTTGTCACAGGCAAAGTTACAAAGTCACTCCAAATGGAGTTATTTTCTATGTCAGTGCACACTGTTTCTGAACTCCGGGAACATACAGTACACGTCACAACAGCCTTCATGTAAATAATTCCCAGCCAAGGCAAATGCGAAAAAAGAAAAAGAGGGCTGGTTGCGTTAGTAGTGTGTTGAAACTCACAGTTAGAGTGAGGGCGTGACATTTCCAAAACACGCTCGAAGCAGTTGACCAATCACAACACACTGGCCCAGCTGACCAATCAGAGCACATTGTGCTTTTCAGAAGGAGGGGCTTCATAGAGACAGGAACTAAACAGAGCATTACAGACAGACTTGGAAGAGAGGTGCTGCAAAAATGTCAAATATGTTTTTTGAACATTCAACAAAGAAACCGTATGCTAGTAGACCCAAAAACAAAATCAAGACTTTAAAAATGGCATAATAGGTCCCCTTTTAATGCTCTATTGCATTTGAAAACAGCGTACCACGTGTTAACAAAAGTAAACGTGAGATAAAAACACATTTGCTGAAGCAACTGTGCCATTTAAGCTTGTTTCTATGTCTTTGGGCTCTTTTATTGTAACTCGTGCTTCACAAACTCGTACCCAAGTGCTCCACAGTGCAAGTGCAATGCTGTACCACATGAGCTACTGACCTAGTCTGATGTCAGAAAAATGTATGTCAAAATGGATTAGTTTACAGTTCATGCACTGTGGTGTTTTAATGTCATAACATAATTTGTGCAAGGAGCCGTGTTAGAATCGATTTAAAAAAGTATTCATTAATCGATAGTCTGCTGCTGTAATCATGCACAAAAAGAAGGAAAAGGGTTGGTGGAAGAGGGTTCTTTAAATTATTAAAATGTTCTTCACATAAGGAAAAAAATATATTTATATATTTTATTAAAAGCGGTTCACTGAACGGTTTCCCAAAATTCTTCTATGCAAGTGCTGTGAAAATCCCACTTTGGAATCTCCATTTCAAAATATATAGTGCCGTGTTGTGTTTGTTAGATCATGCTTTTTCTCCCTGCTTGATCAGACGTATATGCTGACATGCCTAAACAGCTGCAGGTTGTGACCCTAGGCCTACATATACGACTAGCAGTGCGTCTACTGCCGCTTCCATTATTTTAAAGAGTCAAAATCCACGGGGAGACTCTCAAGCTTACAGTTCAGAAGACTAAATGTTAAATCTCTGAAATGCTTTATATTTTTAAGCCAGTGTGTGTTGAAGCATAAAGGACAGAACATAAGGATATTATCTAAGTGTATTAGAACAAAAGAGAAGTTAACCTTGATCCTCATTGTGGAAACTTTTAGGGAAATCATATCTTTGCGACTTCTTCAAGAATAAATTGTTGTAAATTTACACAGCTGCCAGTAGATTTACTGAACAATTAAAGGGGTGGTTCGGGATTTTTGACATCGGACCTCATTTTTAAGTCAGCCTGGTTGTTATTCATCAGTGGAGACATTTTTTTAAAAAAATTATCCAGTCCTTATATTTGGATAGATAGCCGATGCTAGGCTAGCGCGAGTCAAGGGTAGATGTTAGCCAGCCATTAAAAAACGTTTTACCCACTCCACAGTGCACCAAACGCAACTAAATTATACCACCAGACTATCGATGCAAATGTCCGTTGAGAGAATAATGTTAGACATCAAACTTACCTTTCATCACATTGCATTAGTTATAATTTGTTCCCTGTAATCATAAGCCTTGTCTACAGCAGCAGCGGAGTGATATTGATTACCTAGGCAACCGAGTGAGCCGGTACACACATGTACTGCACACACTGTAGTGCGCTTCTTTTCTGTTTACTTTTTGCCGCATTACTAACTGGAGCAAAGTAAAGTTCCTTTGGGATCATTGAGATGAAAGGTAAGTTTGATTTCTAACATTATTCTCTCAACGTACATTTGCATCGATAGTCTAGTGTTATAATTGAGTTGCGTTTGGTGCACTGTGGAGTGGGTAAAACGGTGTTTAATGGCTGGCTAACATCTACCCTTGACTCGCGCTAGCCTAGCATCGGCTAACAATCCAAATATAAGGACTGGATATTTTTTTTTAAAAAATGTCTCCACTGATGAATAACAACCAGGCTGACTTAAAAATGAGGTCCGATGTCAAAAATCCCGAACCACCCCTTTAAGGGAGTTTAGTGCTTGTAATGATATTATGGTGACCTGAGTGGTTGTTACTCGGGTGAACTTACAAAACAATGTCAAATACAAAAATACTCCAATTTATCCACTGAGGGGCGAATTGAACGCACCAATGTGCAGTCTTATATAATAGACAGTTAGATTCCTTAACCTTAAGTTTCTTCTCTCATATTACAAATATTTCATATACATAATATTTTCTTTACATTTTGATGGTTTAATTGAACTTGTAGGGTCATGAACATATGATCTGTTCAGTGCGTCCTTGTTGGATAAAAGCGTGTAGCCTAATATATAGGGCAAATATAATGAAAAGATCAAGCAAAGTGACTTGACCAAATCCCTTGATCTATTTCTGCTTTCTCACACTGAGCCAGGCTAAAGCTCTATGATGTACAAACGGCTGCTGCCCAAATGGTTCAGCTAAAGGGGATTAAAAAAGCTTTATATATTTATTTATCTGTAAAAAAAAAAAAAAAAAAAAAAAAGAGAGAGAGAGAGAGAGACATATTTGGATTACACACCCCAGGACTTTGAAAAGGTCAGGAGGAAAAAAGGCGTGAGAAGAAACGATTAAGGATGTCCTGTCAAGTAAACCTTCTGGACCAAACTGATTTTACTTAAACCGCTTTTACTGTATCACATTTCTAATCTGCCAAGGGGAAGGACAAACGCAATCATCTTATTTGCCAAACGGATTGACTGATTTTGTAATAATGTTGACTGCCAGTTTTTGTGTATTTTATTTTTTCTTTCTTTTTAAAAAAACATTGACTTTATTTAGTCTCATAATTAAAATACTAGAAAAAAACTCAAATATTCAGATTGTTATTGGTGCTCATATTAATAATGGTTCTTATTATTATAACAGTTAAAAACAGTTTTTGCTGCTTAATATTTTTGTGGAAACTGATTGATTATTTTGATGAATAGAAAGTTCAAAAGAACAGGATTTATTTGAAAAATAAATATTTTGTAACGTCAGATGTTTTTAATTAATTTAATGTGTCCTTGCTAATTAAAAGTGTTTATTTCTCTTTTTTTTAAGCATCAAATGAACATGAAGAGTCTGAAGAGTCATGTGATACTTAAGACTGGAGTAATGATGCTGAAAATGTAACACTTACATTAAAAAGTTATTTTAAACTGTAATAATATTTGACAATATTGCAGTTTTTATACTGTATTTTTGATTAAATACATATTTTTAAAAACAAATTATTCACGACATTTATGTATTTATTTTAATAGAATTTCTCCCCAGCACAGCACAGGGCAACACAAAGACAGCTCTCAATCATATCACAATTAACATAGACTCACATAGCAATTACAGTTCGAACGAATGAACGAACGTGTCAGTAAGAGGTTGCATGCATCCAGTATGGCATGTTCCAGCCGGAAAGATGCCGTCAAGATGACTGGGAATGATAATGGATAGTTCCCTCTAGCTATTACAAACCTCTTACAGTAGGTCACAGCTATCAGACAAGACTTAGTCACTAAGATGGCATGAACTAATCCTGAAGTGCAACCCCCAAGGCTTTGATGTGATGCAGAAAATGGTTGTGAGTGGTGTATTACATGTGCCACGCCAGAGTGCACATCGCTGGTCTGAATCCAGCTCATGTCCTGCTAGGTAATGGCAGAGCAGTTTGTCCCCCAGCATCTAAGCACTAGTACTATGTAACGGGACCCTGAGAGCCAGAGAACTGCGGAGGAACCAAACAATGTGCTGTGGTTTGACAAGAGGTATCAAAGCAGAAATCTGATGGTGGCATGGCAGCTCACAAGGATCTTACATCAGCAATATAAGTGTGTGTAAGTGTCTGCATTGCATAATTTGTGATAAAACTTGTATTCTGTTTTGTGGACCTTTTACAAAAACTAAAATAACAAATTATGTCATCATTTACTCACCCTGATGCCATTCAAGTAAGTAAGTAAAACTTTTTTATATAGCACCTTTTAAAAACAGTGTTTACTGGGTGCTTAGAGAAATACATGTATGCATTCACAGAAAAAAAAAACAGACATACACACATAATAGACATGATAAAACAAAATACAACAATACAATGTATTTCTGTCTTCATATTTAGCTCATGTTGAAGTGTTGTAGCTGTGGAGTACATGCTTTCAGTATGTCTATACTCTCGGGCAAACGCGGAAGGCGCTTGGGGTCACGTCGCTGTGAAGTTCAGTGGTAATGAGCACATGTTCTCTGGTGTCTGACAAATGACCCTCACTGCAAGTGAGATTTCTTAGCATGCCTCCTGACCTGTGAAACCGCAGATCAAAAGGACAGGAAAAGAGAAGGCACTCATGAGAATCAGAGAGACATCATCATTATTGCACATAGAGGGAGAGGGAGGCACTAGAGAAGAGCAAACAGAGGCACATACAGTTCCTTTTAATTAATGTAAGTGAACTTAAAAGTAGGGTATAGGCAATTTCGGAAAGGCTTGCAATAGCAAGCTAGCTTTGGAGCGCTCTCCAAATCCACGTGTTCATAACACATGAACGTATGTTAAAGCCAACGCTATCTCACGACCAATTCGTACGAATTCGTACGAATGATAAAAAAGTTGGCTAATTCGTACTAATTCGTACGACCTAGCTCGTACGAATTTGTACGATTTGTCTAAACCCACGTGATGGGTAGGTTTAGGGGCGGGGTCAGGGGTAGGTCATTCGCATGAATTCACACGAATTGGCCAATTCGTAAAATATGTACGATTTTGCAAAAATCGTACTAATTCGTACGAGCCAGGTCGTATGAATTCGTACGAATAAGCCACTTCGTAGAATTTGTACGTTTTCCCGTGAGATCGGGCTCGTTAAAGCACATAATATTACAATAATAATGAACATTGAGCTCGTGTACCACCTGAATGTATGTAGCCTAAGTTTTTTTTTGTTCAAGATTGAAATATCGAATCAATACATCATCAGTTTCAGTTCAGTGTCCTGCATTGTCTATGTTCAGTGTGTGTTGCTATCTGTTTGCCTTTCTCTTATCTTTAGAGAATAAACCTTTTAGTATATGTCTTCCTCTGCCAGTCGGCCAGCAACCACCCGTGACAACTATACTATCCTATTCTCTCTATACTATCCACATCAATACAAGTCCCCATATCTGTGTTCAAGTATTTGGACAACTTTGGCAACATTCTTATTTTGAATATTTCAGTTCTTCACATCATTGTTTTCCTTTCATATAACTTAATTTTGCCTTTGAAATCATGTTCAGACAGCTTTCAATAACAATAGCTGATGACAGCAAAAGAGAAAATGCTTGACAATCAGTTTGCCTCTGGGCATTACCCAAGACACATAAAAGATTTATAAAGGATTAAATAAGGACTATGAATAATGTGTCACATAGAGAGGCATTGTGTAACAACGTGTGATTTTGGTAATTGAGCGATGGCTTTTAGTGGAGGATCACTAATGGAAACTGGATTATATCTAGAAAGAAAGCCAGACAACCCGATGCTGATGTTTGCTGAACTTAATGTGGACATATCATGAGGTGTAACATTTTCTTTGATCTTTTGAGATGAAAGAGTACTATGAAAACATACAGTAAGTTTCAAAACACAAAACCTCCTCCAATCCCTTTTATCGAACCCCATCTGTGAAATTGGGTGGTGTTCAAGTGTAAATAAACAATTAATGTTTTAAAAAAGATATATTTTAAACCATTTTAAAACGTAATTTATTCCTGTAATGGCAAAGCTGGATTTTCAGCATCATTACTCTCTTCAGTGTCACATGATCCTTCAGAAGTCACTCTAATATGTTGAATTTACTTCTCAAGAAACATCTAACACTATCAGTCTTGAAAACAGTTTGAATGGTTGAGGAAACTGTGGTTCATTTGTTTTTTACATAAAAAAAAAACATTCACTGGCGCTTTGCTAGTTACTGTAATTGCATGTTCTGTGTGCTTGTTAAAGTGTCACTATAACATGTGGTAACCCGTGGTGTCATGTTAGCAGTGTGAAAAAAATCCAGACGAGATGTGTGATGCAGAATGAATATATATGACCCATGCTGGCTTTTTTTTTTTTTTTTTTTTTTTTGGCCGTGGTTGTGCTCAGTGCAAATGCAAATTTCTGACCCTCATTGACTTTGAAGGCCAGAGATCAGAATATTACCTATGTAGAGAGCCTACACATGTATAGCACACATATGCAGATTCCCCTCAGGCAATGGACACTTCCTAAAATATATTGTTTTTGTTGTTTTTTGTTTACTTGTTGTTTGTTACTTTTTTATGTTAGTGTTAAGTATTACAAAGTGTCTCGTTCCTCCGAGACACTTTGATTTCGCTCGCGGAACCTTCATGTTCTCTCGCAAAAAAATGTTGTGTTCTTTGCGAGTGAACGCAGTTTCTCAAGGGAACGCACAAGTATTGCCAAATAAGTTTTACTCCCATCTAATATTTTTTTTCTTAACCATGTTCCTTTAGGTGCTCAAAAAAAAAAAAAAAAAAAGCCTCTGCTTATAAAAAAAAAATACTAAAGTTATTTTTTAACCATCATTTGAATGTGGGTAAGCTTCTTTAAAATTACAAAAAAAAAAAACATTTTGAACAAAAGGCTGAGAAATACAGATTGAGTCCATCAACAACCCCAAAGTTTGTACAGATACATCTTTGTGGGTTCAGTATTTTATTGGTAAATTTAGGCACTTTTGATTTTATAAGCAGTTGAATGTTTGATTCTCGCATTAGCTGACTTGTGGGTAAGCAATCTTAGTATACAGTGCTGGGTAATTTCAATGTAAAAAATTAAACCAACGGTTGGGTTTGTCCATATTTGATGGAGTGATATAATCTGGATCATGTAATCAGATTCCAAAAACTAAGCACTTTTCATGTTTTATTAAACATTTATTTTTCACGTTTTAAATTTTCCTTTCTAAAAAAGCATAAGCTATCACTCATATTCATCCAGAAAGCCTTCTAAATTGAAAGGCCACTCAGCATTTGGTCACTAGATTTACAGAAATCATTTCACTTTTTGTGAAAGTGTTTTCTCAATTGCATATCAAATCAACTTCTGACGAACACATTTATTATTATTTGAATGATCACTCAACAAGTAATTTAATTATATGTCTTTGGAAGGCTTTTGTCTTTTAAACACTTTTCATTATATATATATATATATATATATATAATTTTAAAATTATTATTATTATTATTATTATTTTATGATTTATTCACTTATTAGGTTTTCATTTAACTCACAAACCTCCTGCAGTTTCTTAAAGTACCCCAGTCTGGGAAACCCTGGGGTAATATAATGGTTAATCCAGTTCATGTTGTTGACAACAAAGAATGGAATATATTTTTCTTCCTCTTTGTATTTAATTTAATTTATTTATTTATTTATTTTTCAATATGGTACAATATAATCCTCTTCAATTCAGTGTGAAAAACAAGTTAGGTCAAAAGTAATCAAAAAGTAGTCCGATTATATTACCTAAAATGTGTAATTTAATTACGTACCTAATTACATTTTTATATAAACAGTACACAAAATATTTGATGGCAGAATGCCATTATCAGAGTAATGAATAATTGTACATTCATTTTCAGACCGTTCTCATCCCAAGGCGTCATATACTGACGCTTTTGACTTTTCGTCTACATCGAACGCACATGGCACCCTTTAGCGTCAATATGAGACGTAGATAGATATGGGCCAGAAGGCGCCTCCTAGTGGTCTAACCCTAACCCTACCCCAGACCTAAACCTACCCATAATCTGCGTCTCATATTGACGCTAAAGGGTGCCATGTGCGTCGGATGTTGACGAAATGTCAAAAGCGTCAGTATATGACGCCCTAGGATGAGAATGGTTGTCATTTTAGAAAACCTTTGAGTAAATGTGGATTTCTTTGCTAACATGATAAATACGAAACTTCTGTAAGCAAACTATAAAGGCTGTGGATTCGTATGAAACCACAGAGGAACTACAGAGATCCACATACAAAGGGATGAAAGCTAGATGAACAAAGGAAATGATAATTTATCTTTTAGAAACTGAGCTGTTGTGATCGAATATGAACGGTGCTCATAAACCTCAGAGATTAGGTGTATGAAAGTCATTTCATTGGCATTACTGAAAAGTTTAGCTGGCATGACATGTTCAGTACCATTACACAGACAGAGAATGACAACTTCCACATTATACATATACACACAGACACACAGCTCTTGCTCAGAGTGTATGAACGGGAGACAGAAAGAGACTGTTTGTTCTTTAAGGTTTGACGCATCATAAATATGTATGCCAGTCAACAGAGGGACGGAAGATGATGAGAAAGGAAAAAAGGAGAGGTAGAGGAAAGCAATAGTGACAAGGAGAATAACAGAAACAGACAGACAGTGTGAAGAAGAGTGAACGAAATAGAGAAAACACTTCATCTTTTGTGTGGAACCGATCGTTCTGTTTTCTGATTTGACTATTATCGACTTCAGATTCTTCCGTTGCTGTCACAAACTGCAGATATTGATGCATTTCATTTTATTCTGAATGAAAACAAGTTGATTGAGGAAGCTGAATGTTTACTGGTAAAAGATGGGAGGGAAAGTAATAAGCCAAAGCTTTTGCGTTCTCTCGCAAATGTGTTGCGTTCCTCCGAGATACTATGATTTCGCTCGCGGAACCTTCGTGTTCTCTCGCAAAAAAAACGTTGTGTTCTTTGCGAGTGAACGCAAAGTTTCTCAAGGGAACGCACAAGTATTGCCAAATAATTTTTACTCCCATCTAATATTTTTTTTCTTCACCACGTCCCTTTAGGTGCTCCGAAAAAAAGAAAAAGAAAAAGAAAAAAGAATAGCCTCTGCTTAAAAAATAAAATACTAAAGTTATTTTTTAACCATCATTTGAATGTGGGTAAGCTTCTTTAAAATTACAAAAAAAAAAAAAAAACATTTTCAACAAAAGGCTGAGAAATACAGATCGAGTCCATCAGCAACCCCAAAGTTTGTACAGATACATCTTTGTGGGTTCAGTATTTTATTGGTAAATTTAGGCACTTCTGAAGCAGTTGAATGTTTGATTCTCGCATTAGCTGACTTGTGGGTAAGCAATCTTCTATCTGTTCCTTCTGGTTTATGTAGATCTTATTCTTTACTTGTTTTTGAAGATCCGTAACAGGAACCCCTATAACACAGTGAAAACACGGATTGCTGGAAAAACGTGTCAAAGGCGGTAAGCATTGTGTCATACATGCCAGAAAATCTCGTCAATGACGGGGAAATAGTTAAGAAACCCCAACTCATCCAGCTCAGCTTGTCTTTCTGCCATTAGACAGATGTCTCTCGCTTTGTGCCGGGACTCTTCATGCGATGTCGCCCCTCTCCAGATGTCTGCAGAGTGCTTGAAAGAGGTATCGTGTTCGTCTTTTCTTTAAGGGTGACTCAGTCTCTATAGGCTTTCATCGTGGGGTGTAGACAGTCAGTAACTGCTTCTTACTCCAGAAGAGGAGCTGAAAGGGGTTGCATTCACAGCAATGTTATCTCTCTCAGACACACTCAAATTGGCCAGCGGTTCCAACAGCCTCCTCCTGATTCAATCAAAACACAACAGGTTTGTAGCCTCTCTCTCTCTCTCTCTCTCTCTCTCTCTCTCTCTCTCTCTCTCTCTCTCTCTCTCTCTCTCTCTCTCTCTCTCTCTCTCTCTCTCTCTCTCTCTCTCTCTCTCTCTCTCTCTCTCTCTCTCTCTCTCTCTCTCTGTTCTCTCTCTCTCTCTGTTATGTCAATTTTATTATGGAATTCAAACATTAAATGTTCTTTTAATGTTTTAGTGTGAACTATTCAATGAGAAAGCATGTAACATACATTTCGAGTTGGAAGTCACAATGACAAACACATTATAAGCAGGGTTTGAAATTAACACCCGCCAAATACGGGTAAAAAATCAACTTTGGCGCATACCGCTGTCAAATCACTTGCCAATTTGGCGTGTTACTTATTATGTTTACTCAGTTTGCTGAGGAAGTTCGTGTGAGCCAAATCTGCGCAGATTTAGCGCAAATACTCATCTTGTGAGTCATAATTTTTCATATATTAAATACAGCATATTGCAGAATCTGTGCATATTTGGGTTACTTGAACATACTGTACACGTCACTACTCAACAAATAATGGCGCGCTTGTTCAATTGCATTCAAGCAATAGCGAAGATTAAAAAGTATTTGGTTAACAGAAAAGACATTGTTATTTCCTAACATCCTAGATTTTTTTATGTTCTTTGTACTGTATTGATCTGTCCTCCTAAAATAATTTTTTTGGTGATGAGGATGAAAGAGGAAGGGAGGAGATTGCTGGATGACACGTTTTTGTTTATTTTATGTATGAAATCCACATTTTATAATATATATATGTGACGTAGTTAATCTGGTTTATTACTTTTCTTTTCTTTTTCAAGTTATGAATGGCTGGTAACTTAAAAATGTAATAGTCAAATTGGCCAGTGAGTTAAAAAGTTAATTCCAAACCCTAATTATAAGCAATAACTTTCTGAAATGTATCACTCTTTTAATTGCTGAAATACAGCATAACTAGATAAATAAAACATTATGTGAATATATAATGTTTCTTTGAATATATTTAAATTATCTAGCAGGCCACATTTATTTTCACATGATTTACTTTTATGCATTTGGCAGATCATGACAGAATTGAAATTTTGGCTGAACGTTTGCTTTAAAAGAATTGTAAATGTGCATAAAGTATGTATTTTCATGTGTGTCTTAGAGACTGCGTTATAGAACTTTTTAGACTTAACGTTTGTACAGACCTTTCAAGCCTGCAGATGCAGTTCAGGTTTTTGTTCAAGCATTGTTTTATTAAGTGGCATTGTGGCATTCGCTAAAGGACGACTGGAAGTTTTCATCCATTTGAAATACTTTCTAAACGACGGGCATCCCAAGCTCTCAGTTTATTTCTGCGGGCCACTTAATCAAACAGTAAGTGTCAGGATTGTGACAGAGGTCAGTGAAATGCAAGGCTCATTAGATCTAATTGCACACACACACACACACACACACACACACACACACACACACACACACACACACACACACACACACACACACACACACACACACACACACACACACACACACACACACACACACACACACACACACACACACACACACACACACACACACATCCAGAAATACACAACTGATCTTTGCATGAGCTAGATGTTGTGAGCAGCAGTCTGTCACCTGCTTGCTCTAGATGAGAACACTTACAGAATAACAATGTTACAACTATGTTTAACAGTGTCTCAATTTTTCTCCACATTAACACATTTTTCTGTATATATGTATATATATATATTTTTAAATCTTGCATCAGTTCATAGATTTAAAAACACTTCTGAAATCCTGAAGAAAATGTGAGTGTTGCTTTTGCAAATATCAAAGTGTTTGGATGGTTGCTGGCGCTTTGCTAGTTACTGTAATTGCATGTTCTGTGTGCTTGTTAATGTGTCACTATAAAAATGGGTGGTAAATAGGTTGTTGGTACTGTAGGTGTCATGTTAGCAGTGTGAAAAAAAATCCAGACGAAATGCGTGATGCAGAATGAATAAATATGACCCATGCTGACAAAATGAGTCACAATGAGCACATTTTCAAAAATGATTTTTTTTTTTCAGTTTTGAGTCTAGTTAAAATCTAGTTAAAGTTTTCTGAAGGTTCCAAAACAAAATCACCTAGCAACCATACCTTAAAATCCCTGGTAATAACACAAAATGTGGCACACACCAAGTGAAAACCTCAAGAAAAATATATATTCAACTTCTTTTTTCCAATGACACCACAGTTGTTTGATTAACATTAATGAGACAGACAGCCAATATATAAAGACCTACCGTAATGCACGGATCCAGTATAATGTTACACATCAGATGTTTTCCCCCAACAGTTAACCAAACATTCATTTAAGACATGACAGATAATGTTTGCGTGAATACTCGCCAAGAAAGATATTTTGAAATACTCTAATTCTGTGTATATGAATATTGGGATTGCACGCTCCGAGATGCGTCTATGAGTACACGTTTCAGATGTGTCAGTCAGTGCGAGTAAGATTGTTATGTTTACATTAGAAAATCACATTAAAGTAAATATCACAAATAAAGATAATTTTAGATGTTTAAAAACTATTTAGGGCATTGGGATCCCTAGACGAGGGCTTAATGAACAAATTTTTGAGAAAACCTCAAATTCGACTAAAATGTACAAATTTCACTTGTTTTGCTTGTAGTTCGTAGTTCCTGTGCGCATTCCAACTCATTTTGCCAGCACAGGTCAAAATGAACACCAACAATTTCAAAACTCACTACACATCTAGCATTAATGCAAGACAATGAACTGGGGAAATCTAAGGGATTAAGGGTGCGTTTAAACAAATCGTTTTCAACTAAAAACTTTTTGGCTGTTCATTTACATGACAACAGTGTTTTTAGGGGCCTGAAACCCAAACTTTTGAAAACTGGTTTCAAAGTGCAAGCCGTTATTGTCTCCATGTAAACTACAAAAACTCGAATTTGTGAAACGGGTGATGTCATGCGCATGCGTATTACGTGTTCAGTATATAGGCGCGTAGTGGTTTTTTTTTTTCTACAAAGTGACATCGCCCACTACTGGCCTGGCATGCATGATACAGCGATTTTAGTCGTTTTCGTGGATCCGTGTAAACAGGGATCGTTTTGAAAACATTTTCGTCAATACTCGAAAAACACAAAACGAAAATTTTCAGTTTTTAGTAAATCGTTGTCTTGTAAAGGCCCCGATATACTTCCAGCGAAATCGTAGAACGAACTGATGTGACGTCATTTCGATCAAAATCAGGCAAATCAGACAAAATTCCTGGAAAAGTTTGCAACAGCTGGTAAACACCTTTGTACTACCATTAGTCCGTGGCGATTGCGTAATAGGTAGGTGTGCATGGAGGCTCCACCTTCTTTCCCGTGGAAATCTTCTCCAGTTCATTTCTTTTGTTCAGTCCGTCGAGGTCAGACGTCCGCTAGTGAAAACATGAACACAATGGAGAGCTGCTTTATAGTAGAAAATGTGTACTTCTGATGAAACAAGACACTGACATTGCTTAAAATCAAACAGCTTTATCATATTAAACATGAAAAACAATCTGATAGACGTGAGACGTGACTTTACTAGAGTGCAGAATTGCAGAGCTTGGTCAAACATATCCACATTGCTATGAGCAGACGCATTTCTTATGCTTGCTTTTTTCTCAGTTTTTGTTGTGTGCTTATTTTGTTATTGAGAGTGTAGCGAGCAGCACATATTTACATATCTAAAAGGCGCTCTCAGCAGTGTGGGCTCAGTCAAATGTTCGGTAACAGTATATCGCTGGTCACGTATTTCGAACTTAATTTTATCCCTAAAACCCGGTTCACACGGGACGATTTTAAAATTGTTGGCTGATTTTCCAAACCTGAGAGACCCCACACACGGCGATAAAAAATCACGGGTCTAACAGTTATGGTCGTACAGTGTTTTGTGTGCAGCCACACGGCAAAATCAACACATCACACACGAACCAATTTGACTCCCGAGCATTCCCTGGTCAGACGGGAAATCTCACAAAACGTGACTTCAGAGTAAACAATCATGGCGAACGAAGAGGTTGCAGTGGCGATAGTTTGTAGTTTGTTTTTAACCGAAAAAAAAACGTTTATCAGTTGGTCCTCCATCTCCGACGTCCACCGGACTTTCTGGTGCGCTATGCCGCCGGCTGTTTTGATTTTTTTCCCCGGTGCTTCCTCGCCCCGTCACCTCGCTTTCTGATTGGCTACACGCCACAGTCCACAGGCTGCGGCACCACACACGAGTAGATATCGGGCCAAAAAATCCAACATGTTGTATATCCTCGATTTGAGATCGGAGCGGTCCCGGCGTCCTTCAGAGCAGACAAGAGCAGTCTTAACACACCACACACAGCAGGAATATCTGATCAGATTATTTTACGATAATCGGAGCATCCTTAAGATTGTCGGAAGGGGTGAATCTGGGCTAAAATCGGCCTAACTATCCAACTGTGTGAACCAGGCTTAAGCGAAAATAAAAAAAAGAACTTCAAGAACTAATCAGAAACCATGACAGCAACTGAATGAACGAGAACACAAGCAAATACTACGACAAAGAAATGTGTTTGGTGCCCTTTTCACTGTAATCCTCTGAGTGTCTTTGTCCATTTTGCTGTCATTTTATCGATTCTATCTGTAGCACAAATGTTAGGGAGTTTTCTATCTTCACTGGGTTGTAGTGTTCAGCAAACACGACTAGATTTCTGCAATTTTCTGTTAACGCTCACCGTCATCAAGAGACAATGAAATTTTCCCCGACTGCATTTGTTGATCATTCCTGATTCTCACTCAAGCAAACAGATTTGAATCATCCCCTGTTGAAATGAACACCTGCCATTGTGCTACAGGGCTTTGATTTTCTGCATATCAGACCTGCTGGGAAATGAATGCATTTGGAAATCCCCTTAACAAAACTCTAGGTCTTCTGAAGCTCAGCTTACCTGATGTTGTCAAGGCAACAGCAAAAATGTGCTCTTTCTTGAGGAGAGGTTGAGCCACACTGGGCCACACTGTTCTGGCAATATTTAAACATAATGAGTCTGGTAAATGCTTGTGGTTGCCGTATATTTGTCAAAGCTCCTCTCAGTGTTTGATGTGATGGTGGGGGGGAATAATTAGTAATTGGCTTGAGAGTACGAAAATTAAATAGAAAATATGGGAGCGAGTGAACATAATTTCACGACTGCAACAAAAGGTCACTCTTTTGATGACAGTGACTACATCAAGTCTTATGCCACCCATCGACACAACCTTTACAGTTCTGATTGTTCAAATGAATATTAAATAAAAAATTAGCATAATTACCTGCCCAACTGTGGGCGGTCTGCTCAAGGAGAAACTGTGCTCTTTAATCGGACCATTCCAGTTAAAGAGAAATGGCTCTGTGTTTTGAAGTCTCAGGGAGATAAAAGGATAATACAAAACCTTAAAACAACTTGCAAAGAACCAATCTTCCTCTTGCTGATTACTAATTACGCATTCACTTCATGTATTTGTCATTTTAATTTTTTCATTTAACTTTGACTTTAAAGGAAACATTTTTAAATTCTTTTTGAAAAGGGCAAATAAAAATTGTAAACAAAGTCAAAACTGTAAACATTTATTTGCTGATTATATTAAGGCATGTAAAAACCCAATTGCAATTCGTTTATCTTAATCTGTGCAAATAAACACTATTTCATTACATATTTGGATTAAGTAATTTTAATTAAGTAAATTTGGATCTGGCAAATATTGGGTACATATCAAATGACCAAATATCGATGTCAAAAAGCAAATATGTAAGTCATGATATTGTGAACTACTATAACATAACTAATTAATTCAACATAATCTCCAGACATATTTTTTTATTACTAATTATCTCGGATTAAACTGGATCTAGTAAATAATGAGCAGATCAAATGACCAAACATGTATTGTCAATAAGGAAAGATGTAAGTCATATACTGAAAATACAATAACTTTATTGTTATTTAACATAATCTCCAGAAATGCTGATTGTTGTCAATTAGAAAAAATATAAATCGTGATATACATAACATCTAAATTAATGCCTGCACACACTGTCCGTTAATATCAGATATATCAGATAATACTAGGCCCGGTTTCACAGACAGGTCTTTGATTAAGCTGTGATTAGGCATTAGTTTAATTAGGATATTTAAATAGCTTTTTTTAAATGTGCCTTAGAAAAAAAAAAACATTACAGATGTTGAGACAAACCAATGGCACTGATTTATTTTAAGATGTGGCAGTACAAGTTGCTTTCGGTTAAAAAAAGCTCAAACATGCATTTTTAGTCATAAGCAATGTATGTGAAACCAGGGGATGGAATTTAAAGTATACAGAAGCAGTCAACCTGATTATGGTCAGCATGCAGTAGCTACTGTATCATATCCAGCAGTTTGTGCCTAAATTGCATGTCAGAGAGAACCTGCTGAGCTGGGTGTTCATTTGCAGGTTCACGGCCAGCAGAACCCGCTGGGGCTGACAGTGTTACAGGTTTAGGAAGGTGTCTGAGGGAAACACACCTTCACATCTCATTGCAGCATCTGTTTGGAGTCAGGCCTGGCACGCCGCTGCCCTTTCACTGCGGTGTCTTCTTTAATTAGGCCAGAATGCCCAGAGACAAGCAATAATCTGTCATCCCTTATAAACACGTTCAGGGAAGTTCAATTATTTTAACCCCCTGTCAAATGTACCTGCAGGCCGACAGGTGCATTGGTGTGTGTCCACATGAGTCTATGTGTGTGTGTGTGTGTGTGTGTGTGTGTGTGTGTGTGTGTGTGTGTGTGTGTGTGTGTGTGTGTGTGTGTGTGTGAGTGAGAGAGAGAAAGAGACATTTAAATGAGGTGTATATCAATGTTTTTATCATGTCTGGTTAGTTTAAAAAGGTATTAAGTAAACATTTGGTCTGACTTGCTCTTCTTTAGCATTTAGCATGTTAATTGACAGCTTAAGCTACTATTTTGACCACAAAAATTGCATTATTCAAGTGACTACCAGTGGCTATATGAGGTTTAGCCTGAAATTAGAAGTGACCTCATCAGGAAGAGACAATGCAAGTAGTAAAGTCATTACAAAGAAACAATGTAAAAGGTTGTGGCTCCTAAATGGTGGTCCACTTAGTCAATAACTTGCTCATCAATAAAGATGTGACTTTGCGATGGGACGGCATAACTGGACTAACCAGCGGACCTGTCATGCTGAAATACCTGAGCAAAGTCTGTCATCAAAGTGTTTCAGTATAATTACCTTACACAACGGCGTTCCCAAACTGCAGGCATCTTCCACTGAAAGCAAGATAGCATGATCGCATTTATTGCGTTTTGTCTGCGCACTCTGAGACGCAAGTCATTTATTATATATGAAAATTATTAATTAGAGTGGCTTGTCCTACTGCAGCAACTTCCGTTTGTCTTTATATCTTTCTATTTAACAGCAGGTTATTCGGAAGTGGTCCTTTATTTGCAACTGTTTTATGCGATATTCCAATTTTGCACATAAGTAAAATTCGCAACTTTGGATGGAAACATGGCTATTGTTGCAGACTAGGTACACCCCTTCATGACAATGGTGTTCACTGGTGGAAGAGGTCCACCAGTGAACACCATTGCACACATTGTTCAGGAATGGTTTGAGGAACATGATGAAGAGCTGAAGGTGTTGCCCTGGCCTCCAAATTCCCCAGATCTCAACCCAATTGAGATCCATTGACCTATACACTCTTAAAAATAATTATTAGTTACATCGAAGGTTCTATGAAGGAACATTAACATCCATGTAACCTTTCCATTGCACAAAAGGTTCTTTATGTAAAATGTTTTTTTAGATTATTAAAATGGGTAACACTTTATTTTGATAGTCCACTTTAGACAATCATTCATGTTAACTAGTCATTAGAGTGTTAGTTGACTTTAATTATTTTACTTTTAACTACAGGGTTAGGGTTAGGGTTAGGGCAACTACATGACTTATTGTACTAACCCTAATGTAACAGTCTACTAATACTCTGAGAGTTAGTTGACATGTACTTGCAAAGAAAGTCTAAAGTGGACAATTGACATAAAGTGCTAATGTTCGTCACACTATAAGAAAAAAAAAGTAAAGAAAGAACTGTTCACTAAAAGGTTATTTGGGCAACCCAAAACTGGTTATTTTATGGCATCGCTTCAATAACCCCCCTTCGGAAGAGTAACTAATATAGTTTTCTTATGATCCCAATGCTTATAATACCTGCTTACATTTTGGCAAACACTCCTGGGATAACACAGTCTCACCCCCTCAGTATGTGACGTTCCCTTTCAAGGGAACTCCCGTTGCGTCGAGAAATGACGCTATGGGGAACGCTTTGCGTGATGACGTCTTGAAGCACATGTAAAATCAGTCCAATGGTGTGGCGGAACGTCAGAGGCGGGTGACGTCACGTACCAGGAAGCTATAAAAGCCGGCCCGAAACAGAAAACGAAAGCTTTCTGAGTCTTCAGTTGCGCTCTGTGTTGAAATCTGTCCTTGTTATTTGGTGTTGTCTGTCTTTATATATATATATATTATTCAGTATGGCGAGCAAGCAGCAGTATCGAGTGTGTGTCCATCCCTGCCCGCGTTATTTAACGGGAGGTGACACACACACTCTTTGTGTTGTTTGTTTGGGAGAGGAGCATGCCCAGTCAGCACTCGAGGGTGGTGACTGTGTGCATTGCTGTGCGCTTCCATTGCGTACGCTCCGATCCCGTTTGGCTCGGTTCAATCTCGACCACGTTCCCCAGGGCTCGGGTCCCGCCGCGGCTGAGGCTCGGCGGCGATCTCAGACCTGGGGTTCGCAAATGGATCTGTCAGTGGATGTTGAGACGGGCTCTGCCTTATCTCAGCCTCTTACTGACAGATCCAGTGCCTCTCATCAGGGTGTGGAAGCACGCGCTGCGGTTTCTTCCCCCCCGATGGAGGCACCAGTACTGCAACTATCCAGCTCTGAGGAGTTGGATGTTGTGAGTATTGAAGCTGAGTCTGAGGATTCGCCACCTCAGTCTCACGCGTTTGAGGAACTGCTCGATGTGATTACTAGAGCGGTTGACAGACTATCTATTGAGTGGCCAGAGGATAGGCAGGACGTTCGTTCGAAAAGCAAACTCGACGAGCGCTTCCTGCCATCTCGTGCGCAGCCCCAGCGCAGGAGTCTTCCGTTTTTCCCCGATCTCCACACCGAGGTGTCGAGATCGTGGGGGAAACCAGTTTCATATAGAGTTTTTACACCAAACACATCCCACTACTCTTCTATTCACAATTATAAAGAGCATGGTTATGGGGAGATGCCGAAGGTGGAAGAGACGCTTGCGAGCTATCTCTCTCCAGCAACGGCATCTTCCCTAAAGACTCCTACACTTCCTTCTAAACCAGTGAAAATGACATCTTCACTGGTTCATAAATCGTATGCAGCCGCTGGTCAAGCAGCAGCGTGTCTGCATACGATGTCCATTATGCAGGCCTATCAGGCTGAATTGCTGGGTGATTTAGAGGAGGGCGGGGGAATTGGTCCAGATACGGTGGCTGAACTACGCAGAGCCACAGACCTGTCTCTCAGGGCCACCAAGGAGACCGCTAAATCAATCGGGCGGTCTATGGCAGCCCTGGTGGCCACTGAGAGGCATCTGTGGCTCAATCTGAGTGACATAAAAGATAAAGAAAAGCATGTTCTCTTAGATGCTCCGGTCTCCACTGTTGGTCTGTTTGGCGATGCTGTTAACAGTGCGGTTGCTAAATCTCAAGAAGCTTCTAAACAGGCAGTTGCGCTTCAAAAACTTCTCCCCCGCCGTTCATTCTTTGAGGCTGCTGAGCGGGAGCAGCCTCACTCCTCTAAAAAGAGCGCTGAACATCGTGCCACTCAAAAACAGAGCGTGTCCTCCCGTGCTCCCCCACAAAAATCACGGGGACACGGAGGGCGCGCTCAAACCCAGCAGTCTTCGAGGGGTAGGACGGATCTGCGGACCGTCATTACCGCCAAGAAGGCTGCTGGGGAAAAAGTCCTGACGTCCGAGGGCTCAGGACAAATGAGGGTAGTCCCCCCCGAAGCAGAGCGGTTAACACCTCTTTTTACGGTGCCCGTCTCTCTTCGGTACCCTCAGGGGACCGTTCTGCCAACCCTGCCGCCTCCGGTGTTACAGGGCGCAGCGGTCTCCGGCGAGCACATATCTCAAGGACCACCCGGAAACGTAGTGGCCTCGGGATGCCCGCCCCCTCCGAGGAGGGTGTTAGAGCAGTCTGTTCGGTCGTTCCCTGCCGGTGCGCCGTTACAGGGCGACGAATTGACTACTCAACAACAACGAAATCCAGAAACCAGTCTCGAGAGGCTGGTACCTCTAGTAGAATCTTTGACAGCGTGGAAGCTACTGTCGAATGTTTCTCGTTGGGTCCTGCAGACCGTGGAAAAAGGGTATCAGATACAATTCAAAAAACGCCCACCTCGGTTTATGGGGGTCCTGCCCACAGTGGTGGGCCCCGAGCAGGTTCTGGTTATGGAACAGGAAGTAAACACTCTGTTAGAGAAAGGGGCCATAGAATATGTACCTCCCTCCAACAGGGAAACCGGATTTTACAGCCGGTATTTCATAGTTCCGAAAAAGGACGGGGGATTGCGTCCCATTTTAGATCTTCGAGTTCTGAACGAGTCAGTCATGCAGCTCAAGTTCAAAATGTTAACATTGAGACAGATCGTGCCACAGATCAGGTCCGAGGACTGGTTTGTCACGATAGACCTCAAGGACGCATATTTCCATATTTCCATCCGTCCGTGTCATTGGAAGTTCCTGAGGTTTGCTTTCGGGGGCAAAGCATACCAATATCGTGTTCTTCCATTCGGCCTAGCTTTATCACCCCGCACTTTCACCAAATGCATGGATGCAGCTCTGGCGCCGCTGCGCCTCCAAGGTATTCGCATCATGAACTACATCGACGATTGGTTGATTTTAGCTCAGTCGCATCAGTTGGCGGTTCAACATCGAGATGTTGTTCTCGCCCACATGAAAGAGTTGGGGTTACGGCTGAACGCCAAGAAGAGTGTGCTTTCTCCACTCCAGAGGACCACTTTTTTAGGCGTGGTGTGGGATTCAGTGTCGATGCAGGCGCGCCTGTCACCGCCACGTATAGAGTCCATTCTTGCAGCTGTAAAAAGTGTAAAGCTAGGCCAGCTACTCACTGTCAAACAGTTCCAGAGACTGTTGGGTCTCATGGCAGCAGCTTCCAACGTGATACCTTTTGGACTGCTGCACATGAGGCCCCTGCAGTGGTGGCTCAGGACCAGGGGGTTTTCCCCGAGGGGCAACCCATTTCGCACAATCAGGGTCACGCGGCGATGCTTACGTGCCCTGGTTATGTGGAAGAAACCTTGGTTCCTGTCCCAGGGCCCAGTGTTGGGAGCTCCTTGTCGTCGCAAACTGCTAACGACGGATGCTTCCCTCACGGGTTGGGGAGCGATCCTGGAGGGTCGCTCAGCTCAAGGTCTGTGGGAAGACCATCATCGTTCCTGGCATATCAATCGCCTAGAGATGTTAGCTGTCTTCCGGGCTCTGAGGAGCTTTATCACAGATCTCAGGGGACACCATGTGCTAGTACATACGGACAACACGTCGGTAGTCGCCTATATCAACCACCAAGGGGGTTTGCGCTCGCGCCCGTTATCCAACTTGGCACGCCATATCCTCTTGTGGTCCCAGGGGAAGTTACTGTCACTCAGGGCAGCTTACATCCCCGGGGTCCAGAATTTAGGAGCAGACACTCTGTCGAGGCAGGGGCCGAGGCCCGGGGAATGGAGGCTCCACCCCGAGGTGGTGGAGCTGATATGGAGGGAGTTCGGCCAAGCACAAGTAGATTTGTTTGCGTCTCGAGAGACTTCTCACTGTCCACTTTGGTTCTCCCTCGCGCATCCAGCTCCTCTGGGACTGGATGCTATGGTTCAGACGTGGCCGAGGCTACGTCTGTACGCCTTTCCCCCAGTGGCTCTGCTCCCGGGAGTTCTGGAGAGAGTTCGCAGGGACCGGGTTTGCCTGCTTCTGATAGCCCCGCGCTGGCCGGGCAGAGTATGGTTTCCCGATCTGGTCTCCCTCCTCGACGGGCATCCTCTGGAGTTACCCGTCAGGAGAGACCTTCTGTCCCAGGCAGGGGGCTCAATATATCACCCCCGCCCAGAACTGTGGAACCTGTGGGCTTGGCCTCTGAGGGGGCCCAGCTCATAGAGTCAGGTCTCTCAACTGAGGTTGTTGAGACCATTCTACAGTCCAGAGCTCCCTCCACGAGGAAACTTTATGCCCTGAAGTGGAGAGTCTTCACTTCTTGGTGTAGTGACCGTCGGTTGGACCCAGTTAACTGCCCAATTGGTACAGTGCTGGAGTTCCTGCAAGACCGGTTCACGGCAGGTCTGACCCCGTCCACTTTAAAGGTTTATGTGGCGGCCATAGGTGCTTACCACATTCCTTTGGGTGGAATGTCTGTGGGGAAAGACCCTTTGATATCTCGTTTCCTTCGTGGCACTTGGAGGCTGAGGCCTGCAGTTCGCTCTAGGGTTCCGCCATGGGACCTGTCCATTGCATTACAAGGCTTGTCCCTGGCCCCCTTTGAGCCCATTGAGGAGGTTCCTGAGAAGTTTTTAACTCTGAAAGCTCTTTTTCTCCTTGCTATTTCTTCTCTCAAGAGAATAGGGGATCTTCAAGCATTGTCAGTTGCTCCGTCATGCTTAGAGTTTGCTCCGGGTATGGTTAAAGCGTTTCTTCATCCAAGACCGGGTTATATCCCCAAGGTCCCCACTAATGTGGTCAGACCTGTTGTTCTGCAGGCCTTCTGTCCTCCTCCCTTTCAAAATGCTGACCAGGAGGCTAATAATTTGCTTTGCCCTGTGCGGGCGTTAGACGCATATGTCCACAGAGCTGCCCTGTGGCGTAAAAGTGATCAATTATTTGTGTGCTTTGGGTCCCCTAACAAAGGAGGTCCAGTGTCTAAGCAAAGGATGAGCAAGTGGGTGGTCGAGGCTATCTCACTTGCTTATGAGGCGGCTGGGCAGCCTTCTCCTTTGGCTGTCCGGTCGCACTCGACGAGGAGTATGGCGGCCTCTAAGGCCCTTATTTCAGGAGTTTCTTTACAGGACGTCTGTGATGCGGCAGGCTGGTCCTCACCGCACACTTTCGTCAGGTTTTACTCTCTGGATCTAGACTCTGCTCCAGGGTCTCATGTTTTGTCTTCCTAATGCTGCTCTCTAGATTTCACACAGGACAGACATTCGTAGCTATGGAGGCGTTGGTATAGACGTTCCCCATAGCGTCATTTCTCGACGCAACGGGAGTTCCCTTGAAAGGGAACGCCTCGGTTACGACTGTAACCTCGGTTCCCTGAAGAGGGAACGAGCGTTGCGTCGCCTTGCCATATCTCCTTCATGCCTGTCAGCTCGACTTCAGACTTTTACGAAGCTTTCGTTTTCTGTTTCGGGCCGGCTTTTATAGCTTCCTGGTACGTGACGTCACCCGCCTCTGACGTTCCGCCACACCATTGGACTGATTTTACATGTGCTTCAAGACGTCATCACGCAAAGCGTTCCCCATAGCGTCATTTCTCGACGCAACGCTCGTTCCCTCTTCAGGGAACCGAGGTTACAGTCGTAACCGAGGCGTTTTGGGGTGAGACCGGGCTGCCTGGGACCTCTTAACATTCACAAACACAGTATAGGAAGATTAGTACTTGTAAAAGTGTGTTGCTGTTTGGATGCTGTGCTGATTGGAGGTTATACAAATTAACCTCAACTTTCATTTGATAGGAATGCTTTCAAGCTCAATACACACAATTACATTCATTGTGCCTTGAATGCCTCATATAGCACCTGCAAATTGTAGTAAAGAGCTGCTAATTTGACAGCAACAGTTGTTTTACAACCAACTTTGCTTTTAAATTTAGAAAATTATAGCATGCAAAGTGAAGTCCTTAGCCCTCAGTTATACCTCAGCTAAAAGCACATTTTTATGAAAGCCTGAATCAGAGTAAAAAAAATATTGCAAATAAAATGGGTAATTTAAAAGACAGGAAGTCACATTGTTAAATGTAAAGTTAAACTACAGTTCAAAAGTTTTGGGTCAGTAAGATTTTTTAAAAATGCTTTTGCAAATCTTTAATGCCTGACGAGGCTGCATTTATTTTATTAAAATACAGTAAAAACATTAATATTGAGATATGTTTCAGTCTAAAATAATAGGTTTCTATTTGAATATATTTTAAAATGTAATTTATTCCTTATTCATCATGAACATATTCTACATCCCTTACTAGCTTACATAAATGTTTCTGATTTATAAGACAGTGTTTTTAAACAGTTGTGGATTGCACATTTACAGTAAAATGTGGACAAATACATTCACAAAACATTTATGTTTAAATTGTTCATAAATGTGTGCGGTATAAACAATTTACGCAGAAATTTGCTCTGCTCAAGTGTCATGAATAAGGCCAAAGAGTCTGTTCAGATGTGTGTACTTTTGCCTGGTTGTGTGATTATCAACAGCAACGCAATTTATTCCATGCTTTTTATGATCATAGTTCTGCTTAACCACAACCTTGCCGTGGGTGTTAATCATATAATATGATTAGCTATTTCTAACAAACTTCAAACAGACATGCATATGTACAGCCAACTCTGATTTTCACACAAGGTGTGTGTGTGTGTGTGTGTGTGTGTGTGTGTGTGTGTGTGTGTGTGTGTGTGTGTGTGTGTGTGTGTTGTCCTGGTATTGCCTACATTATGGGGACCAAATATCTCCACATGGATACACTATATTGCCAAAAGAATGAAAACCCCTCCAAATCATTGAATTCAGGTGTTCCAATGGCCACAGTTGTAAAAAAAAATCAAACACCTAGGCATGCAGACTGCTTCCACAAACATTTGTGAAAGAATGGGTCGCTCTCAGGAGCTCAGTGAACTCAAGTGTGGTACTGTGATAGGTTGCCACCTGTGCAGTAAGTCCATTCATGAAATTTCCTCTCTAAATATTCCACGGTCAACTGTTAGTGGTATAATAACAAAGTGGAAGCAATTGGGAACAACAGCAACTCAGCCATGAAGTGGTAGGCCACATAGTGCGGGATCACCGAATGCTGAGGCGCACAGTGCACAGAAGTAGCCAACTTTCTGCAGAGTCAATAGCTACAGACCTCCAAACTTCGTGTGGCCTTCAGATTAGCTCAAGAACAGTGCGTAGAGAGCTTCATGGAATGGGTTTCCATGGCCGAGCAGCTGCACACAAGCCTTTCATCACCAAATGAAATGCAAAGCATCGAATGCAGTGGTGTAAAGCCGCTGCCACTGGACTCTAGAGCAGTGGAAACATGTTCTCTGGAGTGACGATTCATGCTTCTCTGTCTGGCAATCCAATGAACGAGTCTGGGTTTTGCAGATGCCAGGAGAACGGTACTTGCCTGACTGCATTGTGCCGAGTGTAAAGTTTGGTGCAGGGGGGATTATGGTGTGGGGTTGTTTTCAGGGGTTGGACTTAGCCCCTTAGTTCCAGTGAAATAACTCTTAACGCTTCAGCATACCAAGACATTTTAGACAATTTCATGCTCCCAACTTTGTGGGAACAATTTGGGGATGGCCCCTTCCTGTTCCAACATGACCATCCAGTGCACAAAGCAAGGTCCATAAAGACATGGATGAGCAAGTTTGGTGTGGAGGAAATTGACTGGCCTGACCTCAACCCGATAGACACACCTTTGGAATGAATTAGAGTGGAGACTGCCAGCCAGGCCTTCTAACATCAGTGCCTGACCTCACAAATACACTGCTAGAAGAATGGTCAAAAATTCCCATTGACACACTCCTAAACCTTGTGGAAAACCTTCCCAGAAGAGTTGAAGCTGTTAGAGCTACAAAGAGTGGGCTAACTCCCTTTTTTTTTGCATTTCTAAGGCTATAAAAATGTAACTGAATGATCTATCAATGCATTTCCAGCAGATATTGAAATAATAAAGGGTCTCAATGAAATATGTGCAGTGTCGCATGTTTACTGTAAATTGTCACATGACCAGAGCTGTTTACTTCCTGTTTGCGACAAGAGAAGAGGACGGCAGCAAGAAAGCTCCCACAGAAAAGGGTGGTAAAGTATGTTAACATAAAGATAGGACATATATTTTTGGTACACATCATGTTTAAGGTGTCTAGTATTGATATATGCATTTGTAATTACTCAACTTTGTTTAATGTGGTCATAGAACTCACAAACATGTCAACGGCAACAATAGTGACCGGTGGGATAACCCATTGTATCTACATACTAATACACATAGGCTAACTTTCTACCTAATTTTACACACACACACACACACACGCACACACACACACACACACACACACACACACGGTCATGTCTCCTCTGATATCTGATCTCCACACACAAACACACACACACACACACACACACACACACTCACACACACATGGTCATGTCTCCTCTGATGTCTGATCTCCACACACACACACACACACACACACACACACACACACACACACACACACACACACACACACACACACACACACTAAAGATGTCATTAAAGTTCATGTGCACGTAAAGGCAGATGTTCCAAAACTTTTGGCAAAATATTGTAGTAATACCAGAATTTTTTTACCTTGTAGTCTCCATGAGGAAAACAGCTTATAAATGAAACAAAATAATATTTATTGGAAATGTAAAAATGCAGGAAGTTTTCTGTGATGGGTAGGTTTAGGTGATATAATATACAGTTAGTTTGTACATTATAAAATCATATCTATGGAAAGGCCCTATAAAACATGGAAACCTAACGTGTGTGACGTGTGATGGCAATATCTGAAATCATTGTGCTTTTGGGAACATTTTGGGTCCCCATGGCAAAAACAGCTTATAAATCATATTAAGTGATGTTTATTGAAAATGTAAAAATGTAGAAAGTGTTCTGTGATGTGTAGGGTTAGGAGATTGAATATACAGTTTGTACCATATAATTGTGAGATATTAATTGACATGGCAAGATATAAAGTAGTAATTATAAGAAATAAAGTATAATGAGAAATAAAGTTGCAAGTGTATAGAATTGTGTAGATATAAAGTCAAAATTGTGAAGAACGCAAAAAGTTATGATGTGGAAAGGCCCTATGAAAAATGGAAACCCAACGTGTGTGATATGTGATGGCAATATCTGAAATCCTTGTGCTTTTGAGAACATTTTTGGTCCCCATTATGTAGAAATGCAGAAAGTGTTCTGTGATGGGTAGATGTATGGGTAGGGTTAGGGTTAGGCGATAGAATATACAGTTTGTATAGTATAAAATTATTTAAGTCCCCATAAAACATGAAAACCCAAGGTGTGTGTGTGTGTGTGTGTGTGTGTGTGTGTGTGTGTGTGTGTGTGTGTGTGTGTGTGTGTGTGTGTGTGTGTGTGTGTGTGTGTGTGTGTGTGTGTGTGTGTGTGTGTGTGCAGGTTGGTGTTCAGTCCCTGAATGGATGTGGTGCATCCTCACATGATTGATGACTTTCATTTGCTCAGGTTCAGGTGCCTTGTTCTGCTCCCCCTGGGCGCTGCCAGCTTCTGCAGGGCTTTTAAGATCCCACACCATAATTAAGACTGTAGCCAGTGCACCGGTCGGCCCACAGCTGCTGCTGCACACACATGCAAACATCAGCATCGCATCGAACATACAGACATCACTTAGTATAAGTGCTACTCAGTGGGAGCCGAACACTCCAGCTTACTCTAAACTGGTTTTCCATTTGTAGAATTGAGTACATTTTAAATACGAAACCACTGAGAGGTTGTTTGCCAGTTGTTTGGCTCTGAACCACAATCACGATACACTGCTTAAATTATAGAGGGTGTCCAAGGACAGGCTTTGTTTTAGAGAGTGCTGACGGATGGCACTCCAATAGACAAATTCATCGGCATTCAAATGTCAGAATTTGTGCAGCTTACAGCCTGAACCAGACCTCTTGTTTAGCGCACGCCTTTGTTTGTTCATTATTTCATTCATTTAGATCATTTAGAAGCTCTCGTTTGAAGATAATTTAGAAGCTATCATCACAAGACTTCAGACCAAACTGTTCTTATTAATGAAATACAGTATGATTACAGTATTGCAGAATTGTATTGACGTCAAATGTCAACAAACACCTTTGAGCGAAACACAATCAATAGCTTGTTATATATTTAGAAGTACCAAACCTGCCCCAGACCTAAAGCTAACCCAACTTAAGATCCTTACTAAAATTAAGACATATTAGGATATGTACAATCTACTGAAGGTACTAAATTTTCCAGGCTGTTATTATCATGTGACCTACTAGCGTCAGTTGGGAAAGTAAAGTTCCCTTTCGAAAGGGAACTCTACACTACGTCAGAATGACGCTATGGGGAACGCCTCAGGCGTGACAGGTGTCTGAAATCAATATCAAATCACGGCAATCACATTGACCGGCGACAGCCCCTGAATCATTAACGTGAATGATTAGCATGCGACCTGCAAGTATAAAAGGGCGCCTTGCAAACATGACAAACATCTTTTCGTCTTCAGGGACTGTTTTGTCTGGTCTTAATGTCAAGCATTAACGGCAATTAGAAAATGAAGCGCACATTTAAGGCAAGTCCTAAGGTAAAGAATTTCATTATATGTGTTGACCCGTGCCCAAGGTTTTTGTTGCCGGGTGACACACATGAAATGTGCATTTTCTGTCTGAGTGAAGAGCACGCACGGGACGCTCTCGAGGGAGCGTCCTGTGCAAAAAAAAAAAAAAAAAAAAAACCCCTCTCAGATGCGTCATCGACTGACGAGAGCGTGTTGCAGGTGGATGACGGAGACATTTCTCCTACTGGTACTGCAGCGAGTGCTCTTCAGGACGGGCAAGAAATGGCTGATGAGGATGAATTAGATCCAGAGCTTCGTCAGCCATCCTGCCCCGTGTATGCTGAGCTGGTGGTTGATATGGGGTGCGCCGCCGACAAACTTCAGTTGCCATGGCGGCGCGCTCAGGGAGAGATCGCTCGCGGCAGGCTTGACGATCGATTTCTCCCTGAACATATGCCACCAGCTCAGGTGAGCCTTCCTTTCCTTCCTGATCTCCATACTGAGATCGAGAGGGCTTGGAAGAACCCATACTCTGCTCGTATTCACTGACATCAGCGGGGTGATTCCGCTGATGTTGAGTGGATCGGGAAGCATGGGTATGTGTCGATACCGCCGATTGACGAGACGTTCACAAAATATCTCGTGTCTGGGCGGGTGTCGACACTTAAAGCTCCAACCCTGCCATCCAAACCGCTTAAAGTATCAGCTCGTTTGAATGGCAGAGCATACACGGCAGCAGGTCAGGCCGGCGCTGCTCCCCATACCATGGTGGTTCTGCAAGCTTACCAGGCTGACCTGCTGTGGGATCTCGACCAGGGGGCGGGGCTGTCCCCTGAGGCGGTTGCTGAGCTGCGTCGAACCAGAGTTTTGTCTCTCCAGGCCTGCTGCCGCGATCGGCCGATCGATGGCAGCGATGGTGGCCACGGAGAGGCATCTGTGACTTAACATGGCTGATATCGGGGAGAAAGAGAAATCCTTTTCTCCTCAATTCACCAGTTTCGCCTTCTAAACTTTTTGGCACCTCCGTGGATGCGGTGGTTGGGAAGTTTTGAGAGGCGAAGGCACGCTCAGCTGCTTTTGAAATATGTATACCGCTGAGATCCGGGTCCAAGCCCAGGCAGACGGGAGGCCCTGGTCCCTCTCGGTCCGAGGACCGTAGACAGGACCAGAGGTCCAGTGTTGCCTCTCGTGCGCCCCCTCCATGGAGGTGTAGGACACAGAGAAGGCGAGCCTCCCGCAAGAAGAGGGATCTAAGGGAGGTCATCCAGCGCAAGCGCACACAGCGTGAGTAAGGGTTGATCTCCCTGGAGGGCCTTTTTCTACTAGCCCTCTCTCTCTTCCTGACTCCCCAGGCGTTCTTGCTATATCAGGCCTGGGGCTGGGCCCATGATAGAACTATGTTCTGTTGGCCCGCCTTGGCTTGATTAGTGTGAGCGCCTCTTTTAGGCATGTAAAAGTGGTGGACCCCAGGTTTTTGTGAATCTCTGGTGGAGTCTTCACTCCGCATGCCACAGGTGAGCTGATTGGTCTTTTAAGAATATCTGTGTGTACAAATAACACTGACATTTATTTCTCTACAGACCTCGTTCCCTGTATAGACCTAGGGAGTCGTACTGGCAAGGAGGAATAAGGTAAAGTAAGTTTTGGACTTCAGTGCCCTGAAGCCTCCCCTCAGTTGGTGGCTGGAACGAATTAGGGAGAAGCTCAAAGAAGATTTGGCTTCCGTGCTGAGTGTGTGATGGCCTTCCGGTCATAACATTTTTATGCGTGGTGGGCCGCCGCTCATTTCTGTTTAGCCTCAGGGCTATTAGCCACCCAGGGGGTAGAGTAGTTGGTCTTCCTAAAAAAAAAAAAAAAGCTTTTTTGTTTTAGGTTTAGACTGACGCTGGCGCTTCAGATAGATCTTATGTCTTACCTATCGGTTTGTGACATTGATATCCTGAGTACTTCGCTCCCCTGAGCTCTGTAAGGTGTCAGTAGGTTGAGTGTTTCACAGCCTCTCAATCAAGTTGGCTTTGGCTCCTCTGAGCCCTCAGGTAGATCTATGCTTATGGGTCGGCCCTAACCCGGGCCGCCTCTGTAGCTGGCCTAGGCTATGTTTGGGATGTTGGAGGCGTTCTGCTAAGTATAGCTGCCGCATTCATTATGTGTTAGGCTTCCTCCCCTAGATTTCAGCCTCCTCCCTTAAATGGGAGTTGTTGGCCAAGGCCCGCCCCTTTCACTGCATTCAGGGGTGATAGAGTAATGCAGGGTGGTAGCTGAGGTATGATCCTTCAGGCGGGTAAGGCTGTCTTTCGCTCTGCGATGTGATAGTTTGCCAGACCCTGCCGAACAGAGCTACTTGTTTTTAGGCCTCTAGAGCTGGCTCCACTCAGCCCGTTGAGCTGAACCGCTCGAACGATGGGTGAAAGTTGGTTGGCTTGCAAGCAAGCTCCGCTCCCCCAGGCTGGGCACAGGACAAATCCCTGTCACCCTTTGGAGCCACTTGCAGGCCCGCTCCCTGTCTAACATTTCAGGGGCATTTGGTGTTACTCCCCCGCTAACGCAGGGTAGTTTTGAGTAATCCATTCTCAGCTCTGTATTATCTACCTCACACCATGATGGCTCCGGTTGAGCAGGGAGTTCTAACTACATTTCATTCCGGTATTTGAACTCCGCTCCCTTGAAGCCAGAGCATTGCCATGAGCTGATGCACATGGATTTAGTAGGTAGGCCCTTAAAATGGGGCCTCCACTAGGCAGAGTGGCGTATGTTGTACTCCCCTGCTATGAGGGTATTGCTTTTTGCTGAGTACACTGCCTTTGGCAATGTGATTAGGTACCAGGATGCTGTAAGCGCTGTAGTAACAGTTTTTCTGCCTTGAAGGCTGCACAGTTAGGTAGTAGGCCCCAGCAGGCCTCCTTGACTGGGTAGCCCCTAAGATAGGGCTCCTAGCCCAGCTCACTTTCGGTGGTTGGCCCTGGTAGTTCGGGCAGAAGACTCACTAACGAGTAGTAGGTCTTAACAGGCCTCCTCGGAGGTGGGTCACAACATTGTGGAGCATACACTAGGACAAAACTATAGGAAAAGTTTTTAATAGTATGGTTCCAGCAGTGTTCATTAAAGTAGCAGAAAGACTCGCTATCAGCTAGTAGGCTCGACCGGGCCTCCCTGTTAGGCGAGTCCCCAGCAGCAGTCACATCCAGCTGATTAGACTGTTTCAGGAAGTAGGCCTCTTCAGGCCTCCCTGAAGATGGGCTCCCACATTTTTTGTGGGGGTCAGGTAGTGGGTCAGGTAGTAGGCTTTACTAGGCCTCCCTGAGGGCTAAATCCCTCATACTGTGGTACTAAGTGGCCCTGAGGTTGAACTATCAGTTAGTAGGCCTCATAAGGCCTCCCTGAAGGCAAAGCCCCATAGACAGTCAACTGGACTGCCAGTCTGGCCCAATGTCAGCTGTGGTTTTCAGGTAGTAGGCCTCTCCAGGCCTCCCTGAAAGTAAGCTCCTTCATGTCATGGTTCTCTGGTAGTAGGCCTCACCAGGCCTCCCTGGAGTTGAGTTCCAACATACTTTGAGTTTCCACTTAATGTGGTTTTTCTGGTAATGGGTAGTAGGCCTCTCTAGGCCTCTCTGTAAGCGAACTCCCATGTACTGTGGTAGCCTTCACTAGGCCTCCCTTAAGTTGAGCTCCCACGTTTTGTGGTTGTCATGTAGCAGGCCTCTCCAGGCCTCTCTGTAAGTGAACTCCCATGCACTGTGGTTATCAGGTAGTAGGCCTCACTAGGCCTCCCTGAAGTTGAGCCCCGCATACTGTGGTTGTCATGTAGTAGGCCTCTCCAGGCCTCTCTGTAAGTGAACTCCCATGCGCTGTGGTTATCAGGTAGTAGGCCTCACTAGGCCTCCCTGAAGTTGAGCTCCCACATACTGTGGTTATCATGTAGTAGGCCTCTCCAGGCCTCCTTGGAAGGTTAGCTCCCACTTACTGTGTGTTTCCACTTAGCATGGTGTTTCAGGTGGTAGGCCTCGCTAGGCCTCCCTGAAGTTGAGCTCCCACATACTGTGGCTGTCATGTAGTAGGCCTCACCAGGCCTCCTTGAAGGGTTAGCTCCCACTTACTGTGTGTTCCACTGAGCATGGTTTTTCAGGTAGTAGGCCTCTCCAGGCCTCTCTGAAAGTGAGCTCCCACGTTTTGTGGTTATCAGATAGTAGGCTTCACCAGGCCTCTCTGAAGGTGAGCTCCCACATACTGTGGTTGTCAGGTAGTAGGCCTCTCCAGGCCTCTCAGAAAGTGAGCTCCCACGTTTTGTGGTTATCAGATAGTAGGCTTCACCAGGCCTCTCTGAAGGTGAGCTCCCACATACTGTGGTTGTCAGGTAGTAGGCCTCTCCAGGTCTCCCTGAGAGTAGTTTCACAGTGGTGCTGGGTTTTGTAAGCTAGTGGCCGCTTACTTTCAGTTTAGCAGACCTTATCAGGCAGCTACCGAAGGTGAGCTTGCACCCTGGCTCGACTCAAGTTTTTATTCTCTGCTACGGGTTCCCTTCTGGAACCTCTTTATCCTGCTACAGCCTGGTTACCTACCAGGTAGATCTAATGCTCCCCTCACTGAGGGTCAGTATGAGTATGTGGTCTCCTGAGTCTGGTCAGTCGGTCGTAGGCCTCTCATGAGGCCTCCCAGTTAGATCAGTCCTTAGGCCCTCACAGACCTCCTCAGTGTTTTGAAACACAAACACTGGGTTGATCCGTGGATCCAGTAGAGAAACTCCCCTCGCTGGCAAGGGTTGTAAAGCACTATGCTGAGTCATACTCTCCAGGATATCCCGTCTCTGAGATCCGGTCCGAGTGGTTCACTGCCTGCTTC
The DNA here is from genome assembly GCF_964197995.2 of Scardinius erythrophthalmus. Classification (NCBI taxonomy): domain Eukaryota; kingdom Metazoa; phylum Chordata; class Actinopteri; order Cypriniformes; family Leuciscidae; genus Scardinius; species Scardinius erythrophthalmus. The sequence goes on along the minus strand of NC_138230.1, from coordinate 39,838,987 downwards.
GCAGTCCCTCGGGTTGGATGCCTTCCTAAAGGCAAGTGTCCAGAGGCTCTGTCTTCGGACAGACAGGAAGTGGCCAGACTGTAGTGTCTTATATGGTGACACCAGGTCAGGCCTGCCTGGTGGCATTTCAGGTGGCACGTTCCCCTGAATAGTGACTGGCTGGGGTTCCCTCAGGTTCCCTAGCCACATTCCCTAGAAGGGACCCCTTCTAAGAAGTTGAAGTTGTGGTCCTAGGCCCTTGAGCAGGCCCAGGTAGACCTTTCACTAAACTATGTTTATGGAGGTTTTCTGTGGTATCATATAGCTTGGGCTATGACCGTAGGGAGTGCTGTCACTGACAGCCCAGTGTGACCTGGGGGTGAGTGGTTCTAGCGTTCATTTGAATTGCCGGTTCTGACAGTTGTCACTGCCTTTGGGCATGCACTCCCCTTAGCATGGTGGCGTTGGTATATCGTTCCCCATAGCGTCATTCTGACGTAGTGTAGAGTTCCCTTTCGAAAGGGAACGTCTCAGGTTACGACTGTAACCTATGTTCCCTGAGAACAGGGAACGAGACACTACGTCTTCCTGCCATGCCTCGGGGCCTGCCTGCAACAGTCCCTTCAGACGATAGGATGTTTGTCATGTTTGCAAGGCGCCCTTTTATACTTGCAGGTCGCATGTTAATCATTCACGTTAATGATTCATGGGCTGTCGCCGGTCAATGTGATTGCCGTGATTTGATATTGATTTCAGACACCTGTCACGCCTGAGGCGTTCCCCATAGCGTCATTCTGACGTAGTGTCTCGTTCCCTGTTCTCAGGGAACATAGGTTACAGTCGTAACCTGAGACGTTTCCATCATATGTGCACTTCAGAATCTTGCCGGAAGTAGTAGGTCATCGGGTACTTTTTGCATACTCTTTTATGAGTACTGTGAATTCGACATACTTATCTTATCACATACTGTTTTTCACCTTCTATATGTAGTAGGGAAGTATGGGATTTCGGATACAGCCATTGTGTCCAGAATTGAGTGCTTAGACTGCGAACTAGCAAAGATGATTTCAAAACAAATTTTGGAGGAGTCCTGTGCCATTGAGATGAATGGGAATGCTAACGGACAGCGTTCCCAGAGTTTCATAGAAGTAGCGGGAATGGTTTATGGTCTTGAGGGACGCCGACAGATACACTTGATGTGATGTGACTGCTGCTGTGTTGTTCTTATGAAGAGTTTCACAATTCAGCACACGAGGGTGCCGCCATCTGCTCATCAACATGTCAAATACTCATGAGGCCATAAAACGGATTCAGAGCTTTAAATATTTGACACATGCTTCATTTCACGAGTGACTTCACTCTCATGACATTGACTGAACACTCACGAAACACTATGCTTACAAACCTCTGCATCATGCTGGGCCCTGAAATATTCTACATATTTAAAAACTCAATATCTTAAACACATCCACCAGCTCTGTGAGTGTTGTGAAGAAGATCAATGGTGTGACGATGCAAGCTGATGATTTCATATGGGTCTAAAATATCAAGGGTCATAAAGCATAACAACATGTAGCCTATACTTCCAAAAGCCTGTCAAAAAACCTGGACATTGCATAAACCTGTTCTCATACAGAGCTGTGATTGAAAGTGTAATAAGGTCTTCTGACATCTGTCATTGGCTCTGCTAATGAACACTCAAAGAAACCAGAGGTTAAATTGATCAGATATTGATAGATAAAACAGATATATAAATTGTTAGTCAAATATATGGAATTTTTACACCGTTTTTGTAAGTTTTCCAACAGACTCCATGACACCCATTTGAAAACCACTGCACTACTTTACACATTGTATATTGTACAGTATATAGTGACGCATTCTGCATTGTAATGTTCTAACTGAACATCATGCAGGTTAGTTCCGCTCATCTTTTTGACATCCATTCCAAGAGTGTTGAGATATTACAGAGTGCAGTGTGGAAGCAGAGCCTCCTCTTCTCTTCCCACAAGCTTTCATAATTTTGTAAGAATTGATTTTCCTGCTAAGACAAAATCTGAGATAAAACTCACCCTACAGTAAAGCAATAAAACACACCCTGGACAGATGATCACAAAGAAAGAGCACAGGACATTGTCTTGTCCAAACTTATCTCCTTGTTTATATATACATCGCCCTCTCCCTACTCCCTTCCTCTCCCCCTGCATCCACTAAAGTCAGAACTGACAAGTTTGTTTCCGTGAGAAACACAATGCGGCATTGGGTCCATAATGAATTAATAATTGAAAATATGGATACTCAGAATAATCAAAGATCTAAATTAAATCATAATCAATATTTATGATTATTTTCAGATAAGAAACATGATCTAAATTTGATTATCATTTGAATTTGGAGTCCGATTAAGCGTAGAGCCAGTGGGTGGTCTTTACAGTTTGATGTGGAAAACTCTGACTCAATCAGTCTAAAATTTCCTGGCCAGCCTCAAGAGAGCTGCAGACTCGGCTGGAGGGACATGAACTCGACCTCTACAACATACCGGCTTGAAGATGAGACGCATAATCATTTCATTAAGGGCTGGTAACAGAGACGCCCCCGTTCCCACTTCTCTCCTTTATACTGGAATCAACCTGTTGCTAAGTAACACTCATATTCATGAAGTCCTGTGAGCGTGTCCGCCCATGTTTGATGAACCTGTCAGCAACATGGATCTACCCTCCCATTTGCAGAGGGGTTGTGCAGAGAGCGTATGAATATTAACACATCTTGATTGCATGTTCATCAAATCAAAAATGCAAAACAACATAAAGAGACAAAGAAATTTGAGTGTACACTGTTAAAAATCATTTATCATTATGAAACCAACATTGTTCCATTGTTTCCATTCATTTGACTCATCACATTAATTTCTGGCATTTGTATTAGTTCTTAACTCAAGTTTTCAGAGTTTTAACTTGATTCAGAGTGCTGCAGTGAACTTTTACAGTAACTTTTTAACTTAGCTGTTTTCAGTGTGAAACTGTATACACACCAGATGGAAAGCTGCTTACTGGGGGGGGGGGGGGGGGGGGGATCTGAAAATGATCCGGTAATACTTTATTTAGTTACACGTTACTTAAATAAGTTTACATACTTATTATAGTAATAACAATACATTTAGCATAATTACAAGTAACTAAAACCCCTAATTCTATAGTAAGGTAACGTACTTAATACCTTTTTGAGTAAGTACAACGTACTTTTAGTAACTACTAAAATAAAGTGTAACCAATTATCCTTTCCTAACATAATGTCTTTAGCATTTGAAAATAGATGAAAATATTTAAATGAAAATATTCTGAGGCGCTAATAGAAGACTGACACACACTGTACAAATGCAACCTACTTTAACTTATTAAAAAAAAGTAACGTAAAACCAATTTAAATGGAATTGCCTTAAAATGTAAGTAATAGTAATTTTTCATTCATTTTATTCATCATTTGAGCACCATATAGAGATTAACATTTTGTGTTCATTATAATTCAGGTTATTACTATGTATTATATAAACAATATAAAGCGTGCAAGAGCGCTGTTGTACACACAAGGGTGTAAATATTTATTTATTTAGTTTTTTTGTAGAATGCTGTACAAGGTGAAGTCTTTAGATGTCTTTCATTGCACTTAGGGCTGTGCCGGTAAACTTGACAACCGCACCACCATGCGGAAAACATGGAGATTTTTATTTTAGAGAATAATCGCACAACCTGTTCGATATTCTATAGTTAAATAATCTATTCGAATATTCAAAAATCGTGACTCATCCCTGCATGGAATCTCTTGTTCCGTTTCCCAAATCTTCACTCACATCTCACCTATTTTCTAAGGGGTTTATACGTAAACGTTTCTTCCTTGGTTCGCTTTTATTTAGGCCTATTATATTCATATTCTTTACTGTGGTAAAGCAGAAAAATGCTGTAGGACAGATAGCCTACATTTTTACTTGTACGTCAAATTCTTTTTAACACCGTTTGTGCTTGTTATTAGACAAGGTGCGTCAAGTTTATTTGTAAACCGCGTTTCACACACGCCACGCGGGTAAATTTTTGTTTTGCTTTCTCTGGCAGCGCAAAATCAAACATAGCTTAAATGTCTTGCCCTCCGGTAGTTGGTCCATTACAACCGCCGGTGGTAAAAACTGCCACCGTCACAGCCCTAATTGCACTATGAAAGAAGAAATGAGAAACGGATTTGAATATAGAGAAAGAGAGTGGATCTGTCTTCAGTGTGTCTATGGGGAGGGGTGTTTAGAGGTGAAGGGGGTCAGCTGTGTGTCATTCCCAAACCACTGAAGAAGAACTAATGAGTGTGTAATAGCTCTCCATCAGCAAACACACACACACACACACACACACACACACATACACACACTTGAGACAACCAGAAAAGAGCATCAATGTCAGACTAAAACGTCTGTTATTATACAGAATACTGCAGGTATTTCAACCCGTTCTCATACCCAAGGCGTCACTTTAAACCATGCTTCAATATCTGACGCTCAAAGCACCCTTTAGCGTCCATATGAGACGCATAACCCTACCACAGACCTAAACCTACCCAACCGAAGCGTCACATATTGACGCTAAAGGGTGCTTTGAGCGTCAGATATTGACGCTTCCGAAAGCGTCAGTTACATGACGCCTAAACCTACCCATAACCGAAGCGTCACATATGGACGCTAAAGGGTGCTTTGAGCGTCAGATATTGAAGCATGGTTGAAAGTGACAAAAAGTGACGCCTTAGGTATGAGAATGTGTTGGGTATTTGGACATCTAATCAATTCTTGCCCACTCGCCATTCTCAAGTAAAGGATTTGGACGTTGACTGGAGCTCTTTTACATGAACTCTTTCCTCGCCACTGACGGAATTTTACGTCATTTATGAGACAACTGTTATACGGTAGGGGGCGCTATGACACATCTTCTGAAAGAGTACAGACTCTCCAGATCACAGCACATGCGAAGAAGAAGCAGAAACTAGCGATAGCCTATGTAATCATATGCATACGTAAAATAACACGACCATCAACATTAAACTGGATAAAAACTGCAAAACTTCCTAATGTTACCTAATGAAATGTTGACCCAGGACAAACTACAGGACTGTGCTAGCTTTGGGGTGTTAATAGACTTGATCTACTCCATCTATGTTTTGATCATCATACTGAATCTGATCCAGACATAGTCTTTGACAAAGAAATGATTTTCTCAGCTTTTTGCTCAAAATGTTGCTTTTTAAAGTTACCCACATTCAGATGTTGATAAAAAAATGCATGAAGCTAGAATAAAACATTATTTTTTTAAACAGAGGGTGTGTTCTTTCTTTTGATATATTTTATGTTCAGATATTCATACAACAACATATTCTGGGGGCCATGAAACTTTTGTGGAAATGTTAAAAAAGCTGGTGGGGAAAGAGTTAGGGGGCATTTACAAGGTGGAGATCTGAAACCATTCAGCTGTGTACAATTTCAAGATCATTTAGAAGAAAGGCATAGGCTACACATGTTTTATGTGCGCATGCTCAATCTCTGAATCACACGTAGCCTATGCACATTTGAGAACTGATCTTACATTAAATGTAGGACGGTTTCTACGCAACATTTTAAAAATGAGGCCCCAGAGTTCATACATGTATTGTTTCCACCAGTCCCCTTCTAAATATGTTTCATTAAAAGGTCGCTACATGTTTGTTTTGTTTTCTCATTAGATTTTAGCGCGGTTTGCCGTTGCTAGGAAACATTGTTTTGTTTACAGTGTTTATCGTGGTAAACGCGTGCTGAGGTCGCGTTTGTTCTCGTTGAGCGTGAAGATTTGTTGTGGCTGCGTTTTATGGGAATTAACTTTGTTAATGGGAGGAATTATATCTTTAATACATGTCTGGGCTACATAAATCAGATGTCTTGGAGATGCATGAACATCTGATCAACATCTTTAAAAGAGCGGATTGCCAACGTTCTGAATTATTTACATCTTATTTACATACCCTAGACGTTGTTCTGACAGCTGGCAAGTGTGCACTTAGTGTTTTATGAGATCTTGCCCACAAGCTTTTTACCTTTACTGCCCCTAGATTGTGCCAGGAGATCGTTGGGTCTAAATGCTGCTCTGTGCCGCTCAAAACAGCTCCATTTGTCGGGAAAGGACACGCTTAATGTATGTTAATGGAAGATTAGCTGACAGTGAGTGGGCTGAGGATGTGCATTTATATGTAGGGATGCATGTCTCCGCTTTATGGAAGGATTAGATGAGCATTAGAACCTGTTGAAGCGCACGTTTGCACACACACTCGCGATATGTGTTGATCCATCTGCCATCGGGAAGGTTTACACACATATGTCATCCAGCAATGAGGTTGCTGGCAGCTCATTACATTCTAAATGATGCGACTCAATCTGTCAAAGCCCAGACCCACAATTCATTAGGTCAAGCAGAAGCACACACACACACACACACACACACACACACACACACACACACACATTTTGGATGGGGCTTGGTCAGGCTCGAGTGGTCCTTGAATGTACTTTACACACAGATCTGACAGGTGTGGCACTCACCCAAAACACCATCTTCCATCATTTTTCAAGTCGATCACTCCATCCACACCCTTTCCTCTGAGACAGAGGCTGCGTTTCACTCCACTTTTACACATACAATTGCAAACTTCCCTCAGCATTTCCCTTGGTGGATCCCCGTGGACATTTTGAAGTTCTGTCAATTTCGACGAGGGAGGGGAGTTCATTTGGACAGACCCTTGGCTCATTGATTTTGACTGAGGGTGCGAGTCTACTCAATATGTGACAAAAATAATTAGGGGTTTAACAATATATCGTGTTACAACATATCGCAATACAAAAATGCAATACTATGTGTCGTGGATAGTGACAATCTCTATTGTGTATAGTAATTTAGTTCACCCAAAATAAAAATTATCATGAAAGAAAAAAAAAAGTTTACATTTTAGTGTCAGTTCTACATTAAACTATATATATAATGTTGAATATAATGTATGATAATGCAATGGGGGATATTTGTGGGTTCTGATAATGCCAAATGTCTTATGTTGCCGGTGAAAAGTGGCCTACATTATTTTAAATATATATAGTCAGAGTGCAAGCATATTCATCTAAAATAATTATGTATTTTCAGTTTAAGAATCATGAATATTTTTATTCTGGTGTCACCATTGTCCTGTGCATTGGGTTAGTCCAAGTCCAAGCCTATTCATTTACAATGTAATACCAAATTTACCATTTTAACCAACTGTACATTTTTTGTTAACCTTTTACCATCTTGAAGTATTGCATTAATATTGTATTGTGAGTTCAGTATCATAGATATTGAATTGTGCCATAATAAGGGTATCGTTACACCCTTAAAAATAATAGTACCTAAAAAATTAATAGCTACTGAAAATTCAGCTTTGCCATAACATAATTAAATAAAATTTTATATTAAAATATACAGTAACATATTTCACAAAATTACTGTTTTACTGTATTTTTAAAAAGCATTAAAAAGTGAGTTCCAGGCCTTTTAATAAAATGTGGCATATATAAAACATTTGCACAGAGTCATAAGCACACGCATAAGCAATTAATAGTGTGTCCTACATGAGCAGTTCATCCAATAAATCTCAATAAATCGCTGTCACATCAGGACTTTTATTGTATAATCTATATCAGTTGTCATAATCACTGAATCAAGTGTGATCTTATAAAAGGATGGTCTGTAGTTAATGATGCTGTTGAGATCTGAGTTTGGTCTGAAGCTGTGATTTGTGTCAGAGCAGTGGCCGGAGACACGTTCAGGCTTAATAAGCACTGTTTCAAAAACAAGTGAGAAAAGAGGTGTTGGATTTATTGGCCATTCAGCTAATGGAATAGCTGGAAATACATGGATGAAGGAGAGCGTGTGTGAAAAGCAGCTCAGAGAGTGTGAGTGTGTTCGGAGGGGGGATATAGTTGTGGAGTAATACGTTGGTAAGGCTAATAAATGTGTTTTTGTGTCTGTGAGAGGGAAGAATGCTAGTAATTGGCTAAACACTTCAACATGATTTTTTTTGCCTCTTCTGAGCACTTTGGCTTGGTTATACATTTGCAATCATATATATGTAAATCACACACACACACACACACACACACACACACACACACACACACACACACACACACACACACACACACACACACACACACACACACACACACACACACACACACACACACACGTCTGGTGCACTATCTTTGTGAGGACTCTCCATAGACGTAATGGTTTTTATACTGTACAAACTGTATATTCTATCCCCTTACACTGCCCCTATCCCTAAACCTACCCATCACAGGAGACATTCTGCATTTTTACATTTTCAAAAAAATGAATTCTGTATGATTTATAAGCTTTTGTACCCATGGGGACCTCAATTTAGGTCCCCACGGTGACACGAGTCCCCATGAGTCTGTGTGCATTCAGGTTTAAGTCCCCACCGGTGTAGAAAAACATGTCCACACACACACACACACACACACACACACACACACACACACACACACACACACACACACACACACACATTGATTAAAATTACATATTACATATATATATATATATATATATATATATATATATATATATATATATATATATATATATATATATAAAAAATTATCAATATATATAAAATGTATTTATCGTTCACTGTTTGGAGTCTGAAAGATTTTTTTTAAATATTACAGTTTTTTTTATTCGCTTTGGTACTATTTTCACAAGTAAGGTGTACATTTTCAAAACTCTTAGTACAAAAATCCAAACTGATCACACTTGTAACACAGCTAGTCATTCTTTCAAAACCTGATCTCATGCTTTCAGTCAGTTGCACATGTTTTCAGTCCACATAATCATTGTTTCAAACACAAGATTATTGTAATATGTACTGAGAACATTTGGTTTAATCACAGAAACACAACAGTATGATCGTCTTTCAGTTTAGTACTTTTAACAATCAGCTCATTCAACAGCAAACAATGCAGGATACATGTTTCAAATCACCCTGGTTGCTGAATTAATTACAGTAATACAGGCTATGCCACATTAGAAAATACACATGCATAACCTAACTTATGTAATTTTATCCATAATGTTTGTAATAGTATCTATCCAGTGTGTTATCAAAAGGTGTGATGAAGCACAGCCATGATGTTCTGTGCTAGAACAGAGTTTGCTGGCAATGAATACAGTAAATGATTTTGACTATTTGACTGAATATACTGTAGTGAACCTTTACAGATGAAGGTTGAGTTACAGTAATCTAACTACCATGTCTCTACCATGTTTACAGTATCACATGGCATACATACTGTAATGTAAAATGCTGTATTTGATGCCGTCTGTCTCCCTTCTACTGATGCATCTCTGATCAATCTGATGTTTTACAGTCATTGACTGTTTCCTCTCCCTTATACTCTATTCTGCTTTACAGTATTTGCACAAATGGCAAATTTCTCTTTATCCTTCTCTCTCTCTCTCTCTCTCTCACACACAAGCGTGCACACACACACACAGAAAAACATGTCCACACACACACACACACACACACACACACACACACATGCGTGTTCACACACTTTGAACATGATGGAGGTTATTATATAAATTGGTTTTCCATATCAATGGAAATGGCAAACAAGTTCTATAGAAACTGTATATAGAATCAATATCTATTGAAATCTATAGGTGTACCAAATGATTCATTGATTAACCATTAAGATCAGTTGGATTAAATAATAGACAAATGTATTAAACTGAACAAGAAGAGATGCAAATCAAAAGTTTGGTAGTAAGAGCTTTATGAAAGGCAGTTACTGTGAATGAAACATTTATGTACATGAAACACTTATTTTGTGTTGTGGAAAGGATACTTTGTGATTTTGTATATTGTACTAACACAATTGAAAACATAATGAAATGTTTGAAAAAAGTACACTTTTGATGATCTGTTGTGATATTAGCACTAAGAGTTTGGAAAATGTACACCTAACTTGTGAAAATAGTACCAAAGCAAACAAAAAAACCTGTAAAAAAAGGAATATCTCTATGTTCACTGAGGCTGATTTTCCCGAACTCTGACCTTTCCCGTGATCGCTATGGCAACGTAGAACAAGCCGGTATCGAACTTCCGGTTTACGTTAGCCTGAAGATACCGCTATCAGAGAGCCTCAACAAGCCCAAACAATTTGCTTGGATAATGAGGAGTAGAGCTTAGATCGGGCCCAAAAAATCAAGCCCGACCCTACCTGAACCCGTTGTGTCCGAGCCCGGCCCGACACTTTAACTGTAATTATGAGCCCGAGCCCAAGACCCAATCATTTTTAATATGTGGGCCGTTATAACCAGGGGCGGCACCAGATAATTTTTTAACGTGTGCTGAGGGGGTGCTATTATATATAAATACTTTTAATAAATGAGCAAAAATTGGCCACTTAATATTTAATATTCAATTATTTTAATGATCATAATTAAAGTATTAATGTTATTAAATTGAACAAGCACAACATTCGGCATTCAATCAAATATTATTAAAGATTTATTATTATTAATAATGTTATTTCAACACAATATCTCATTATTTTGACATCATATGTGTGCCGAGTGTTCGTGCAATAAGCAAGATGTGCATTTGTAAATCCAGTGAAACGCGTGCATTGATTTTTATTAATAAACTAGTGTTTTGTGTCAGTGTCTGCTGCAAAGATGAAGATGATCATGGTGTTCACTTTTCATAATCAACATAGATGGAAAAAAATTGCATTATAATATTTGAACAAATATGAAACTAAATGAACTAAATGCTCTTATTTAATGGCTACAACAAATATAGGCCAACATACTCTCTATTTGTACAAATTGCTGCACATTCAAGTTAATTCTCGAATTAATTTTCAAATTATTGAAAACAATAAACATACCACTTAAAAATATATATACAGTTGTACTGCAGTTTTTTCTAAGTAGCGTTACAAGAAACTCTTTCTGCGTAGAGGGTCCGTTTATGTTGGAAACAACTCCCATTCATAAAATCCTTCAGTTTTCGCGTGTTGTTTGTGCACCTGACAACGGTACACGTTGAGCCACAAGGAGCCATTGCTTAATCTGTCAGCATTACTACTTGTCAGTAATCAGTTTCACCCGTTTGTACCGCGACGCGAGTATCCCTTGTGTGCAAGCTTCATTAAGCGTTACGCTAAACCGGAACTGAGATACTGGCAACAGGAAGTATCGAGTGTCATGGCGACGCCCATTAAGGCTCAGGAAAGTTGTGGATAATTAAACTAAAGTAGCATATCAAAAGTATGGGGTCATTATGATTTTTTTATTATTATTATATATTTTACTTTTACTTTTAAAAAGTAAACAATCAGAAATATAATATGAATTAAAAAATAATTATAAAAGGAAATGCATACTTTATTTAGCAAGAATGCATTCAATTGATCAGAAGAGACATTAAAGGTGCTCTAAGCGATGTCACGTGTTTTTCAGGCCAAAATTTTTTTGTCACATACAGCAAACATCTCCTCACTATCCGCTAGTTGCCTGTCCCCTGAACACACTGTAAAAAAACACGGCCTCTGCAGACACCCCAGGCTCCACAAACGGCAACAAAAACAAACTGGGTTAACCCGCACCACGAAACATAACAAACTGTTCCAGCCAATAACAACAAGAAGGATTTGGGGGTGGGGTTTGGGGAGTTAGTGAGCGGATGAGGAGGAGGGAGGGTCTAGCTAGCCTCCATTTTGTTTGACAATACTTTAAACGTCAACAAGAAGTGACGTCACCCAACATCACTTAGAGCATAAAAACGTAAAAACAAAAAAAACATTAACGTATTCTGAAAAAAGAGGTGGGAAATCTACCCTGGAAATCCAGAGTTCTCGCGAGAGCACAATTTGAATTTGCTCAGTGAGTCACTCTAGCATTGAGTAATGATGCTCATTAACTATGCCCTTGTAGCCGAGCTGCACCAATCACATCGGTGTATCTGATATAGGCGGGCCAGAGGCGAGCTAAACAGATTGCGACAGCGCCTCATTAGTAACGACGTCAAAGTCATTAGTAAACATTGCAAGATGGCTATGGATGAACGGCAGTTGTTTTAAACGGCTTTGGCTGCTACACTGAACGAGTTAGACTTGGCTTTTAATCTAAAAGAGGAAGAGAAGACAGTGCTCGAATCGTTCCTTTGCAAGAAGGACGTTTTTGCTGTTTTGCCGACCGGATACGGCAAGAGTCTAATTTACCAGTTAGCAGGATTCGTCACCCCGTGTATTGTTTTGATTGGTCGTAGTGTTATCCAATTGCGTGCAGTGAGATTTTCAAATGCATGCTCGGTGTCGCCCCTCGAGTTGGCCGATTTTCATTACTCAATGCCAGACCATTAATCTTTCAGATTTGAGTCTGGATTTCCAGGCTATGGGGAATCTGCACTGATAATAATAAATGTTTCTTGAGCATCAAATCAGCATATTAAAAGGATTTCTGAAAGATCATGACACTGAAGACTGGAGTAATGATGCTGAAAATTCATCACAGGAATAAATTGCATTTTGAAATACTGTATATTACAATAGAAAACAGTTATTTAAAATGGTAATAATATTTTGTAATATCACTATTTTTACAGTTTAGTTAACATTTGCTGGCCAAAACAATAGTTTTTTTGTTTTTGTTTTCTTACATTTTTCCTAATTGTTGTAATGTTCAAATGTTGCTGAAAACCCTGTAATAGACTGTTTAATGTCAGATTTCACATTGAAATGTTCAATAAATCCCCTTGCCCGTCAGGGATCACCAGTGATCCCGAATTTTGTATTGTTTTCATTGTGTTTGAGCTTATTTATCTCTCTATTAGTAATTGCTAGAGCAATTCTGAGTATTTCATAGTAAACTGTCAAGTGTCAGCTTTTAAATGATACCTTGGTTTTGTGTGTAATCAGAAGGACTCATTAGCAACAACCATTTTATTATGGGTATGTCATTTTGCACTCGATTGCCAAAAATGGGGGTGACTGGTAAGGGGATAACTCTTTTTTCTAGCATACAAGTACAGAGAAATTGACTTTTAAAAAAAACTTTCCCTCAGAAACAATCACTTTTACTAGCCCTGGTCTCCTGTGTCATCTTTTCCAAAAATTTAGTCTGTGTGTTTTATTTGTCTGTTGAGAACAGTGCACCCAGGTGGTGCGTCTGTGGATATAATCCTGTGAATGGTCTAGTCTAATTAGTTTCTGAATACTGGCAGTCCAGTTTGTTTATTTTTGATTTGCTCAACTAGTTCTGCCTGATTGATTCCAAGGTCAGACGACTTCCAGTGATACTTAGGCCTTCCCAGCTAAATCATTCTCTCGCCTCAAACAGCGCTGTTGAAATTCATAAAAGCGAGCCCAGTCGAGGCGGGGAAAGAAACGTGTAAATTGTTAATCAGCGCAAGCCGGCACCAAAGTCACCGCGCCAGCACAAAAATTCCTTCAGTCTCATTAAGGCTTAATGTGTTCTCCGAGAAATGGGCCTGTCTTGTTCATTGTTTCTGTGTTAACAACTAATTTCAAAAGAGGAGTAATTCGCTTCTGTTTACACTGTTGATTTAACCTGGGAGCCCTCTTGTTTATTTGTGATGTTGTCTCAACAAATGTTCTCCATTTTAGTTGTTAGGCTGAAATAGGCCTCCTTCTGTCAAATCTGCTCTTGCGTTTGAATTATAAACTGCTTGTGTCATCTGACGAGAGTTGTGCTAACCCACAGTGCAGCCATGACATTTGGAAAAGTCCACATCCCATCCCAAATACAAATTACTTTTATTTTCAGTAATATATTTTGTTACATCTAAAATTTCTGTAATCAGAGAGGCACAAATCTGAGACAACTCTGGCAAGCTCTTCAGTAAAGTTACATCACACTTTTTCAATCAAATTCAGCCAGATGCTACTAATATTAATAACGATGCTACTGGCACTTGCATATACAGTCGCAAAAGGCTGTCTACTCTCCGCCTACTGACCATTATGGGAAGTGCGCTAGTCAGATGCAGCAATAATCTATGACAGCAGCAATTTCATCAGCAGCAATCTCAACATCATCATCATCAGAAATAATCTACAGCAGCAGCAGTGTAGCAGATCTGTTCCAAGACCAAATACATTAACATAAATCCATTAGCCTACCATGCTAAAAATCTTCGGAGAGTTGTCATGATAGAAATATATATTGATCCTCAGTCATTCATCTCTTAGAATTGTAACATCAGTGCATTCTTAAAGGCACAATTTGTAAGACATTTGAATTATAATATCCAAAAACCACTAGAAAAAGATCATATATTAACTTAAGCTTGTTCACTTACATTATCCCAAATATTGACTTCCCTAACACTATGCGGTCAACCTAAAATTCTAATCAGTTTTGGGTCGCTTCTCAATCCCAGGCCTCATCCTCTGCCACTTTCAAATTTATTTCCCTCTCCCCTCTACAATGTCCTATTTAATAAAGGCAAATAAGCCATAAAAATAATGAAAAACAGAACACAGAAGAAGGACATCAACAAGGAACACTGGAAAGTCTGGATTGCGGACAGGAAAGCAAACTAACAACTATAGAAGTCACACTGGCACCTTCCCAGAACTCTGTGCTGGTAAAGAGGTTGTTAATGATTCACACGTTTCTTGTGGACTCTTGGCTGCACTCTTGAACACGTCGTTCCCCACAGGGACTGCAGATGGAAAACTGTAACACACACACGCACACGCATACATACACACACACAATAGCCACATGGCAATATCAGTGTGTTAAAAAGTCTCCCTCTGAAACAGACTGTCTCACACCGTACAGAACATACTGAACTTTTTTTTTTCAATGTTAAAGACAGGACACATTCTCAAAATGTAAATTTGTGAGTCTATTGCCTTTCTCCATCCCCTAGTATTTTTAGACAAAACATTTGCAAATGTCAGCTTAACTCTGCTTCTGTGAGGGTTGCTCTCTATACATCAC
>NC_138230.1:39021419-39218919 GCF_964197995.2 Scardinius erythrophthalmus | reverse complement strand
TAGAAGATAACTAATCAAAGCGGAGAGGAGAGGGAACTTTGAAACGGACTGCAGCAAAGAGTGTTTTAAAAAAAAACTGGACAGTCACTTTGGTGAGCGGGAAGAACTGAAAAGTGGCGCCTGAAACTAACTTGTTTGTGTTCGCGGCACTAATGACACTTCGAATCCCATAAGAGAGAACTTTGAAACTGACTGCAGCGAGGAACACGTTCTTTTAAAACTGGAGGTTTTGGTCAGAGTGTTTTGGCTCCATCTAAATCACTCGAACGGTGACTGAGGAGCTGGAACTGAACAAAGGCTTGAGAATGCGTAAACGTGAGTGATTATAAATGCATTAAACGGAGAAGGAAAAATCATATTGATTCACTGTAATACATAATTTATTCCCAAATTTCAGTGTTGATTAAGGCTTTCAGACTGTGTATTTCTTGGTGGCACTCAGCCTGATGGTTTTGGCTGTAATGTTTGTTGTAATAATCAAGATTATTGATTATTAAACATTTACACGCAATTTCGTTTGAGTTGAATTTCGCTACTACAACAGAGCTTGAGTTTGTATTCTTTTCTGCACTTTTTATATACAGGTGCAAAAGTTCTAATTTTGATGATTATGGCTTACAGCTTATGAAAACCCCAAAATCTCAGAAAATTTAAATATAACATGAAATCAATAAAAAAGGGATTTTAAATAAAGAAATGTCGCCCCTCTGAAAGTATAATCATGCATATGTATATTGTTATATAAACAAAATATATTAGTTTCACCTTTTAATTTGAATTACTGAAATACACGAACTTTTGCACGATATTCTAATTTTAACCTATATACTGTATATATATATATATATATATATATATATATATATATTCTTTTTTTTTTTTTCTTTTTTTTTTAAATTCATGTTGCTTTTGCTATCCATTTTGGGTGTTTTTGCTTATAAATAAATGTTCACTTTTTTATTAGCCTATTACTGTTTCCTGTGTTTTTACTATAGTAATTTCCTGCATGATATTAATTTCCAACCTATTTTGGGGTTCCCTTTTTGACCTAGAGCTGTGTTGCCAAAATGATCCAAACTGGGTTGTTTTTACCTCACCATTTTTTTAGACTGTCTTGTAAATTGAAATAATTACAGAAATGTACTGCATGTATTTATTTATTTATTTTAAGTAAATGGATGTAAAGTTATTTCACAGTATTAATACCATAGAATTACAATAGATTTCTGGCAACTCTGCTGCCAGTATTTTACAATTATTTGACATTTTTTTACAGTGTTTTTGTCTTGTAGCTAATTATGATAAACTAAAATTAAAATGGTAAATGGACTGCATTTTATATAGCGCTTTCAACAGACCCATGGCCACCAAAGCGCTGTACATATTACCTCACATTCACCCATTCATTCATGCATCGACGGCGGTGTCAGCCATGCAAGGCGCCATCCAGCTCGTCGGGAGCAGCTGGGGTTAGGTGTCTTGCTCATGGATACCTCAACACTTGGTCAGGTGGAACCGGTGGATTGGAACCACCAACCTTCCGGTTTGTAGACAACCTACATGAACCACTGAGCTACTGCCACCCCAATTAAAGACAGTAAAGGCTCTACCTATAGGTCAGCCGATAAATTCAGACATTAAACCAGGTCTCATGTTATTTCTGCACTATTAGTGGCTCCAAACTAAATTGCATACAGGCTTTCCAAACACTCACTTCTCTTGCAATGTTTGGACAAACTAGTCAGAATACACAGTAGTTGTGTTTCTGAAAGACTGTGTTTTAAAACGAATCAATGAATAATTCATCGATTTACTCAAATACAATCATTTGTCTTATTCCTTAATTAATCTGTGCATCGGAACAAATCAGTTGAATAAACGATTCAATGATTCACTCATAAAGACAGTCAACTGTTTAATTCCTGAATTAATCTAAGTGTTTGAACAAACTAATTCAGTGAATGCTCAGCAAAAGTGTTCATTGAGGGCGCATAACGACCCTTGTGAAATCAAAAATGACAATTGGGACATTCTAGGGTCTTGTCTTGTCCACAACGCCGCAAGTGTCAGTATCAATCCTGATCGAATAAGTGTTTTTAAACAAGTTGATTCAGTGAATGATTTAATGACTCACTCAAAGTCAGTCAGGCCCTGTCCCAAATGGCACCCTAAACTCTTGTGGCACTTTCATGACATAACACTGCTTTTTAGAATTCTGCTGGGGAACTTGCGTGACGTCAACCAACCATTTCAACCATTTAAAATTTTAAAAGGTTAATGGTTTTGGTGGTAAATTGCACCATTTTACCAAATCATAAAGTCTCTACATCACAGAAAGGTTTTACAGGTCAACCCTGTCGTACAGGCAATGTAAGTGAGTTAATAAAACCCACTAAGCACTAAGAAAGTGACCAACGGGACAGCTGAAATTTGCCATGCCATCTCCAGGGTCCTGTTTACTCAGAAAATTGGCCCCTCAGAGGGAATGAGGCATCCAGCTTGCCTAGTTAAAGTGATGGACGTGACTCCGGTGCATTGATTTTTTTCTAAGTCTTAGCACTCTCCATCCAACTAACCGGCAAGCAGGGGTGCAAGGTAACTTTCAGGATCATGCTACCTTCTCTTGAAATGCTAACCTTTGGTTTTGACTGCATTTATGCCTGGTGCACAGCTACAATAACTCAGCCTTTTTATGCCTGACCTCTCAAAGCCCCATTGAACACGTATTCAACTGGCCTTCAGAACAGTGTGAGAAGGTAAACTGAAGGAGCCCTGCATAAAACTAGTCAAAATGCAATTGCTTTTATTTAGGTAGGTTATTTTGCCCTTGATCTTGTCAGGTGGCAATCAATGTTTGATAAATAATAATAAGAAAGAGCCTAATTTCATTCCATGGTAAAGCTGGCTGGGAGAGGGTTTTAATTAAGTTAATTAGTCTAACTTAATTAGGCTGTTTAGCAGGTCAGTCTGTCGAGGCTCTAACTGACAACTGCGCTTGAAGATAATCATCCCCAGAACCTGAATTTAACTGAATATTAAGAGCATATCGTTTCTGCACTAGTGTTACTAAACGGAATTTCAAAAAGGTTTCTCAAGTATTTAACTTGTCCTTCTTTGGCCAGAAAACAAATAGTCCCACCTCCAAACCCATTCTATTTGTCTCATAAATAATGACATTCATACATACTGTATATATAGTTCCACATAAATCAATTAACTTACATTATGTTTTTTTTTATAATTTGGTTTAGATCAATAATTCTTTGTGAGAAAAGATAGTTTTTGTACATTCAATGGAATAAAGCTTTTTTAAGTGACAAATCTAAAAATCCATTTTAATTTTACACGTGACCCTGTCATGATTCATTTCTTAATGACTTTTTTACTCAGAGTAAAGCAAAATTAAACACACTCTTCATGTTTCCTAATAAGCAAAAGCTTCCCTTTTTGTCACAATGGAAACCCAACATTACAAAAACGGATCTAAACCTCAACATGGACATTAAGCACTATCAAGTCTCCATTTTGTCTCATCTCATTAAAACTCATAAAATACACTCAATTTTAACATTTAATCTCACCACCCAGTTTTTACTGAAGCATGCTGGGAACTAAAACTCCCTGACTAGTTTCAGTTAAAGTTTCACCAAAAAGTAATTCATGTAGTCCCAAAATAAATCAAGTTAACTTCCATGTTACAAATTTAAGTGGAATTGAACAAGCAGCAAAAATATTTTTTATCCTTGTGTAGTCTCAAGTGTCTCATAGATAAACAAGAGAAAAGGCTTAGCAAATTAAAGTAGTTCAAATTTAAACCTCAAGGTCAAGTAGCAACATACTTCAAAAACAAACTGTGCTTAGCGTCCAATCAGCCCGCAAGAACATCTCGGGACGACACAAATGCATTTCTGTAAGTGTTATAATTGCTGCAGTAACGAGGCTTTTGACCCTGAGTCTAGATAGTGACTGAATTAGCAATCCACAAAAGCTGTCCTTTAGGCATTTCCATTCCCGCCTGAGCCGGGTTCGCCTCATGGCATTTCAAACACACCACAGATCTGTTGAAACGTTTTATCACGAGGGTGAGCCGTGGTGACACGCGGGTGTAAATAAAGCTCAAACAAGCCCCTCTCCACCACCTAACGGGCTCTCCAACTAAAGGCCATCCGTATATTGTGGCAGGAATGTCATTTTATTACCCGAATCAATTCGGCAGGGCTCCGTAGTGACAGCAGAGGGATGTGGCCTTCGTTGGCCGGGGGTTATCTGACGTGTGCAGGCAGGGAAACACACAGCCTTCGTAATGAACTCAACACTTACTAATAAAGTCTTTATTGCCGAGCCACGTATGAACTGATACCAGAGTCGCCCCGTACGACCGCGTGCTCGTAAACTAATGAAAATGAGCTTTTTCTCACAATCGTTTTTTCGCGAGGCAGGGAAGGCAGACGCAATTAAGTGATTTAATAACACGAACGTCTCGATGCGACAAATCATCAACCGAGAAACAACTTAAAACATTTTTTATTAATCAAGACCTTAGAGGCAAAAACCCATTTATTGTGACCTTTAAAAAGCAATGAGTGAGAAAAATGCAGTGAGAGACAGATAACCACCCGGCAAGCTGAAGACCATCTCACATCCTCCAATCGTCCCACCCGTGCGTTGGTCCCTATGTATAAGAGTTTGGGGTCTACAGAGGTCTTTTCATGGGGAGAGCCTGTCAAAAGGGCCCTGGGTTTTAATTGAGAGGCTGAAAAAGAAGATGGATCCATGAGGTGTGAACCTCTCTACTGTCTCTATCCCGCTAATGCTCTCCGCTCACATCTAGAAGTCAAGGCTGGAAAGGATAACAAATCGACTCTTCAGTTCCACACTTCTGAACTGCTGCTTCTTCATTCAACTGCGGCGAATCCAAAGCACCGCTCCCCTTTAATGTCGATCCCCACAATCTTGCCAAGGAGGAGAATTATAGAAGCTGGCTGCATTTTAAGATGGCATTTAAAAAAACATCCGGACCAACCGCAGGTAAAGAGGTTCACAGCGTGGCAGATTACAGAACTTAAGTACTTCAACACACTGCTCATTTCTGGAGTGCTCTTTGATTCCCATAATGGAACCTATTATATTTCAAATGGAAGTAACGGCTAGAAGACATTTACCCTTCACCCTGACTTTTTGTTTCAAGGGTCAGATGTGTCTACATTGACAGTATGACGATAGTTCAACCAAATATATAATGATTTTAAAATGTCTAGAGCGTAACAGCCTAAAGAGCTTTCCTTGAATGTCCACTCTATGACTCTAAAATACTCAATATAAATATGCACAATGAATTGATTTCTAATGACATTTTACCAATATTTCATCTGGTAAAGTATAGCAATGCCAAGGTCATGGGTTATACACACACACACATGTATGTTAGCTCATTACCAGTATGACACTTCCATTAAACAGTGACAAAAAAAATAGGTTTATGCTATTGATAGGATCCAAAGGTTGCATGAAACAAACAAACAAAAAAAACTGATTGGAATTGTATGTTTGTGGTGTTAAAGCCTTTAAAACCAAAAAAAGAAAAGTAAAGTAGGAGAGTGTTCCCGTTTCCTGTTCTGTCATCGCTTTTATACAGTTAAGTTGGAGAGAGGATATAAAATGATGACATCAGCAAAAAAATAAAAATCCAAAGAGGACAACAAAAACCCCGTAGTGAGGGTGAGATAAGACAGCAGGTCCTACTAAAACCAAGCACAGCATGTGTGTGTCAGAGAGAGAGAGAGAGAGAGAGAGAGAGAGAGAGAGAGGTATGTGGCCCGGTGTGTGTGTGTGTGTGTCTGTGATTAAACAGGATTGTGTCTGGTCTCTGCGAGTCCCCGGGGAGCGGCCGGTCTCACGGCAGGCTGTCACTGAACACATTCTAAAGGCAAAGACTTGTTTAATCCCTGTGGCCCTGGTGCACCTCCCACTGTCTAAAGCTCTTTTCTCTGTCTCCACTCGCCTTCCTTCCATCGCTTTTGTTCTGAACTGCACAGCTCTCATTCTGTAGCAGCGGGTTACCGATCTGCAGCTTTTCTTCAACGCCTTTGACTTATAATAGCCCTATTTACAGGAGATACACAGCACACACAAAGGAGGTCTGCTGCCAGAACATAATTCTTTATCAGTCGATTTTATGAGCGAGACATTAAGCACTTTTACATGTATTTGAAACAAAGGGATGCTGAGAGTAAACTGGAAGCTTTTTTATCTCATTTGTATCAATTTTTTAAACAGATGAACGAAATATCTGTGAACATTAATAACCATATTTTAGCAAACACATACTGACATTTCTAAGTATCTTCACATTATAATTTTTTTTGCACATTTACCATGGTAATACTATGTTGTTGTTGTTTTTACATGGTATCGTAACACCATGTTTTTTGTACATTTACTATAGTAAAACTATGTTTTTGTACCTTTACTATTGTAATCCCATGTTTTTGGATATTGTATCATAGTTATACCATATGTTTTTGTACATTTACCACAGTAAAACCATGTTTTTGCATATTGTATATGTAGCAATACCATTTATCGTAGTAATACTATGTTGTTTTTTGAACAATTACTTTGGTAACATCATGTTTTTGCACATGTTACCGCAGTAATGTTTTTGTACATTTGGACATTTACCATGGTAATAATATTTTTTGAAAATGTACAATGGTAATACTGTGTTTTTGGACATAGCATCATGGTGATGTGTGACGTAACACTAGCACAAGCAACAGTAATCTTAATATTTTGATAATAAAAACCTAGAGAGAAAAAACAAGTAAAAATAGGAACAAATATGACAGTTATTGTCATACAGTCAGAGTATTCCACTGAGCTATAAAATTAATGTTGATAGCTCAAATAAAACTGGTCTTGGAAGAATTTGAGATTATATTGATATCTCTGAGGGGTTCCATCATTATATCACAGCCAAGATGGTTACAAAACGAACCATGCTAACATCATAACTGTTATTACCATATCACTACCATTCATCTAAGCATCTCCAGACTAAGATTCGTGTGCATATACAGTAAACAGCATCTGCATTTGTCATACTATCATTATGCGCTCTGCTTGAACCTTTTAATTTTAATCCTGAGCAATAACTCCTTGTTTCTAATTCTGCCATGTCCACTAAGACCACCTCCATTTTTCACATTTTACTTTCTCTTCAGCAAACATCAATTAACTCCCATTTTCCATGCCGCGAGAGTCTGGCTAGCAGAACTGTCCATTTAAAGATAAATCGAAAAGCAGATGCATTTATTAACCTAATTGGGTTTCCAAGAAGACACATAATGCCGTTGATTGCACTGTAATTCAATGAGAAATATAAATTAAATGTTTGGGAGAACGTGAAAGCACTCAGTAATTTCCAAAAAATAATACAAAACAATCACTGTAGGCTAAGTCAACGGCGCGGATCGACTGCGGCTTTTTAGGAAAGGGATCAGGAGCAGCCGCTGACGTGTGCAGGGAAGGAAGGAAGGTATATAGGATTTAAAACAGCGGCTGACTTTCACCACTGGTGCTATCGGGACACTTCTGCATCTTCAAACCACATCTGCTTAGCCTTTATCTGTAATTAACAAAGCCAGGAAGCCGATAAGCCCGGTTAGAGTATTTAAAGAATCTGTGGTAAAGATTTGTATTTATTTATGTAATAAATCATGTCAGGAAATGTTTCAGAGAGAACTGGGGTGATACTTGAGCGATGACCATTGTGGAATAAATGAATAAATAAACCATAGGACGGACTTCTCTTCCCAACTTTCAAAGCCAGTCTGTTTTTGTACAAAAATGTGTTATGGGTCTAAAGAAATTAATAATTCCACAAAATAATACTGCGGTAAATCATTAAAAAAAATTAATAACTAAAATTATATTAGAAATAGAATTATTAGATTTAAATTATATAAAGGTAACACTATTTTACAGTGTTCTAGTTACAAATTTAACATGTGCTCACTATAGTAATAACAGTAAATTATGCACAATCACAAGAAACTAACCCTAAACCAAACCTGGAAGCACTTTATTTGACACTATATGCACTTATAGTGTACTTACCTACGAAGGTACAGGTTAATGTAAGGTAATAACATGGGTTAAGGTTAGGTTCAAGGTTAGTATGTAGTTATTACCCAGTTATTGTAATAATAACTACTGTATAACAAGTACATATTACGTACATGGGGAACAGAACTGTAAAATAAAGAGCTACCCTTTATTTTACAGTCCTGTTTCCAGTGTACATGTGCTGTCTAGGTATGCAGCTGACTAGATTTCAGATGGCAATTGATGCAAAAATTGGGGAAACAAACTATTACTCAATTTTTTAGCACCAGCCATTGCTTCAATGCAGCTGGAATTCTGGGAGAATGTACGAATACGACTGAAGTGAGTATAGGGAGAATTCTGTTGACTCTCACCTTTGATGAGGAGGTGTCACATTCCTGACAGATCCATCCGTAGCCGGTTTGTTTGGGTGACTTCTTCAGGGGAGGGTCGAGACAGCCGAAGTGGTAACAGAGCTGACACTCATCACACCTATGAGGAAAACAGCCAGCACATTAGCAGCGAGAATACATTAAAATGCAGCTGCGGTACCACACACACACACACAGTCTGCTTATACCCTGCCAAGAGGGCAGTATGGCCCTAACCAGGCAGGTATGATAGATGGTGACAGAGCCATTTGCTGTCAGGTAACAGATGCTTAATAGATTCAAAACACATTGGCACACAACCTCTCACACGGCCTTGTACAGCCATCATAAAACACGCTGCTCGATTGGTCCTGCTGAAATGAGTTTCAGCTCATCGTGTCGATAAATCTCTATGGGATTTTTATTCCAGAGTCAAGGTGTCAAGAAAGACACTGAGATTCTGTCCTTAGTTATAGGTCTGCTCAACCACCAGCTATCCGATTTTACATAAACCGTAAAAGACCTCCATCTTGGGTCGATTATTCTGCTATTCTGTAGCAGCTGCAAGTGCTGAATATCGTTACTGAAAACAAAATGCAACATCATCAGAAGCATTCAGGGACATTTCACATTAGTGTCAACATATATATTTATATAATATACAGCAATTAATCAATCAAATTAACTGCAAATAATCATATATAATCAGTATTTTTAGGCATCTTAAAAGGTTGACTTGTAAGATTCACAATAGGGTCAGTGAGATTTTTTTTTTTATTCAAGAAATTAATACTTTTATTTAGTAAGGACACATTCAATTGAACAAAAATTTCTATTTAAAATTTATGATGTTGTTTTGAAGTTTTCATTCATCAACACATTTTTCCATAAAAATGATTAAGCAGCACAACTGTTTTCAACATTGATAATAATAAGAAATGTTTCTTGAGCAGCAAATCAGCATATTAGAATGATTTCTGAAGGATCATGCGACACTGAAGACTGGAGTAATAATGCTGAAAATTCAGCTTTGCATTACAGGAATAAATTATACTTTAAAATATAGAAACAAAATAGAAAAAAAGCTATTTTAAATCGTAATAATATTTTACAACATTACTACTCCTACTGTACCTGAATGCAGTCTTGGTGAGCATAAGAAACTACTTTCAAAAACATAAATATAATACAAATAATTAACATTTGCTAACACTAATACTTAAAATAATAATTCACAATGTTAATATCTACAATGTGAAATGATAAAAAAAAAAAATACTTAAAAGCATTGTTCACTGCTGGTTCATGGTATTTAATCTATGTAAGTAACTAATATTAACAAATTGAACCTTACTGTACAGTGTTACAGAAATCCTTGTGAGATTTAAATTTGACTCAGTGGGCATACATAAATTGATTTTTTTTATTACTTTTTATAATTAATTGCATTAAATTAACAATGACAGCTGTAAAAAAAACATTAAATATATCTATATTCATAAGACCATTGTAAGAAAAAGTGCATGAAGTTCAGTTCTCATTTAACATTCATAAGGTGCATCTGCTGAAGCCCCACATGCCCTTCACCCTGCAGTCCATGCTCTCCTCTCCTTCCTGTCCATAATTAACTAATTATGTTGTAATCAATATAGTAGATTCTGATTTGGCAATGTAAATCAGATAAAGCCGATAAGAGCCGGGGAGGTCAATAGGCCCAATCCCCATCCTCGTCTCCATTACGGGATGAGGGGCACGGCGGTCTTATCAGCGAGCCCGCAGGATGAGGCGATAGAAAAAGACAGGGACAGACGCCATATTTTGTCTGCTAGGTGAACGAGTGGGAACACTGTGAGACTTTAGCAGAGGCAGGGTTGTTCTTGGTGTCACCGAACCCGATGCTGTGTGATGTGAAGCCCTTTTCAAACTCAGGCCCATCACAGACTTCAAATGCTAATTAAAGGCCTGGACGGTGATGCGGCTCAGTGCTAATGAGCAGAGAGTCTCACGCCGAAGACACATGTACACCTTCTGTCAACACCCAACGGCTCGAACACAGCATATAATGGCTAACCTGATCACATTAATGTAGATTTCTGGTCATTAGTAGTGTGTATCACTGAAAGAGTGCAAAAAGGTCAAACCTACAACTGATTTCTGCTTTATTAGCCACATTTATTAAAGAAATATGATGACAGAAACCCCAAAAACCAGCACACATTGATGTTCAACGTGTTTGCACACCATTAAGAGTTTGATTGAAGATCAAAAAGCTTACAATGACGCCTGCTGCTCATATCCACGGAGTCAAACAGCACATTTCACACTGCTTCTCATCAAGCAACCAAATAAACTTCTCGAGTCCTAAGGGAGCACTTCAAGGTGCCTTTGCAAAAGGGAATGAGCTGACTCTCACCTGTGGTTACCATGCCAACCCACTATTTCCCCTGACAGAGTAACAGGGCAGTCAAAGACAAACGCATTTAGGGTATTTATATAGACCACGTTCACACAGCAGCAGAATACAGTTGTGAAGTCCTTAATTCCTTAATACGGTTACGTTAACGCACAGTTCAGCAATTTACGAGAGTGACAACTGCTTTCTATAATCAAATTCACACACGTAAATTTTCAGGACTCACAACCGTATTTTCTGAAAACCCGCACTGTGTGATCGGAACCGGACTGGACCACTTGTTGTCCGTCACATCATACAGTGCAAGAGATCCGCTCTGCGCTGCACAAATGAGTGTCTACTGTGTGTCGGTTAATGAAGATTTGTAGAATGAACTTGCAGTTTGACTGGACTCTCGCCATTTCAAAAATGATAAGACTTCCAGTTTTAGAGATATTACTTTGGTCACTGTCGTTATTGTTATACCGGTAAGTACGGGGGCCGCTAAAGAGACAAGGCGGTGCAAAAAAATATAAAGTGAAAAAAAAAAAAATTTGGTTAGTTAATGCTTTTGCATTCCTCTAAGAGACTTTTTTTGCGTTCAATCGCAAAACTTTTGAGTTTGCAAAGAAAGCAATATTTACATTTATTTCTGCTTCCATCCCATTTTTTTTTTTTCACCACCATGTCCCTTTATGGGCACCGTATAAGAGAATGCCGGCCTTGACTCCCGTTGCACATTCATACACACAGTATTTGAGACTAGATTAATATTTATATATTTATTTAATTTAAAAAATAAAGTACATTCCCATAGTTCAGTACTGTTTTCATTCAGTATACAATTTAAAATCTATCAGTTGATTGATCAGTGGTTATCGTCCAGCGCGGTCCAACCTAGTTATTGTTATCTGTAAAATCCACTATCGGTCGACCTCTAATACAGACAGTGATCCAGATGCTACTGTATGTTGCTGTGTGAATGGGACGATTTTGAGACTCACACCTGTAAGTACATGCGGTTGTCATTCCCGAGAACTGACAGTGTGAACATAGCATTAGATTAAATGGAAAAACTTACTATGTCATCTTTAAATGGGACATTTATTGGAAAACAGGATTTTTCTCGCTCTTTAAAAGAGTTTGATAAACTATACGTGACAAAAACGGCAAATGCAGGTCATTCAGAACTCATGATTCTAACAAATCTTTGGCCATAAAAAGTGTGGGGTCAGTAAGACTTTTATTCGGCAAAGATGCTACATAGTAATGTACAAGGATAGTACATTTAGAATGTTACAAAATATTTCAGCTTTTAAAAAATGCTGTTCTTTTAAACTTGATATTTATGAAAGAATCCTGAAAAATGTATCATGGTTTCCACAAAATATATTAAGCAGCACAACTGTTTTCAATAATAATAATAAATGTTTTTTGAACATCAAATCAGCATATTGGAATGATTTCTGATCATGTGACACTAAAGACTGGGGTAACGCTGCCTAAAATTCAGCTGTCCTTCACAAAAATAAATTACATTTTAAAATATATTCAAAAAAGTATTATTTTGGTCAAATAAATGCAGCCTTGGTGAGCATAAGACCTTTTTTTTTCAGCTATTTGATGTTGATATAGTTTACCAAATTTATGGAACTCGCACTTAAACAAGATTTTAAATGACAAGCATGAGCGTTATTAACATATATATAACAGCCCAATTTTACATATTAATATTCAGCTACTTTACATTATAACTTGGCCTATGATGAAAGTGACAATATCAAAAACACCGTATTTAATTTAAATGGTCAGTATATGAGGATAAAATGTGGCCTCTTAAACTGCCAGCTATATGGAAATAGTTGTGTTTGATTAAAGTAAATCATATTGACAGTAGAATTCTTGGGTTACATGAGAAAAATATAAAATGTGTTACGTTTCCTCAACAAACACACACCTCATCTCTTTATTCAACATCAGCCAATTCAGAAGCTCATTTAACCGGTGCATACTGTTTGTGCTTCAGCATGCACGGTTTCTTCCTGTTTCTAATCCATATATTTATTGTGACAGAGCAATGAGAAAACGGCTTGCCCTCGGCGACAGACTGTCAACTCGAAGCTGCCTCCATTACATGATCCTCCTCTGAAGAGAGAGAGAGAGAGAGTGGGGAAAGGGAGAAAAAAACTCCGGCTACAGAAAGATTCGCCGAATTTTGCTCTCATCCCATTATACCTTGCAATGACCTCTTTAGTGGAACAGTTAACAGGAGCGAATGCCCTTCTGTTTTATTATTTTGTACATAAAAGAGCTGTTAAATGAGCCAAACAGCTAACATGAACTGATCTTGCATGAAACTGTATGAAACATTTGGGTTTTGAGAACTATGTGTAGTGTAATCAGCTATAGTAGCTAATATATAATAATCTACTCTAATCTAAATTTTAAAATAATCTAATTAAAGTATTTTTTCCCATTAAATGAATGTTCTAGGTTCAAAATATGCATGTGGCATAATGTTGATTAGCACATTAAGTAATTTTGACTCAACCTTAAATAATAAATAAATAAAGCAAAAATGATGCGAGGCATTTGCAATGAAGTAAATGGGGTCCATTTTTTGGATGATTTTCAAGCAGAAATGTGAAGCTTAAAATTTTATAAAAGCATTTTAATGATTCGCTAAAACGTGTATTATTGCTGTAATACGCTGTTACATTGTCGTCACAACAAAATTATCACAAAAAAAGGGTATATAAATTCTCACTAAAATCATTTTCTCATGAAAATTGTTGGCATTGTGTGGCTAGAGTATTGAAACAGTGAGTTTTGCGACATTACAGAGTTTACGCTTTTACGTTGTCATGGCAAGTTGTAAAACTTTATATAACACCGAAAATGATAGTGATTTATTTTTCATCACTAAAATCATGTAAACACACATACTGTTTACATCTTGTGGGAATACTAGTATTTTAATGTTTACAGGCCCCATTCAATGTAAAGGCCTGTTCACGCCAAGGACGATAACTATAATGATAACAAAAAAGCTATACTTCTAAAAATCTTTCAGATTTTAAAAGAATATCATAGTTCACACATCAATATAGTTGGAATCACTTTAAATTTTTTCCAGCTTATGAAAGAAAAAAACATTGACAGCCAATCAGAATCCACCCTGCTTTGAAGAGCTCGAGCATTTAAAGCGATATTAAAAGCGAGCATTTAAAGCGAAAAACTATATTGTCTGCTGGTGTGGATGCTAATATAGTTATCATTATTGTAATATTTACAGTTTTCATTATTGATGTGAACTCACCTTAACCCAGATTTTTGCTTTTTTCAAGAAAAGAGGAGGGGACAGTGGAAAATTATTTTGATGCTAATCAACCTTATGCCACAAATGCTGCCAATTAAGCTTAACTTGTATTGAAATCAGAATAATCCTTAAAGAAACTCATTAAAGCAACACAAGTAACAATTATCTTGAAAGTCCAATTTACTGCAATACTATCGAGGTGAAAAAACAAATGTGACAGACAACGAAATCAAAGAGCAAGACGACAACTACAATTACGAACGTAAACTCAAGTGCACATTCTCTTGTCTGAGCAGATGTGAGGATGGGTTACGAGTACAAACTCGCACAGCGGCAAGCTCAAACACAACCACATACACACACACACACACGGAGGGGCTGAGCAGGCATATCTACACAGGAAAGGGGAATTTAAATCACCTCCAGGCTTCCTCATGAAAAGAAGAAAAATGACCAGGAGTGTGTGTGTGCTGCGCTAATGAGCACACGGCTATTGTTGCACACAGTTGCCGATTGATTTCGTATGAATCCCTCGCTCCGGCAAATAAAGAAAGAGTGAGAGACTCCTCTCGCTTCCAGCGGGGGGAAAGTTTAGGACCTACGGCAGCCACGGGAGGCTTGCGTTTTATTAGTAGAGCATGCCCCGATTCGCCATCTACTTCTTTAATTACTTTGCCTTAATGAACCTTTTGTAACATTTGTTGTGTATCACAGTTTAACATCTTTGAATTAAAACACTGCTCAGTGATGCAGACCCAAGCAGACAGAAGGGCCAATGATTATGCTTAATTGGAAATCAAATTGACAATGGCCAATCAGCAGGTGGTTCAACAGGAAGTAACCTTTCAAAATGAATATATATAAATATACTTTTAACTTCTCTTTCAAGATGAGGTGAATGAAGAAATAAAATGTTGCATCTTCCTTCTGACTACCGAGAACAAATCTATCTCACTTACATACTACATAATGTATCACAGTTTACACAAAAATATTCAGCAGCAAGTGTTATCAACAAATAAGAAGAAAATCGGCACATTCGAAAAATGTCTGAAGGATCATGTGACACTGAAGACTGAAGTAATGATGCTGAAACTTCAGCTTTGCATCACAGGCATAAATTACATTTTAAAAATATATTAAAATAGAAAACAATTATTTTAAATTAATACTATTTCAAAATATTACTGTTTTTACTGTATTTTTGATCAAATAAATGTAGCCTTGAGCAGAAGAGACTGAGACTTTGTGTTTTTATATATTGTACAGTTTAAGGTCATATGCACATAAACCACACTTCAATTGTGTTTTTGTGTATTGATGAAGTTAACATAAAAGGCTAAAAGTTTTTGAAATTTTCCGTGTCTGTGTGAGGTAATCAGAGCTGCTAACACACAAGCTCTTGAAGCTCCGCCCTCTGTGCCGGGAGCAGCAGCTCATTTGCATTTAAAGGGACACACAAAAATGACGCGTTTTTGCACACCCTCAAAAAGTGACAATTTTAACATGCTATAAAAAAATATCTCGAGCTAAAACTTCACTTACACACTCAAGGGACATCAGAGACTTATTTTACTTTGTGAAAAGGGCATTATAGGACCCCTTTAAACTCTTCACGAAAGACATGCAGTCTGCTAATAACAGCTCGCCGTTCCACATGCACCATGTGAGAAGTTGGTTACACTTTATTTTAAGGTGTCCCTGTTACAGTATAGTTAAGTACTGAGTAATATTAATTAACTTCATGTACTCACTACAGGGTTAGGTAGGGATTAGTTGCATGTAATTATGCGTAATTTACTGTTATTACTATGGTAAGTACATGTAACATATGTAACACGGACACTGTAAAATAAAGTGTTACCGAGAAGTTTCTGAAGAGTTTCTGCGGCGCGAGATGACGCATCATCCCCGTTCCTCCGCGGTTCCCGCAACACGCAGGCGCCAGCTTCTATCTGCTCCGCTCACTGCCCTTCTGGACCCCGTCACAAAGTCCTTGATGTTATCAAAGCAATTTGGGTCCGCTTTAATCATTGGGAAAATTGAGCTGCTCGTTTCTCCCCTCCCCACCGACTCTCTCCTCCGATCTCGGACGGAATCCAATCACTCATAAGAGAGTCTATTGATTGATGTAATCTTATTGGGATGTGAGGTGAGGGGAAAAACACGATTGATTGCTTTTGTCTGTGACACATGTTGCTCTCGGCTAGCGATGCGTATCCTCTTTCATCTACTGTTTAATCTCTAAGAGGAGTTCTTAGAGACCCCCTGGCACGCTCAGCCCCCCTCCCCCAGTCGTCTCGCTGGTTTCTCGGAGCAGGGTGAAAGCCCGGTGGCTCTGTTGCTTGATCTTCTTCTCATCCTTCCACTTAGAACTCTATTTCAGCCCAACGCTCCTTTTAAAGGCTGATCCGGTCAGCCGGGTTCAGGGCAGAGGCCTTCGTCTACACAGCCCAGTGATTAGAGAGATAACGCATGACAACTCCGATATTTAATACCATAATGTACAATTCGAAATCTCTCCGGATAAGAGTGAAAAGGATATATTTAAGTTAAATTGGCTCCTAACTGCAGGTTTTTTTCTTTTTTTTTTTTTCGGATTGTTATTACTGCAATCATCTTGCATTTTAAAGAGACACGGGCAATCACCAACATCAGAGCAATTCTTGGAACACT
This sequence comes from Scardinius erythrophthalmus, assembly GCF_964197995.2. Lineage (NCBI taxonomy): Eukaryota > Metazoa > Chordata > Actinopteri > Cypriniformes > Leuciscidae > Scardinius > Scardinius erythrophthalmus. The sequence continues at coordinate 39,202,055 of NC_138230.1, read as the reverse complement.
TAGGCTCGATTGAAAATTTCGAGAATAGATAGCAAAGGGGCACAACAGAAAAATCACTATGGAGATTACTATCAGTTCTCATTAAATTATAGTGTTGCCTTATTTGAGAGAATCAGAAAAAAATGATCGGACCTGAAGTACAGATGTTCAGCAAAAGAAAAATTGACACTACTGTGTAGAATTTGAGAGGTATGCCAGCAAAGGAAGAAGGTTTTACTGTCCACCATTTGAGGGAATTTAAAATGTTACGTTAACGATACTACCATTTAAAAGTTTGGGGTAAATTGATACTCTTATTCAGCAAGGACGTATTAAATGATCAAAAGTGACAGTAAAGGCATGTACAGTATAATGTTACAAAAGATTTCCGTCTCAAATAAATACTGTTCTTTTGAACTTTCTATTCATCAAAAAATGTATTACGGTTTTTAGAAAAATAATAAGCAGCACAACTGTTTTCAACATTGATAATACAAGGAAATGTTCCTTGAGCAGCAAATCAGCATATTAGAATGATTTCTGCAGAATCATGTGACACTGAAGTCAGCTTTGCCATCACAGCAATACATTACATTTTAAAATATATTAAAATACAAAACAAGTTTTTTAAAAATATTAAACTACAAAATACAAGTTATTTTAAATTGTAAAACATTTTACAGAATAAGAGACTTCTAAAACATTAAATAACCTTACCAACCCGATCTTTTAAGTGGTAGTGCATATTGTAAAAAGTAACGTAGAATAGTAAAGTTTTCACTTTCACTTTACAGTATGTGCACTTACCTAAGAAAGTACTGGTTAATATAAGGTAACTACATGGGTTAAGGTTAGGTTTAGGGGTAGGTTCAGGGTTAGTACCTAGTTATTACCCAGTTATTGTAATTACTAAAAGAAGTACTTATTATGTACCTGGGAAGCAGGACTGTAAAATAAAGTGCTAACATAGTTTGTTGCCATGTTGTTTTTATTTTATTTTACTAAGTAAAAAAAGCCAACCTCTGAGTCTCGGACATTGTGATCCTTATGGCTCGGCCATTCCATCATTATCTATCTATGGGGTCTTTTTTGTCAATTTTATCATACCTCTAGGAAAAAAATGAAAAATAATAAATATTGCACACCCTCCGTACGTAACAAGCTGCATGATTTCATGAATCATTCATGTCCAGAAATGAAGTTAGATGCCCATCTTAGTTATTCTGTTCAAAAGTATGAAGAATAGTTATAATAATACTTGCCTTTGCAAATGCCACTAATTCCATACACCACGAGGATCTAACAAAATGTCATTCGAGGACATCCAGAACTAGTAGAAAAAGCAAAGTACAAAACAGGGCAACAAACAAGAAACGTTGCACTACCCGATAAGCTACTGCTAAAATGCCCCTTTAATACCAAAATAAAGACAGGATTACTTCCTAAATGTTTGAACATTGTAATTAAAGCTTTTATGTTAAGGGATTAATCTGCATGGTAATTTTGACTGGCCCTTTTGTGGATTAACTTCCTGCGAGTGTGAGCAATTTCCGCAGTGACCCCACAAAAACGCTTGGGTGGCAGAAACGCAAATCTCTTAAACAATACCGATGTGTTTAATAGCAACTACGGATGCTTGCGCACCAAAACTCAACACGTAAACCTCAAGACGCTTGAACAGTTACATTACCTCTTCTCTGTGCAGACCAAAAGATTCCATATTATAATTTTGATAGAGCGATAAATTGGCTAATTCTTGGATTTACCAGGATCTGAAGTGTTACAGAGACTGCAAGTCTTTGTTCTTTGGTCTGCTACTCTCAACCTTATGGATGGTACAAACACAGCAAATTTATCACTCGGGTCCAGCGCAATTACTTGGGGAGCCACCATGTGACAGGGATCAATATGGCACAAGACGCTCGCCCATTGACTGCCGCCCATGACAAAGTGCCCCTATGGCTTTTTGTGAATCCCTTCTATTGAGGGAGCAGATTATCAGCCTTTGTGAGCCTCCTCCTTTTTGATTTACTGTTGAGGTGGGAATGGTATTATTAAGAGGCCTTTGTTTTACAAGGAGTAGAGGCAATGAATGGGCTTACGGCTGAAGCCGCTGCGACCGAGCGATGCACTGACAAACTAACTCCTCTTTATTATCTCATTACTACACAGCTCACTCATTCATTTAGTCTCGTACTCAAAGCCAGGCCGGCTGCCGGGGACACTAACTTTGAGCTACCTGCGGGACGCAGTGCGCTTCTCTGAGTGGACAGCAGGGGGCCATGATGTGTCAACTTTTGCACAGTAAAGCATCAGACAGCTGACTGAGGGACAGTTTGGTGGTTTGAATGATGCAGTTTAAGGTTAAAAAGAAAAATTACGGGTTTCGGTGCAAATTAAGCTCATGTGGCATAATGTTGATTACCACACTAATTAATTGGTTTCCTTTTTCTTTAAAATAACCAAAATCCAGTTTGCAGTGAGGCACTTAGATTGGAAGTGAGTGGAGCCAATTTGAAAACATTAAAATACTCACTGTTTCAATAGTGCCTACTTTATTTTTTAACATGGTTTGTGATATCAGCCACTTACAGTTATATTAGATGTAAATAAACTGTAGCTTGATATTGCAAACCGGTCTTTGCAATCATCTTTTAATTAATTATTGCAATAATAAACCCATTGGTTTGTAGCGCAAATAGTTTTACCATTTAATGCACTTTGGTATTCTACTTATTTACCTATAGCAGCTAATAAATTGGAAGCTTCAAACATTCACAGATAATAGCCTGCACAGTGCAAAATAAGCTGGATGGCCACAAGACGTCAACAATATGCATGTTAATATGATATTAGAGTGTAAAAAAAGCTTTACTTTTTTCTTTCAGTGTACAGTTATTTCCAATTTTACTTAGTTGCCATGATGTAATGCCAAAAACACAGACTGAAAAATTCAACAGTACAATGTGGAATACACATTTTACTTTTGTAAAATTATAAGCTTCACATTTCTGCTTTTAAATCCTCCAAAAACTGGACCCATTCACTTCCATTATAAGCACCTCACCTAAACCTCGATTTAAAAAAATAAATAAAAAATTTAAGAAATCGGGGGCCAAATCATTTTGTTGTGTGGTAATCAACAAAAATATGCCAAAATGTTGTTCGCTGAGCTTGTATTAAATCAATATTATTCCTTTAAACCATTCAAAACGGTGTTCATTCTGTATCTGGAAGGGAATTTTGGCTGTTTTGGCCACAGCGTCCTACTGCACCTTGGCTCTGGACCGTTTCCAGACAGTCTTATTTGGCAGGAATGCAGTTCACCAGCTTCTACCATGCTTTTGCTAATTAGCTAGCCACCTCTGGGCTACGCAAGTCATCTAGCGAATGCACAAAGAGGGGGAGGCGCTCAATCCCGAAGACCAGCGGCACACATATACGCTGCAGTGAACTGGGAGGGATAAAAGACACTGTAGAAGCCATAGTGTAATAGATTTTAGCTGCTTGGCCACTCTTCCCACACTCTGCAGTCCTACCGCTTGGGTTTTCTGTTTTAATAGTGGTGGGGAGTGCAAAGGGGGAAAAAAAAAAAGGGGTGAAGTCAGCAAAAACAAAATGCCGCCATTAAATCATCTCCCTGGATCCTGTGTCAGGTCTGTAATAGGAAAGGCGCTCATCATCAGAAAGGTTACCGCTCTTCCAGAACATCCTCCTCCCCCTTCTTTCTGCACCCCGGGTTCAAACCGGAACCACTCGTCCCACCGGATTCCTCGTACCAGACCACTGGACTGAGTATGAGGGATTGGGGTGCTCAGGTTTTGGTCATGCCAAACTGATTCTATCTCTCCGGTCCACAATAAGAGGCTCAGAGCTTTGATGGGCCCGGGCCACAGAGATGTAGCTTGTTCCCGCCACCGCCACTGTTGTATAAGCACAAATGCGATTCACTTACTAGCAGACACACTGGGCTTTTTGTTATGCCGTTAACTAGATTTCCCCATGAAAGCCTCGCTTCTCTCTCCCTTCCTCTGACTCTTTGTAGAGCTGGGCTTTGGCACGGGGAAGAGAGAAGGCTGGTGGAAATGAGGGAGAGAGACAGGAAGAGTGCGTAAGTGTGAGCTGATGAGATGTGCTAAACGGGAAAACAGGGATGGAGTGAAGGAAAAACATTCTGAGAAAACCGCAGGAGAGAGAGTATTATACTAACTGAGATGCATTACTGCCACCGCATGTCTGCTGTGACAAAATGCCACAAATTGGCTTCAAAATTAGTGGTCGAGTGAAAAGAGTTTTTGAAGGCTGATACAATATGTCAGATGGCTGGTATAAAGCAGATCTATGCATCACACAATTTAAAATAAATAGCATGTACAACATTGTAAAACGTTGTTGTTGTTGTTTTTTCTGCACTACATCTTTGCTCTAACTTGTTTCCTAATCTAGCTTTCTTATAAACATGCCATGACATGGCATATATCAATTGGGATATAAGAGAAACAAGAGAAACTGTGGGAATGGACTTAATTTTATTCAACAAGAATTGATTGGATTGTTGTTGGAGGGGAAGGATTATTGCCAAGCCCTCATGCCAGTGAATATGTAATTAAAAAAGAGATGTTGCAAAGGGAAGGGGAAAATTAATGATTTCACGGTGACTTTAAACATTATTTTCCTTTCAAATTGGTGGGTACTGGGCCAGAGTTGATGCCAATGGTGGCTGGCAGAACCTGCGCAATCCATTAGCTGGACTTACTGAGACTCATTGATCATGATATGAAAAAGTCAAAAGTTTATTAAGGCTTGCATGACGCAATGCCACTGTCCTAAGACCACACTCACGAGAAATGGCGCATGGCAACAAAAACACTGCATTTACACACAGGACGCAAACACTCAAGAATGCAATAGTGTAATCTCATTTCAAGACACATTGACACATTACCCATGGAGAATACATAAGGAATAAATTACTGTGAGATATATACATTACATAATACAAAAACGTCAAGCCCAAAATTTCAAGTACTAATAAACATTTCAATTTCAAAACATTTAAAACAAAAATTGCAGCACGGCTTATGCCAAAAAAAAAAAGAGAGCTCACTACTTTGCTAAACTGACAACACATGACTTAACAGGCGACCTGTAATCTAAAAGGCTCCATCTTGCAGCATTATCTGAGCAAAGCAGATGCAGTATGTGCCTCGACAAACACTTGCACACACAGTACGCTGTGAGCTAGGTAAGACAGCTGTAGAGGAGAGAGATAAAGCTCTGGCTGAAAATACAGTGGGGTCAGAGGTTAAAGGGCAGCTGAAGTCATCCAGAGACGGAAAGATATGTAAATCCCACACAAGGAAGTGTCGTGTCTGGTCCAGTGCGAGTAAGCAGTTTGAGAGGGCGTGAGGGACAAGGATTTTCCCAATGGCACGAGGGAAGATGCCACAGTAAACTGTCAGAGTGGGAACTTTGGGACTCGGATTTCAGCTGCCAGGCCTGCCGTGGAATTAGGTAGCTAGACTTTCATTAGTGCAATGGAATAGTACCGATAGTACACTGGAATACGAGGAAAGGGAGGGTCTGGGATAGAAGCGTTCTTTCTGCATGTTAGGATTTCTTTTTGCCATTGCAAAACATAAACAGGATGACTGTCAGCCAAGCAGATGCAAGCCAAAATACCAACACAGACTACATTCACAACTAATTACTGTAACTTTAGAATTTTAGCATTCTACGACTCATTATTATTGGGTGAATATCCCATCAAGAGTATTTGCAGGTCATATTTCACCCCAAATTCAAAAGAAAACTGGCAAATTTAAGCAAAACAATGAAACTATTTTTTTTATACTGTGACTATTTTTCATAAGAATTTGGCACATTTTTCCTTTCAACTGTCATCAATGTAAGGATTTAAATTTTAAAGAATACATAATAAAATTAAAAATTAAAAACAATGACCTGTAATAAAGTAAAAACTATTGCATCGTATACTACAGTAATGAATTATCAAAAGAGAATTACAAAAATATTAAATAATAATAAAAATGTAAGTAAAAAGAATAAAAAATGTCCAGAAGCACTACGATGATGAAAAGCAGACTGGAAAAGGTGCTGAATTTTAATAAAATGGTCCTAAACCTTCTTCACATCAAATAATTCCATCTTTTGTGGTGAAATACATTCGGATATGTTTTTGTAACTTTAACCCTATCTCTGATTTGATATTAAGGAAAACTAGGCTACACGTTTAAGTACGGATATTACCATATTGAGTAATATTATGCTACCACACCTAGTAAAAAATTCCAATACTTTTTTTAAAAACAACTCTACTGATTCTATTGTCTAATCACTTTGAACCATACAATTCATACAGCACAGGCAAAATAGCACAGAGTAATGAAACAAAAGCATTAAGAGCATTCACAATAAAAAGCAAGACAGAAGACACAATTAGCTTTCAGAAGCACATTTGACTCGTCAACACAGCTGACTGGGTCTTGTGATCAGCGGTAAGCTCGGATAGAGCGAGGTGTGCGTTGCTGTAGAGCCAATGTGAAAGCAAGCGAGAAAAAGAAAGTCCAGGAGGCCTGAAGAAGGCCAGACGACAGCAAACTGCTTGCAAAGATGGTGAAAAGGCCCAAAATCTGGCTTTATCCACTGAGCAAAAGGCCCAAAACCAGTGTCACTGTTCATGTATTCCACAAAGAACGGCCCTATGGGTGAGTATGTGCCTCCAAACTGGCTAACTGAGTATTCTGTCCATATAAAGTCCATATAAAGTCCTTTTATAGTGCAAACTCAACCATTTTTATGTTAGTCCACATACGATAGTCTTTTCGTTCTTTCAGAAAATTTTCGCCAGACCGTCGTTTAACCATGATAACGTCCATGGCACTGTCCATTTTGGGCAGAAGGGACGGTCATCCGCGACTCCTCCCCGACCCCAACGCCGCTCTTCAAACGAGTTAATTTGCCTCTCTCTCTCCCTGTCTCTCTCTCATCTGTCCTTTTCTAGGGGAGGAGGTGGTGCCCGGCTCTCACAACCTGTTCAATGCAAAGATAGAAAGAGTCAGGGCAACACACCTCACACCACAGCCGAGGACTAGCAGCAGCTAATTCGAACTAGCCGCTTTGCACGACAACACAAAATAGTAGTGGGCCAAAATCTTATTTCACGATATGAGAAATTTTATTTCACGATCGGATCACGATATGCATCTTGTCATATTATTTTAGTTATTAAAATTAAGAACAAAGAAGCAAATTTCAAACAAAAGGACAAATACAATAGAAAAAAAAAAATTATTCAGGTACAGCTGGTTTATTTAACATGTTGTAATAAAACACTACTATAGAAATTTATAGAATAAAAAAAAACAACTGCATATTCTTCACTGTATGAATAAAATCTAAATTGATTAATATTAAAGCTACTAAAGTTATTAAGTGAAGAGCAGCGAGTGATTTTCTCTTTGTCTTTAGTTGTTTGATTAACGATATTGGGCTGCTGTCACTTTAAGACTGAATGTACGGTTAGAATATATCCTGACGCACGGTTTTCACCCAACTGTTTTCGTTTAGATGAGATATAACTGACTGTTTTTATGCGAGTACACCACACAATGGGGATTTTGACTTAAATGTGTGTATTTCTGCATTCATGTGCAATAAGCCACGTAATAGAGCTGAATACAGGATGTCATGGCGGCTTTCCGTGCATGCTTTTTAATTTCTAATTCAATAGAAATAACTTCAAGTGTCAATAACTTTAAGTAGTACTGTGCTATTCGGATACATTTACATACTGCAATATAAAAGATATAACAAAATAGCAAAAACAATTGACGCTTTATATCGTAGCCATGATATATATCATTATCCCGGCCAGCTCTAGTACAAAACATTGCATATCCCCTAATCTGCATTGTAGAAGCATTTGAAGCACTTCTAACCTGACAGGCCACTGTCCAATTACCCAAAAACAGCTTTATGTCAAATCGTGATGGGACGGAAGTGGCGACTGTTTGTCACTTCTATTATGTGAGCTTCAATTAAAAGTTTCTTAGTCATGCTTGCATATATTTTAGCAAAAGCATAACAATGTTACGGCATTGAAAAGCATGACGAGGAGGTGTTAAAAGAAGAAAAAAAAAGTATAATTGATCTGGATCTGACTGTTACGTTAAAATAATCCTGTTTGAAGGAACCGCAACCTCATACCAGGGGCCAAGTGGTGACAGTAAATCAGACAGCTCATTACTGCCAAACCAAGTGAGCAAATACATGTGGCAGCCAAATAGAGAGGACCCCGTGGAGCCGGCGCTACCTCCCACTCACACATGCATGGCAGAGTCCTTATAATGAAGCCTGAACTTTAATCACGAGGCGAATATAACCCCCACCTCTTCCCCGCCAGATCAAACATGCTCTCGCGCGCGCAGATGCTTCAGAGACGCGCAGCGCACAAGCTTACCCACCTCACTAGGTTTTCATTGTCGCCCGGGCTCTTGCAGGTGGTGCACTCGGTCCGTGTGTCATCGGCTTTGGGCTTTTTCTGCAGAGTCGAATGCCTCTGTCTGCGCTCCCGCGGTGATGGTTCCTATGGAAACGCAAGCTATTAGAGGCAACCGCCGTGTGTGTTTGAATGAAGCTGGTGAGTGGAGAGGGCTGAGATTGCTGTGTAAACATACACAAGCTGTCTTCATAACGCTCTTTAAATATTAGAGGTAGATGGGGGAGATAGACAGTCTTAAAGGAGTGCGGGGTGAGGAAGGGAAAGCTCACCTCGATCTTATCCTCCTCGTAAATGGACGTTCTCTTCCTCTTCTGGCCTCTGGTTCTCTGGTCAAAGGGAAAATGATTTTTGGTCATAAAACGGCACACTGAACTTTTTCGAAAGAACAACGTAACAGTTCAAGTGTTAGATTACTGTATTTAAAATGATTGAAGACTATTAAAATGAAGGAATTAAATTATTAAGTTTTGCATTAAGAATTCTCTCTGAATGGGGTATTTAAAATAATCAATTAAAAGAAATTTCACTTAAAATATCACCGAGAATCAAGCCACACACAGGAGGAATACTAATGAAAAATTATGAAAGTCCAGAAGTATAAAAGGAAAAAAAAAAAATCATGCCATGCCACTTGTTATTTTACCTGATTACACAACGTCAACTCAGACTGTTCACGTTCAGAAAAGACTTCAACTTCAAGCTCAAAAATAGTTTCTTACTACATTGACTGTATACTGTATGGGCTATGTTAGAGTAGTGGAAAAAAAGCTTATACAATGTAGAATTTATAAGACAATTCAGATTTTAAATAAGCAGGTCAGAAACATTGCAAGTAAGTTTTGATGTAATAGTCAAGTTATTTTCTAAAAGAATAACAATGTTACTGGAGTGACTGTGCAGTGCGTCAAAAATAAAAAGAAGAAGTCCATCCGTTAAAAGTGTAATTATGCGACACACTTAGCATACAGCATAGACGGCTTCGCAAATTATAATGAGAACCATTTAGTTTTTTGTAGCCACAATGTGTTGCCTAATAGAGGGGTGCAGGTATGACGTAAATTTGTAGGCCAAAAACAGGAAACAAGTTAGCATTTTAGCACTTTCGTTTCCATCGTCCTGAAGTCAATTGGTTTTTGGTTAAATGGCTGAAATAAGGTCTGTGGTCAACACAGCTCAAGATACTTTGACCTTTTATTCTATGACATAAAATACATCAGTATTACCCCACTAAAAGGGACTACAGAGGATGTCGGGGACATTAAACGTGATCACGCCGAACATGTAAGCCCAGTCCACTTTTACAGCCTTGTGCTTATAATTGTGCTCTTATAAACTATTCTAACTCAAACTTTCTGGGAAAATGTTTTTTAGATACAAATTGAAAGTGATGTTGGAAGTGGTGACGTTGAAGTCGTGGGACCGTTTATAGCCTACCCTTTAGCTTTTTACTTTTGGAGACTGCATTTAGTCTTCAAAATTAATAAAAGTTGTGTTCATCTGTGTAAATTATCTTGATGGAAAAAACGTGTAAGATTCATAAACTTCTGTTGATGCCAGAGCTTGTTTTTTGCGATAATCCAAAAGCTATGGAAAAAAAAACATTGTTTTTTGTCGAGGGAACCAGTGTGATGCTAACTGTCGGTTGGCCTACAAATCATACCTGCACCACTCCATAAATAATTAAAATGCAAACAAATGAATAAATGAGACTGCGCAGTTAATCGAAATAAAACTGAAATAGCAATACATCTTATCAAACTGTGATGAAAGAAGTATATATTATATTAAAGACTCCCTGTGGTGAAAATCAAGATTTTAATGTTGTTTATATGTCTGTGTGGTGCTTTTAATATGTTTTAAGATAAACTATGTGCAAATTCATCAGTCAACACCATTGCTGAATATTTCCTACTTAAAAACTGCATTGTACCAAAGACAGTCTCAAAAACGCAGTTTGAAACTGCTCCTAACTCCTACAGATGGTGGACAACCAGAATGAGACTTTTACCGCCGCCGTTCCCGCGGCGGCAAAATTGGGATGTGTATTTGCTGCCTTTTACCGCTGAGTGGCGCTGTAATCACAGACTTTGAAAAGTGTCAGTTTATTCTCTTTATGACGTTATCTGCCGCGGCAGTAAACTGAGCTGAGGTCACAGATAAATTCAAGATAAATATTGTGGTTAAACGAATTCAAATTCATTAAATTTAAACAAAGTAGACACACGTTAACATTGTGTGCCCAGTTTTTCTATAATTTAGAAAGGCTATGTAGGTTACTTGTCATTTACTTCGTGTTATTTTAATGTGTTTGTAGATTTATTAACTGAAACATAACAGTGAAATAAATTAAAATAAGTTATCGTAAAATGTAAACATTTTCAGGACTTGCAGTTACTAACCGATGTTAGTCGGTTTAAGCATTCTTTGTTATATTCAGAACTAAATAGCCTTACATGTTACAAACTTTTAAAACAGAGAAAATAGTATACGTTTTCTTATTCAGACGGTAGCTCTGTGGTCAAAGCATTAACAAGAGCCTCTCGGAGCTTCAAACGATCTGAGATCGAATCTCAGTGTAGTCGACAGTGTTTATGTTTTTCCGTTCTTGATGCTTAAATATGTATCTGTTTATTAAAGTCAATCATCTTGTTTAATTATCAATTGTACATTACAACATAAATTTGCTACATTCCCGCTGCAAAGACGACACATCTGATGAAGGAAGACTGTCAGTCGATCGCACCAGAAAATGAAGATGATGAAGCTCGTCTTTAATCTGCTAAATTATTTTTTGTGTGTGTGTGAATCATTCACGAGATTGAGATGACTGACAGTGATACCCGGCCATAGCAACGGAAGACAGATTCAAAACAGATCGAACAAATCAGAAAAATACTTTCAATACAGTATTGCTTTCAATTTAAAAAAATAAACAATGAAAATGTAAAAGAAAAAGAAAATTAATTAAGTTTGAAAACCCATCGCACATTTTAAGATATGAATAAAGTGTCAGGACAGTTTATTTATTTAAACAGGGTTGCATCGATAGAGTTTATTCCCTTTGTGATGCAAAATAAGACACAGACACAGAATCTTAGGCCTATTCTTGCAACATTTTAAATTTCTATTGTCAAAGAAATTGCAGCTAAATTAAAAAATTAAAACGGTACAAAACGAAAAAAGTTCAAAGCAACATAAATTAAGAACAGGCGTTTTTCTTTGCCTCTCTCGCGCTGGATATTTTTTTAGTAAGTTTGGTCTCCCTCACTGCGCGCGGCGGGTCTTTCTCGAAATTAAGCATTTCAAACACCATACAGCTGATAATACTGTATATGTCGCTGTGTGTCATCCACACAAATCACGAAAGAAAAAACTGTAACAAATAGCTTTTGTTCCTTCAAAGATACAACATGCCTTGCTGAATTCACCTTACAATAAAACGAGGTGGGTCGAGAATTAAAGAGCAATGTATCTGCTTAATTGAAATTGTTTGTGGAAAACCTTTAAATACAATCAATAAAACTACAATATATAATTTAATAAGATATAGGGCCTAATGTACATAGGCTATGGACTTTTGGAGATTTTGAGATTAATCCTTAAAAGAATGTTGCCTTTGCCTCAGGCTGGCTCCGACACTCTCCATATGAAAGAAGGAACATTAACACCTCTGTCCTGCACCCCCACGATAAAGCAACTATTGCCTTCTCCAAACCCCCCACAGGCTAGCTGAGTTTGCAAAACAAAACAAAGAGTTTGCCACTCGTCGTGGTGTGCCAAAACACTTAATTATAAACTTCAATATTTCATTCAAAACAATCTCAAAACGCTTTGTGACATTTTGAAAAGCCGTGACGCATTACTGCCACTGGAACCATGAACGCAACAGAATACTGGTTCTGATTTTATTGTTTGTCGTTTAAACGTCATATAGGCCTATATATATATATATATATATATATATATATATATATATATATATATATATATATATATATATGAATTATTATAGGCTACAGAAGTAAAGTCATTGTATAATATTTGTTCCTTAGTGTAAAATGGAAATGCATGGCGATTTTATTTTGTAAATAGGCTATAAGCAAAAAACTATGTTTTAAAAGACAAATCTCTCTGCATCAACAACAGACTATAACATGCATTAATAGGCTAATATAAAAATAACAGTAGTCTAAGTTAGTTTGGGATTCGAACCCGTGTCATCTAAATGATCGTAACGTAAGTTCAACCACGCGGCCACGATTCACTCGTTGCTACATGGCCTAACGTTCCAGTGTGTGTTCGCTCACACGAGCGAGAAGCGCTCTTCATTCAAATGAAAGCGTTTGTCGAACACTAATTCAACATGCCAGAATAAAACCTGGCTTTACAACAATGCATAGCGCCACTCGTCGTGGTGTGCCAAAAAATTACAATAATTTAGTTTAATTTATTTCAGTGTTAATGTTTGAGTTTAAAAAATCCTCTACAAATTAAATTAACACAAAGTCGGCTATAAGAGTCCTTTAGGCTACGTAAAAAAGCAAAGGGCTTACAGTCTTAATATTTAGGCTACTTTGCTTAAATTCGATACATTTATTTTCAGTAGGGCCTAATAAATTTGTAGGGATGTAATTTCAGTATGCTAATTCCAATTAAATTAAAGTTCCAAGAGGTCTGGTCTCTATATTTCCTTCCCAGCTGACACTAATATGCAAGTGCACAGCAAAAATCACAACTTGTGCTTGCTGCGAACGCAAGTTATTTGAGGTGTCTCAACTGTACACAGTCTACCCAACAGTGTGAATTCGTTACAAGGTTTCATTTAATTAAATTAATGTGCAGCAATTTGTACAAATACAGTCTATAGGCCTACTATACTGTTGTAGACATTAAATAATCTCATTTAGTATCATATTTGTTAAAATATTATAATGTTGTTTTTTTTCCATCTATGTTGAATATGAAAAGTGAACAGCACGACTAAGATATAGGATGCATTATATCGAGAGATGGATATGGAGCGGGTCAGACATGATTTTGACCCCTTCATTAAGTTTTGTTTAGTAGAAAACCTTCTTTTTAAGTGAATTTCGTTTTCTATAAATTGTATCTTATTTTTAATCAATTTTTCATCACCCAATTATCTGGATTCAATAAGAAAGAGAAGCAAATATAACAGACACTAATCATGGAGGCGCCCGCGCGGTCACTTGCATTGCACGTCAGCTGGAGCGCATCTCATCCTCCTAATTTAACGAAACTCAGCGTATGCCTCACACAGACATGATAAATACATCAAATACACAAAGCTTGAAATGTCTTCAAACAAAATAATTCAAAACGAAAAGAAAAAAGGCTACTCTGATTATGTCTTTATGTAAATTTCTCTCTAGGTGCGTTCACTACAAATATGGCGATCGTCAACTTCATCTTTGCAGTCGACACTGTCAGAAAACACTAGGTTATTGATAAAAATCAATGCACGCATCACCGGATTTACACATAGGCCTACACATCTTGCTTGTTGCACGAAATATTATGTTGAAATAACATTATTATTAATAATACATCTTTTAGAATATTTGATTAAATGCTGATTGTTGCGCTTGTTCAATTTAATAAAATTAAAACTTTAATTGTGATAATTAAAATAATTTAAAATTAAATATTTAGTGGCCAAGTTTTGCTAATTTATTATAATAATAAATAAATCTAACGAAACCTAAAATCTAAATCTAATAAATTAAAAAAAAAAATTCTAACGCCAATTCAACATGCCAGAATAAAACCTGATTTTTGAAAAATGCGTAAAGCCACTCGGCCTGGTGTGCCAAAACACTACAATTTAAACTTCAATGTTTAACTCAAAACAATCTCAAAACGCGTTGTGACATTTTTTTAAAGCAGTAGCCTTGCCTATTTACATTAAGGGCATTGAAACCAGGATCTTAACTAAAACCTGTTCCGCGTAATCTCTCAAAAATTATGCCACACTACTTCATGTATTTTTTTTTTATTATTATTTTTTTTAAGGACTGCTTTTGAAATCACTATAAATTACTGTGCAATTTTGTCGCTCACGGGAGCTCTTCGTTTATCTAATTCCTCAATAGAATAGTAAAAATATTCAGCGTCATTGCTCCTAATATCGTCTCTATTTTTAACTTTTGATTCTATTTTTTCAGCTGTAAAATTGATTCTATCTTTGGTTCTATTCTGTTGTAGCCTAATAGGCCTATATGAAAAAGCTTAGGGTTTTATATTTAACCCACTTACATTTTAAAATACGGCAATTGCTGCTGTTTTGCACAATGTCCCTTTGCGCCACCTGGCGGTCATTTCGGGAACGACTTTGAAATGCGGCTGGTTTATTTTCGCCGCGGTAATTTCGCCGCGGCGGCTGGCGCGGCGGTAATAGGCATTCTGGTTGTCCACCATCTGTACCATCACAAATATGTAACCAATCCAGTCAAGGCTAGTGGTGGGGCTTTTTCATTCTTTCTAGGGATGCTAATTTTAGAAGGCGACTGTCTGACTCTGAGATGGTGAACGGGAACATGGTTTGTAACATTTGCAACACATTATTAGCTGTTTGATAATGTAGTCAAGCCAAGGGCTAATCATATCAATTACCGATATGTGATGGACTTTAATTCAAAATCTGAAAGGATTTTATTTAGCCAAGAAAGCGCGCAAAGACAGTTCCCTTTACAATCATTAAAAAGCTGTCATCATCTCAGTTTGCGATCTGACAAAGTTCCATTATAATCAAGTCATCTTCATTTATATAGCACTTTTAACAATGTAGATTGTTCCAAAGCGGCTTTATAGTGATAATAGGAAATTAAAGTTGTCTACACTACACAACAAATCTCTTATAATCTCTGCGTTCAAGAGATTAACAAACGTGTGATTGGCTACATTGCTCACCATTACAAAAACACGTTGAAAATAGAAACATTTGACATTTCACTGGACCGTTTACCCAATAGGTTTCGTCACTATGATATTATTACAGTATCAACTGAGGGTGCTCTTGCTTTCGTTTGTGGGTTCTTAAAACCCTCAAGCACCCCAGTAGAACAGGGCATGCCTGTCTAATTTGCTCTTCCTCTTCTTCTGAATTAGTTTCTGGTTCAAAAATACATGGCTGAATTAAACCAATATTTCCACTTGCATCGTGCAGCACAACAGTCGTTTTTCTTCGTTGTTTTGTTAATTCTACGATTTCGGACACGCTACTAATTTCATGTACTGTTTTTTGTTTACTATATACCAGGGAGGAGGCATATTTGGATGCAGGTAGCAAAACAGAAACATAAGCTGAAATAAGCTTTCCTTAACTTTGCACTCATTACCCCCCCCCCCCCCCAAAAAAAAAAGGAAAAGAAAAAAAAAAAAAGAGTAAAAAGTAAAATGAGATTTGAAAAGCCGCTCAGTTGGATTGTAATGTGTTGTTCAAGCCATGTGGCAGTAAGCTGAACAGAACAAAGTTTAACGCTCTCCATGAGTAAACAGCTCACGCAGAGCAGCTGGTGACTCGCGGCTCACTGTAGCTTCTACAGATGTCAAACAGTGGTGCTTCTCTCTAATCCAAATCTCTCATTCAGTCCGACTCCCCCTTGTGTGACAGAGAGATTCAATCCCTTTGTTTAGAGCCCAGACCACAGCCCTAACCGATGCCCCTCTCTATCCAGATATAAGGCCATTCCGCAATTGGGTCAACCCTTGCTGTTTAAATTGGATTTTTGTGTGTGCCATGAACCAAGATGGAGTATCCAAAGTCATTCTCCACAGTGCGCTCTTCTGTTCGCCTAGAGACACTTTTTGCACTCAGGTTTTTCTTGTCTACCATCGTTGGATCAACTCTTCATCTCCATCAGAGGCTGATAAACATGAGAAAAACAACAGCAGCACTGCAAGAATCAAATCAAACATCTCCACCTTAATGCAAACGGGCGTACGAGTGTGCCAAGCTGGGGCTTTTTAAAAAGGGAAGAAAAAACGACAACATATTTAAACAGATTGTGAAAACAATTCCATCTGTCGCCTTTGGCTTGCCACCACACAGCAGATGGAACACTTATCATTATAAATGCTAACTGCTTCCACACTGCCAATTGGCACTTAAATGCCTCTGCCATTTCTCCCTCGATGGTGGCACCAAACAAAGGCACTCATTTATTTCATTATTCCTTCATTACGGCAGACTCGATTAAGGTAATCTATAAAAGGCTAGATCAGTGGTCCTCTGCGCCGAGAGCCTCTACGTAACGCTAAAGTATTGTAGACATGGTGATGGGCAGACATAAACAAATATCTACACTTTGAAGAGTCAAGATGACTCTGTGAAAAAAGGAATTACTTTCTAATTAAACACCTCACAATGATGCATCTTTAAAAAAAAAACATAGAATCAATTTCCACAAGATTGGAAAAACTACTGGTGCATACAAAGGCACCGTAACAAAGAGTAGCCTACTGTGGTAATTCAAAGAAAACTAATGGCTTACAATCCAGGACAAACATGTTAAGTAATAATCAAAAACGTGTT
Organism: Scardinius erythrophthalmus; assembly: GCF_964197995.2. NCBI lineage: Eukaryota > Metazoa > Chordata > Actinopteri > Cypriniformes > Leuciscidae > Scardinius > Scardinius erythrophthalmus. The sequence continues at coordinate 39,184,998 of NC_138230.1, read as the reverse complement.
TGATCAGAAAAACATTGTTTGCTACAAAGTTCACAAAACTATAGGACTATTTGGTCGCAAAAAATTAATAAAATTATCAAATTAAAAATAAAATAAATAAATAATTGCACTAGATTTAATTGCAGTGGTTCCTGTCCCATAAAACTCAATGCTTCTTGTTGTGGGTGGTTGCCAGGGCATTGCAATGTGGTTTCTAGGGAGTTCTGGATGGTTGCTAAGTGGTTACTTAGGCCAAGTCTAAAGAGCTCAATTCTAAGGCTCTATGATATCCTGGTCTCTAGGTATCGCACAAACCCTCCATTAAAGTCAGTCAAAACCTCATTGGTTCTTGTGGAAGCTCAAACGGGCTGCATAACAAGAGAATGAACCTCATTGGTTCTCACACTTCAAGCAAACGTGTAAGAGCTTCCGTTTACCACAACTAATGTGTGAGTCGATGAATGTCCTCTACTTTTATATGTGAATAAAAGCCTAAATTCAATCTGTTCATCATATAAATTGATCGTGTCTCTTTAGAAAATGTGGATGAAAAGTGACCCTTGCTTTATCAAACTCCACTAATTACAGCAACATTTCCAATTCCCTCAGTCTATCAAATAATGCAAAAATCTTTTATATAAGTCCAATAAAGAGTCACAACAAAATCTGTGTGTACCAGTCATGAAAGCCATTTCAGTTGTGCAGGAGGGCCGGTATTCAATGGCCCTGGAGAAGTGCGGCATATTAGCGAAGCCGACCACCACTGACTCCTGAACGGAAGGAATGGCGGGGGGGGTTGATTAGCTAGCCGTGATAAATCAGAACACAGCTTTACAAAGGCTTGCCACCACCACACCGGCTGGTTAAGGGCATTAAAAATGCAAAGCAGGACTCCTTTCAGCTGCTGCCACACTCTGGAGTGCAAGTGAAGATAAATTCTGCAATGAAGCATCTTTCTCTGGTGGAGTTTAGCCGGAGCTACAGAAGAGAGAGAAAAATAAAAGCCTTTTAATCCAGCTGCTCTCCACTGAAGCCTTCGCCTCACTTCTGGGCACGCGTCTCAGAGACTAAAGGGAAAACGCATTAACCCTGCCTGGCATACGCAAGCACATACTCACACACGTGAATACAGCAAACAAAAACAACGTCCAGAAGTCATTCCTTTTACCTTCATGTGAGCTACTTTGACAGCCATCAGCCAAGGCGGGCGGCTGCAGAAGCCATCTAAAATTACGCTTTACTTTCTAATTCGATTTAAAAGCTGGCAGGGAGAGGGGTTTATTGACTAATCTTTAAAACAAAAGGTTGAAAAAGACAAAATGAAGGAGGGCTGGAGAGCTTGTTGTTTCTCCGATGGATATCTTTTGTCATCCTTAAGGGAGCCGGGCTGCCGGAGCACTATCGCAGGATCAGAGAATGCTGGACAGTGATAAGTGGAAGCCATGGAGAGCCTATCTCTAGTCTGAGAAAGCACACACACACCTAGCCTCACACTTCAAAACATTGCTCAGCTTCTACAGCTAGAAGTAGTGTGTGCACAAGTCTGATCATTCAATAGACATTAAAATAATCGCTCCGTTCCAAAACATAGTGAGCTGCCTACGAAGGCAGCATTTTAAGGAATCATAGGCAAGCTACACATTTGGCAAAAAAAGTCCATTGTTTATTGTAGTGTAGTGTTGTGTGAGGTACAGCTCACACTGAAATCCCTTTCAAACCAAACAGCTTTCTGTTATTCGAATCGGCAAATCCAGAAGAACAACTTGAACTCATTACGAAATCTGTTATTGAAATGACTAGATTTCGACAAACAACTGTAAATGTGACCACATCTTAAGGGTTAAAGGGTTAGTTCTAGAAAATTCTGTCATCAATTACTCACTCTCATGTCGTCCCAAACCCTTAAGGCTTTCGTTCATCTCCAAACATGAATTAAGATATTTTAAACGGAATATTTTAAATGAAATAGATTAAATGAGAGATTTCTGTGAATAGAGAAGTCTATTCACCCAAAACTTTGATGGTTCAAAATATTCGTAAAGAAATCCATTTGAATCGAGTGGTTTAATACACATTTTTCTGAAGAGACGTGATCCCTTTATATGATGAGCAGATGTAATTTAGGCTTTTATTCACATAAACAGGTCAGCAAACATACACAGATCGCTCAAATATGGTAATGGAAGCTCAACCGTACTTGATGCACAACATGGATGAATAACAATCATTGGTTCTTGACAGTCAAGCATGCAAGCTTGAGCTCCGGGACCATATTGCGTTTTCTCTCATTCATAGTAATACGTTTGAACAGTCTTGGTATATATATAGTCTTCGATATTGTGCTGTTAGCTTAGCAACATGCTAATATCAAACTTTACTAGAATCAAATTTAAGTCAAGACATAGCACTATTTGTGTCAGAGTGTTCCAAATCAGTCACTTCTAAGGTTAGGATGCTATCTTTGAAGGCTGCTGCCTTTGTAGGGAGAAGGCGGCAAGGCAGCTCATCAAGTATTAGTGACAATTCTAAATGCTAATGTTCAAATAAAACTGAAATGCTAAGGAGCAGTCCCAAAGGGTTTTTTACTGATGGCTTAATTATGCCTGTATCAGTTTCAAGGTGATTTTATAAAACAATTCAATATGATATAGTAATCAACAAGGCTAGCAGTGACTTACACCAATAACCTCTGTGAAAGCTCAAGAGACTAAAGAACAGGTCAATTATCTGTTTTACATGAGGAGCAAAGAATCAATTTCAAGTCAATGAATGACTCTTCCACCTAAAACAACAGCCAGAGTTAAACCACCAATCAGGAAGAGCTAGACAAAGCTTAAAATGATCTAGTAAACAGTACTAGTAGTAGTAGTCCCTTGAGCCAAGTAATTCCCATTTTACACCAACATTTTCTAATGGATTTGTGAGTCTCTCTCAGAACTGGGCCATGTTTTCACTTTAGAGGCATTGAAGATGTAATTAATATTGTGAAGCATTAGTAGTCTGTGGTTAGAGAATCAACTTTTTCTTTAGGCTGCAAAAGCCACCCAGATTTGGCACCACAATTTCAATATCAGTGATATGATGATGCTCATGATATGCTGAAACTTACAGTCCCTCTCACTTGAAGCTTCTTGGGCTCTGGGCTCATTTCTTGAGGTATAAATTTGATTGGTCCCTTGATCTGCCTCCTGGACCTTTTGGTTCCATCCGGCAGCGTCTCCATGGCGATGTCAGCCTCATCACTGCTGGCCTGGTCGCACTCAGAGCACTGCCTGGAAAAGGATGAGCGAGAGACAGAACGAGAGAGAGAGACAGAGAGAGAGAGAGGAGTCAGGTATTCTTTTGCTTTCATTTGACCTTATTGATTTCTCAGTATGGAGAAATCTTTGAGATGAGAGGCTTTCAAGGTCCTTGCCCATGTTTTTCCATTGGAGGCAGACGTGTCATATTCATTCTAACAAAAGGGATGTTAAGTATCCCGCACAAACAATATATAAAATTGAAGGAATAGTCCAATTCTTTAGTGCGGGAAAAGCTTTTTGATTATACAGTATTACTGTCTCAGGGGCAGGCAGTTGCCAGTAATTAGGTACGACTTGGCCCCCTACACATTTTATCTTTCGAATGCTTTCTAATTTCCACCCAGCAGACCGGAACGACATCACGCTTTCTTATTCATGGATTAAATGAATTACTCGAATCAGCAGCGAAAGCATTGGGCTCAGCTTGACAAATAAACAAAACACAGAAACGCTCACGCACGCAACTGTGGAGCTCCACATAAATTTTGAAAGTGACAGTTAGGATAACCTTATGAAAGTAACATGGAGGGACTTTATGAAACACTACAAGTAGAAAAACACTCTTAGAATTTGAAACTGCATTTTTATTTTGCTACAGACATTTAAAAAAAATAGGGCTGTCAACTTAACTTTAATTTAGTGATTAATTATAACAAAAATGTAATAAAATTCCTCTGCAATTAATCTTGCTCTCAGACCCATTTATTAATTTATCATGTAATTTGATTAGAATTTTTAATCAATTGACAGCCCAAGATAAAAAAGAAGAAGTTTTACAGTTTATTTGTTTCCTTCAGAGCAGAGAATCCCAAGCGTTTTTAAGGTAAACTCCTTTGACCTTAAATATTTACTTGAAGTACGGCCTATGATTTTAAGTCAATATTTCAATAATTGGCTAATGGTCACGGGTAAATAATTAAATATTTTCTAAATATCTTTTTTAGAAAGTATTTTATTTTGATTGTTTTAATTTGTCTTATTTTAACAGTTAACAGTTTTAAAATCATTAGCCATTATTAATTATTAGAAACCCTGCTCAGGAGTTATAAGAGATGTAAGCACTTCCAGAAGAAATGTAATCACATTTCAATTCCCTCTCCCAGTCCTGTTCTCACCAGTAGCTGTTTTTGGTCTTCTTCGGCATGCGTGTGAGAGGTGGGTCCAGACAGCCCAGATGGTAATGCAGCTTACAGGTGTCACATAGCAGTAAAAGATGCTGGTCTTGGTTTTTCTTACAGATCCCACAGCTGCACATGCAGAACATGAAACTGTTTCTTATTTACAGCACACAGCCACATCAAAGCATTTACTTTTTAAGCCAAGATATCTTTTCACACTTTTTGTGTGTATAATATTGTATAATACACAGTGCATAATATTTTATGAACTCTAGGTCAACGTTTAAAAATGATATTACAATAGCACTGCCCAGGTGTCATAAATGACCTGTTGGCACCCTTTATTGGCAGCAAGCTGACCTGTAGAGCATAGCTGGGAGGTTTGACGACTTCCCTGGTGATCCACCCTCTTTCTTGCTTGGCTTTCTCTCTTTTGGAGCTTTCAGAACAGCAGGAGAGTTCAATTTCTGCAAATAAAGCAGAACAATAAAATTCATCCACATTCCAAAGACACACCAAATTATTCAGTGATAATATTAAACTAGACCATCTTAAATTGAGAAAGTTATTTTCTAAAGATATTTGCCAGGGTAGTGCCATAAAGTTGCAAAGGTGTTCTGGGTGGTTGCTTACACTATTAAGTAAATTTGAAAATTAAATGCAATTAAATATTTTAGAGTGAAACATTGGTTCTCAAAATATTTCTTTGGTAAGTAGCCTCTTTTAAACTAAAGTGTTTATTAGCCTAAACAAATACAATTCATTCAATAAACAATGAGTTTGTGACAATGAAAGCTGGCTGGAGCATTTGGGAATTATTTTTGCATTTCTGTTTGATGCTGTTCTTGGCATAGAAGTCAATTAATTTATGTCTGTTTTTCTCTCCTTTCATCTATATGTAACCTTCATATGATGTATCACACAAAGAACTGCTACTCCTCTAATAGTAGGAAACATATTTGTTTTAAAAACTAAGAATACATTTTTTATTTTATGCATTTTTTGCCAAACAAGGTCACTTGACATTCCTATCAGTACACTGAAAACTATTTAATTTTCTGTTTATTTTTAAAGGGAAATGAAAGCAAGCATGGGCTAGATCTCCCAGACACCTGAATAGTGACTATTACTACTTTCATTCTGCAAAGCAAATAAGCAACACTAGGGTGAGACATTTTATGTAGAGATATGAACAAGACAAAAAATATAATGTAAATCAGTTTAATCAAGAGTTTCTCTTGAAAGTTACTTCTAAAGATGCAGGGATGAGGTGTGGATGGGGTTTGGAGAGAGAACAGTGGCCAGGAAAGAAAAGAAAAAAAAAGTTTTTCTATTTTCTGTCTATACATCTGTGTTGCATCTTTTCTGTCCAGGTTAATTAGAAAAATTATCTAGTAGGAACCGGTCGCACAGCAACACAGAGCAGCTTCTCTCTAGTGGCTTTCTAATCTGAGCGTGCTCTGTTCAGTGTGCCCATGGTGACGGTCCCTCTCCACTGCACCGCCGGGATTATAACAGGCCGGAGAGCTGAGCGAGGAGATACCAGGTTTCACATCCTGAAAACCTCTGGATTACTGTGGCCAGTCCCTCACTCCACATCCCACATTTCACTGGGAATATTATTTGGAGAAAAAAGGTGTTTGACTAAGGACAAAACAAAACAAAAACTAAAAAAAGAAAAAAGCCTCACAGAACAGCCCGAACAGGCGGTTGGCCATCTGCTGAGGGAGCCAGACAGACTTTGCAGTCTTGCTGAGATTGTGGAGAATCCCAATGGTACCCTGAGAGGGGTCATATAACTCACACAATTTGCTTGGGGAGCCCACAATGACGTTTTAACAAATGGTGTCCACATCGAATATTTCATTTAACAAAAAACAAGCTATTTCTAAACATGACTAAAACAGCAATTAGAGAACAGCATCTAAATAGCTTAGTGAGTAATGTTTTCCTTGTCTGTAAATTGTTACCGAATTCACATTTGAGTCCACAACTGAATTTTCATCATTCTCTGAAAAAGTTCAGATATCTGAATGAAATATTTGACGTCCCAATAAAGCCCAATGTCATAATATTATTCATAGAGTAGTGCATTTTTGTTGATGTGCTAGTTTAAATATGGATATAGTAAATAACAGCTTAATCTTCACATCATATCAAGAACCAAATCAGTTTGAATTGTGTATGAATCATTCAGCCTGATTTGTGATTCAGATTTTTGTTGGATTCATTATCATTGTTGAAGCATGCATTAAGATGCAACTGAAGGACAGAAATACAAAAAATTTTAAATTGAAGTCCACTGCTAAAATTGTCATTTTTTGAAAAAGTTTAGATATCTGAATGGAACATTTGCCTTCTGAACAAGAAAAGAGTCACAAAAAAATAAAATACTACAATATTTTGGATTGATAAAATTATTTTAAATTATTATTCAGCACTATTTTTTTGTTTTGTTAATGTGCTTGGTTTTTTTGTGTGCCATCAACTTTTAAATAAGAACATCCAAAACTGTGAAAGAACTCGTTTGCAAATAACAGCTTGTTTACATGTCAAGAACCAGATCAGTTTGATTTGTGTATGAATCATTCAGTCTTATTTGTTCGATTTGATATTGTTGAAGCGTGCGTTAAGATGTAACTAAAGGACAAGTTGTATAAAATCGTTGCAAATAATTTCGCACACCAATGAATTGTTTCACATTCCCAGGGTTCTTCAAAGCGTAGTCGTCATAGATGGGTAAATTTCTATAGTGGTGAATAAAAACTACAATATTTTATTTCATCCTATATTGATTATGCTGTCAGTTGATTCAAGAGAAAGATGTCAAATTTGCAGTAACTCCTTCAGCAATTGTATTAGAAAGCACCGTTAACCAGTTTTCTGTAATTTAAAGGGACAGTTAACCCAAACCACGTCACTACCACTTTGACGCTTTAAAAAGTTCATAAAGAGACGCCCGTCTCCTACCTCCTCGCTCCATCATTGCAGAGTGTATCTGCCGAGAGGACTGAAGAGATCCAGAATCGAGTGGAGTGAAAAGCGACGATCGCTTTATATGATGAACAGGTTTAATTTAGGCTTTTATTGACATAAATATTGATCAGTGAACATAATCAGAAGCTCAACCGAACCTGCTTGACGCGCAAGAACAAACCTCTTGTAAAAGCTCAAATATACTGCGTCACACGAGAATTAACTTCATTGGTTTCTGTGGAAGCTCAAATGTCGTGGCCAACACACGAGAATGAACCTCATTGGTTCTCGCACATCAAGCCAACATTGCTAGAGCTTCCGTTTACCACAACTGGGTTGATGAATGTTTATATGTGAATAAAAGCCTAAATTCTATCTGTTCACCATATAAATTGATTGTGTCTCTGAACTGCTCAATTCATATGGATTACTTTTACAATCGCTTTATGAACTTTTTGAAGCGTCAAAGTGGTAGTTGCGTAGCTGTCAACGGAGGGACAGAGAGCTCTCAGATTTCATCAAAAAGATCTTCATTTGTGTTCTGAACATGAAGAGAAGTCATACAGGTGTGGAACGACATGAGGGAGAGTATGTAATGACAGAATTTTCTTTTCAGGGTGAACTAACCCCTTAAGGTATTATAATACAAAGCTTTTTTTTTTTTTTTCATGTCCAAAGCAGAATTTGTCAATTTCAGGAAGACAAAAAAAGGTTGTCCAAATAAAATGAACAAAATATTTCAGACTCAATGTAAATTTATAAAAGGTCATGTTATAAAAGGTCATACAAATTCATACTTGGTGCAAATAGACCTCGAGTTTGCGAAGTTGATAAGCTACCGAAGACACATTCATGCCCCCTTTCAAAGTGTACCAGTGAGAGTTCTCCCTCACCCAAGGTGGCACGAGAGATGAGACGCTCTCCTGAGAACATCAATAATTTGAGGGTTATGTGCAGACACCAATGACTGATAGGGAACGAAAATGTAGTAGATAGATGACACAAAGGAGCGGGGCGCCTTGACTGATGTTGCTACTTAAGCGGCGTGCGTTTTCTAATTATGTGATTTATGACCATCATTGCAGATTCACTGGCTCACTCTTTTCCAGACCACTCGGCTCTCCTCGCCTCCTTCTACCTCCTTGCTCCATTATTGCAGCATTTATCTGCCGAGAGGACATTTTAAGAGATCCTTTTAATTAACCATCTTACACACTCTCTAAGCTGGGTAACCAGTTATTCAACTCAAATTAAGTTTTAAACAAGTGCGCATGGGTGCATGCAAATGGACGCCTTTTAAATGTTTTGTCATTGTATCAGAAGCGAGATAACGACGTGAGCTGCAGTTCTGATTGTTGCGGTTTTAGGTTAATCGAGGGGAAGTGTGGACTTTCATATTCATTCTGGGGAGGCAATCTCATCAAATTCATTCTTCCTGGGTGTATCATAGTGATTAAAATGGTGACAAAACACAGAGGAATGGCGATACCTCCTTATTGACAACCGTTCACTCTGTGTGTGGCCCTGTAGCCTAGTCTACGCTAATTCTCCACATACACACTGCATGAAATTGGGCAACGTTTAGCTCCAACGAAGAGGCTGAACTTTTCTGACAAACTTTACAAACATTTCAAAACCCAGAATCCTTACAATTCCTTTCACAGTTGCTGTTGCCAGTGACATTCTTGTTTCAGGGCATATCCTGCTAAATGGCATTCTAAGTACAGACTGTTATTTAGACAAAAAGAGAGATCTACGGAACATTTCAGACCTTCACATTTTCGCACTCATTAAGTGACCGTCACCCATGGCGACGCTCCTTGGTGATGTGGTTGCCATAGTGAGCAGGGGACTTTTAGCTACAGAGTAAGGGCTGAGTGCATGGCCAATGACAGGTCAATCAGTTAGCGCAAATGAAAGAATTTCGCAAACAGGAGGCCCATTACAGCGAAGAGAATTACCTCAACGCTGTCTACCCAGTGGGGTGCTGCCTACAATCTAGATTTCTTTCAATCACAGCTCATTACCCAGGTGCAAAAAATCAAGGGAGAAGATTTCTGTTCTCTTTACACTCTTTTCACTGTGAAGTAAAAGACGAATTGTGCCAACAATACGCTCCAACTGCTCGATCCACGTGTTGCGTCTGAGCACCCAAAGTGTCTGCATTGAAGACCAAAACTGAGAAAGATGTCCATGAGCCAAAGAGATAGACTCAATTTACTTCACATTTTATTAACTGGAGGTTAATAAGCTGTAATGCACAATATAGCTTTCAAAAAAAGAGCGTGATTCACCATGCAGACATATAATGTTAAAATGTGCGGCCATTAATGTCCGTTTATGGAAACTAAGCTGCAATAAAAGTTATGCTTTGTGTGCACTATGCCAGTAGTTCAAGTGAAAGCATTAGCCAGGTTGTTTCAGGATAGCTGTTAAAGGGTTAGTTCACCCAAAAATGAAAATGATCCCATAATTTACTCACCCTCAAGCCATCCTAGGTGTATATGACTTTCTTCTTTCAGCCAAACACAATCTGAGCTATATAAAAAAAAAATCCTGTCTCTTCCAAGCTTTATAATGGGAGTTGGTACCCTAAATTTTGAAGGCCAGAAAAGCTCATCCATCCATCATAAAAGAAATCCATATGGCTCCAGGGGGTTAATAAAGGCCTTCTAAAGCAAAGTGATGCATTTTTGTAAGAAAAATATCCATATTTACAACATTAAAAACTATAATCACTAGCTTCCGGTAACAACCGTATGAAAGTCGAGTTCCGGCGGAAGAATAACCTCTGACCTGACGTATGACGTAGGATATAGGAGTAGCGTAAGCTTAGGAGAGAGTAGACGCCTCTTGCGGTTCAAACAAATAGGGCTGGGCAACAAACTCAAGCTCCTCTTCTATTATATCGAAATCCTACGACATTTATCTTTAAAAATATCTCGTTTTAGTCTTTTAATTCATGACCAGTGTTTTGTTTTGCTCTGTCTATCTCTGCGCTTCCGCGTTCGTCAACACATTATGTCATTCTTCCGCCGGAACTGGACTCACGTACGGACGTTAAAGTTTCTAAAGTTATAAATCTTTTTCTTACAAAAATGCATTGGTTCAGATGGTCTTTATTAACCATAAAAGTAATCGCCGGTCTCGCATCTCTCACGGAGGAGCGGGAATTTTCTTAGCAATGGTAAAACGCACATCAACCGATCACTACATTCAGATTCACCAATCGGTTCGGAATGAATTCAGTTAACGTTAGATTGAAACAAAAGGTGTGCATGTAAACAATGAATGGCGACTGCAGAAAGCAAAAAGCTGAATCCCGAATCCCGGACATTTGAACGATCTCGCCCGCCGGACATGTCAGGGAAAAAGAGGATGGTAACCCATTCAGCTTTCTCCTACTAAGCTTTCTCCACAGAACAAGAGCCTGCTAGCTTAGCTTCCAAAGAAAGACAGCTGACACTGTGTACATTCTGTGAGTGAGATCCCACCCTCTATGGGCGGGCTGAAAACATGCGGAACAACGCCCTCTACTGGCTGTAGTCTTTAGCCTCTGGCCAGAAAATCATCCGATGACGCAATATGACGATTTTTGCATCATCGGAGGTTTTTTTTCCAGACAAAAAATACATAAATCTCTTGTCTCAGGGGGATATGAGGGTTGGAAAGCATGGTAATTCGAAAATACTACAGGTTTTCTACTAATACAAAGCTTAATGCTAAATCCTGAAGTATCCCAACTCTGATTGTGTTTGGCTGAAAGAAGAAAGTCATATACCCCTAGGATGGCTCGAGGGTGGGTAAATTATGGGATAATTTTCATTTTAGGGTGAACTAACCCGGGAAAGAAATGTTCATTAAGACCTTTAAAACCAATTTTGTAACAAAGATATAAATATTATATTATTATTTTTAGGTGTCAACATGTAAAAAATAGTTTTATGAAATTGAGACCATAAAGGTAAAAAAATAAAAAGCTTATTTTTGTTAGTCTTTTGATGATACTCAATGTTCATCAATGTGGAAAATGTTTATGTAAAACTTAAAAAAAAAATACTTTGAATGTTTGAAAGACACCTTGAATAACATTAAAAATGGTATTTGAAAAAAAAAAAAAGGCTATGAAAGTGTAAAATATGGGCCCTTTAAAGCATCCCAGCCTGATCAGAGCACTTGAAGCACGCAGTTTGTATCAGGGCGGGATGTAAGCTCACTGGAGCTGTGATAGATGAGGCGTACAGCTGGATCAAGGATGGGATGGGGCGGAGAGAGACGGAATGAAGATGGACAGGGGAGAGAAAGAATGAGGCGGTTGAAGGTAAGCCGTACCTGTCCAAGGATCCCCCCCATCATGCTCCATATGGCTTGGCCCTCGGTCCTCAGCTGGCCATTGACATTCTGCAGGTCCTCCAGAGACTCGCACAGCTGTGGCAGATAAAACCGCGGCAAGGCGGGAGATAAGATAAGACAAGGACAAGTTGGCCAGCTCTGTCTGTTAGCGCACACGCACGGACTAACATGTACAAATCCAAAGGCGTACACAAACCTGTGAACATCTGAATGACTAATACACAAACACGTTTTTAGTGCGTTAGAAAAAAAAAAAACAGGTTGATTTCAGGCAAGCAACAAACGCTACCCATCAAAACACCCTCACAGAAAAAAAATACCATTTTCTACTTTTAACAGATTCAGAGCCCAGCACACCATGAAATATTCCATTACACTTCCTGCGTCTACATTTCTCTTTCTCGCACACACACGCACCGCTGTGGCATTTCGCTGTGTAGGGGCCACTCTCAGCTCCAGACAGTAGATAAGCGTCAGGCAGGCGTTTGATAAAGACGATGATGAGAGGAAACAGTGGAGAGGTGAAGTTATTATGGGTATGTGAAACGAAACTAAAGAGAGCCACCCTTATCTCCGCTTTCTGTGAAGATGAGTCTCCACGTGGGGAAGCTTGAGCTAACATTTAAAACCGTCTCCTCTTCAACACACACTCCAGATTAATACTGATGGCACAGCGGGGTCCAAAACATAATAATGCAACTATTTATATAGTTACATATCATTAATTGATTTTTTTTTTTTTTTTTTACAAAAAATCAATTAATAAAAAAAAGCTGTTTTTCCACCGCCGAGCCAAACCATTCTCATAACTTAACAGTTCCATTCTGTGCCGATCCGGCCCAGCCAGTAACATTTTTTAATGTGGGGCTGATAACGGAGCTCTTTGGAATGTCCTACAAATGCGTCAGTCGTTGCCTTAGTAACACAATAGTTTACAGACGGTATGAGACGTAAATAGCTGCCGTGTAATGGAGGATGATCAGATATTTCTTTTACTTTTATTATTAACTTGTGTTTACATCCATCAAATAGCATGCTTGGCCAGCTACAGAGAAACTAGTAGGCTGGCAACAAACAAGTGACCAATCGTAAGTGGCGATGTCAATACACGCACTCTACCAAGCACAGTTCAGTGCGGTTACACTGTGCTGAGTATTCTGGACCGAGAGCGGTTTGTAACCGTGTTGGTCCGAACCAAGCTCAAATGGAAATATAATTGGAACCGTTCCATGTTCTTAGAACCGCTTTGGACGATGGTGGAAAAGCAGCTAAAGTTTAAGCCTATATATAGAGTAGCCCCTACATGTCTTTGGTCACCATTTCACTCTAAAATAAACATTCTGTCATCATATTTTTTTTCTGTCAAACTTATTTTAAAGAACACTGGGGACCAAACATTTTTAAAAACATCTGGTGTTCTACAGAATAAAGAAATGCATCCATTTCCAGTTCCAAGAAAGAAAGAAAAAAGATTATGCAAAAAAACACATGGTTATGTATTTTTTGCGAATATACTGCACAAATAATAATAATAATAATAATAATATATATTTAGATATACCATTACTTTTATATAACATCTCTTCACCTACTTCACTTACAAGTGATCACCTACATACAGTGATAATAAACACCATACGCTAACACTAATATTCTCTTGCTGGTGACGCAAACGTTAAGCAGTTTGCAATAATGTCAAAAATATCAAACCCAACAATCAAACTAAAAGCAATAAACTATGTAACATACTATAATTCAGGATTATTAGACGCAATTTTAAGATGACTCAGACCACTGCGTTAGACAACTTTTGTGAATAAGCAGTCAGCTTTCCACAGATGTTGATTTCCTCAGGATCTCTCTCCAAGGCCAGCATCGTGCTAATGCATGTTGAGTGCCATAATTAACAACACACACTCCATTAATACCGCTTAATACATGTGGCACAGAAAGACTAGACGCCACATTAACTCCAACTTCTCGCTTTCATTCTACTCCTCATCGGGACAAATGAGAAAACACCATCTACCCAAATCTGCTTCAAGAGATCATGTTTAGAAGGATTGAGGGTCGGTGGCAAATAAATAAATCAGCACAGAACGTTAGCTGCTGTTATAACATACCAGGGGTTTTAAATAAAATTCACGAGTTTTTATTTTTATTTTGTTTCGTTTTAGTTTAATTGTTCATAAATATATTTTTATTTTGATTACTTGTTTGGATTTTGGAAAAAGAGTAGTTGGCTGTTTTGCAGTCTTTTTTCTTGATTGATTGATTGATTGATTGATTGATTGATTGATTCTTTCTTTCTTTCTTTCTTTCTTTCTTTCTTTCTTTCTTTCTTTCTTTCTAGTGTTATAAACCAAAAACTATTAAAATGGCTCTTATTATTTTTGTTTTGTTTTAGAGAAATCAGTCTTTTGCTAAATTTTTATTTTAGTTTACAAAAATGTTATTCACTACTAGTTTTTGTCATCAAATTTTCTGTTAACAAACATGACCTTGTGTTATACAGGATCTTAGCAGGATTTGCTTTTTTATTTCTCTCTGCAGTTGGTCTGGAACAAAGTAGCTTAAAAGGAGATTTCACAGTTGCATAGTAAATTGAAAGACCGAAGCATAATTGGCATTATTTAGTAGCTGTTCAGGAGTTACACTCTTGGGATAATATTCCAGCGGTGCGTCATTATTTCCTGGTGTGCTTGCCTCTTCTTAAGCACCAATAGCCCAAACAAGACTAGTGCTAATGTACAAAACAGATGCTAGCGAGAGCCTGGAGTGTCAACAATAGGCAGACCTTATCATACTCCATGTGCAGCTTCTCCTGCTCACTCTCCAGCTTGTCTTTGAGGTTCTTCTGCTCCACGATGTTGTCCTGGATCTGAATCATCCTCATGTTCCGCTCTGAATACCAAAAGACAAACAAATCGATACTGAGATTGCTATCAGAGTACAGGAAAAACTATATCAAAAGGAGATTGAGGGAGAAAGCGTGAAAAAAAGAGGAACGTTGGGGAAAAAAGAGGGAGAGAAAGTGCACTTATAGAGGATAGGCCTCCTGCTGGAACCTAATGGAGTGTGTGCCCAAGGTTACTCCACACATCTGCTCTTAACATCACTCATTTGGAGGGCAAGTGCCTAGCTACAAGGCTACAGAGCGGGATGCATGTCTTGCGCTCACTGTCTGATACCGCCTACGGTTCTGCAGACAGATTCAAGTGTGTTAGGGACAGTAAGCTACATGCTACAAATGCATCAATGCTTGTTCCATCCATTAAAAGGAAAAAAGCAGATTGAGAAATGCTGTTTCTCGAAAAATAGGTCATAGGCCTGATTAGTTATTTCTACTTAAAGTCCCCCTGTGGTGAAAATCAAGCTTTTAAATGTTGTTTATATGTCTATGTGGTGTTTTTAATATGATTTAAGAAAAACCATGTGCAAAGTCAACAGCATTGCTGAGTATTTTCTCCATAAAACTGCAGTGAACCAAAGACAGAATCCAAAACGCGTTTTGAAATTGCTGGTGTTTCTGACGTCACAAACTACCCTGTAACCAATCAGTTCAACGTGTGATCGTCTACGTGTGGATCTCTGAGCTGGTGTGAGTGAGTGGAAGCAGGGCTAATTTGCATATTCATAGAACCGCGTATAGACCTACTAAATGAAGCAAGGGTGTAGAGTTAGATTCAAGCTTTTTTAAGGCATGAAGAATTAGAAGGAGGAAAAAACTTGAAAAAAATGTCATTTTGATGATCAAACATCAGTTTTAAGGGATGGAATTATTGACTACAGGAGGACTTTTAATAATTTGAATTAGCAAATGAGAAACCAAAACCACTAACCTAGGTAGTAGTTAACGAAGTCTGCCGTGAGGGCAGGCTGCTTATGTTTGCGCCGTCCATCTACGCTTGCGCTGGTATCAGATGTGTCCACGGGGAAGATGTCTGTGCTGATACCCATGAGCTCGGCTTTACGCATCAGCTTACGAATGGCTGATGCACTAGAGGTGAGCGGTCGGGGAAGCTTCTCTCGGGGGACCCATGCCTGCGGTCGAGTGTTTCGAGACAGCTCTGCTTTCGCTCTGTACTGCTGGAGCCGAGTGGTTATTCGAGCCTAGGGGTCAGGAAATCATGGACATTTAAAAAGAAATTATGATTGATCATTCACAAGACTGTCTCACGTGTGGAAGAATGTGTCCAGATGGTAAATCTGACCTGAGCGGTAAATCTGACCTGAGCTTCAGGTGTAAGTTGCTTCTCTCTTTCCTGCAAAGACATTTTGCAATAGGACTGCAGGGCCAGGTAGTTCTTCCTTTTCCATTTCCTGTCAAAGCGGTCTGCGTGCTGCTTGCAGTATGCAAAGAAGGGATCTGCAATGTCCTGTGGGTGAAAAAGGAGCATGACTAGTGTAGATACAGACCCAAGAGAGCTTAAATCTTGAACCACAGCTTGATAAAACAAGAAAAAGAAAAGTCAGTGATGAATGAATACTTCTCATTAATAATTCTGAAAACAAAAACACATGTAGCAGCCATGTTTGTGTGTTGATAAGATTATGAAACGTCTGATACGCTTGCTAGATTCTGATTGGATGATGTGTATACACAGCCACTGTAAAACAAGACGACGTTGCATTTTGGGGCTGTGTACATCCGGTCACTTCATGCAATTTTACTGACCGGATAGTAATCTGATTTGATAAAACTGTTCCATTTACACTCGGCCACAAAAACGTGTCTCCGCAAAAGTAATATAAATCCGATCCTCAAGTCCACAAGTCTGACGAAAGCAACAGATATGCACTGTATTTTATTTATCAGCTAATTTTAAGATCAAAGACCGCAATAGGAGAGAGAGCAGCATCACCAATGGTACAATAATTTAGTTTCACTCCTTTTAATGAAGATGACTGAGTGTTAAGCTTCAGGATCCGATAAAGAATTTCAGTTTAATTTGCGGCAGTTTGCATGTCGGCTTGCTGAAGAGATGCTCGGCAACTCATATGCAACGGGCCATATGTGTGGTGAATGCGATGCGTGTTCCGGTAGCCTATAACACGGTCTCACACGTTACATTTTTTTTTACAATATTGGGAGGAATAAAATTTGCATATGTGATTTCAACAAACAGATGCATTAACACTTGTCCAGTTTCGTTTGGAACGCATTTCAAACCTCCTCCCAAAGTGGTTTGAGTGATCGGATTTAAATCGTAAGGCATTTACACCTGGTCTTTTCATAAAAGCATGAAGTGACCAGGTGTTTGGCCCTTTATTGTGTGAAAGTTTTGCGTGGTAAGCCTGGCGTATAATATAATCCGTGTAATGTCATATTAATGTATTTTCATACTGTATGATGCATACCGGACAGTTCAAAAGTTTTGAGCGTATTGTTTGAGGAATACATTTTTATAGCATGGATACATTAAATGAATGAAAAGTGAAAGTAAAAAATGTATAACGTTATAAAATAAGATAAGATTTTTATTTCAAATCAGTGTTGTTCTATTCATAAAATAATCCGTAAAAAATGCATAACGGTCTGCACAATTATATTAAGTAGAGCCCAAAAATCTGCATATTAGAATGACTTATGAAGGATCATGTGACACTTAAGTCTAGAGTAATGGCTGCTGAAAATCCAGTTGCCATCACAGGAATAAATTACATTTAAAAAAAACTAAAAATATATTTTACATTTTAATAATATCGTTTTTGCAGCCTTGGTGAGCATAATCTTAGAAAACATGGAAAATATCTCTCCAAACTTTTGAATGGTAGCGGATGTTGCGAATAAATTAAATAATCATTAATGAGGTACTTGTTCATCATATTTTCTTGTTACTTAATAACAATACTTTTAGTCTGGGAGGGACGATGAACTTCAGCTTATTCATTCTAACCTGGTTGATTTAAAATAATACGGTATTATTAGTATTGTATTTTTGTTTAAAATGCCCCTATTGTGGTTTTTCGAATATTCCCTTTCATGCAGTGTGTAACAGCTGTTTGTGAATGTAAAAGGTCTGCAAAGTTGTAAAGTTGAAAGTACATGATAAATAAAGAATCGACTCTGAACCGCCTAAACGAGTCGTTTGTATTTCGAATCCTACTGCGTGACGGTTCTACGTCACTAGAAAACACATTTGCATAATGCCTGCCTCTGTTGCACGTTGTCCGCAACTTGATCAGCCCTCAAATGTCATTTTACTGACGATTGATTAAAACAAATGCAGATGTCAAAGTCAGAGTATTATAAAATAATCTACTGATGTCTAGAGTGACATCTCGGCTGTGGTGCAAAACAATTTTTAATCTACTTCTTAAAATGCACACAACTTGGAGGAAGCTGAGGGAAGGGTTTATGTCTTAGAGAACACAATCTGAGTTATTCCATTCAGGTTATTTTAAGATTTTTCATCATCTTAACTTAGACAATCGCTGCAGGTTTTATTTTGAGTGCTTGTGTGCTCACACACCGGATCATTTTAATGTACAATCTGATTATGGAGGAAATGGTAGTATCTTCTGAATTACAGGCTGACGCATTCTTGCCGTTGTGATAATGATGCCCAGCACTCCACGTTTTTATAGACCACCAGTGTCTGTGCATTCTCTGATAGCCGTGATAAATAGCTGGTCACAAAAGGCCTGTAAAAATTCCCCTCTCTTTTAAAGGACAAGTACATTTTGCAGAGAATGAGGGAGCTGAAGCCGAGGGGCAAGACAATGACTGATGTAAGGCTGGCAGGATTTTTCCAGGAATGGAAGTGGACTGCCTTTCTCAGAAACAGCATTTTTCAGAAAAGGAGGGAACCTTAGAACAATGTCAACCTGTTTCAGCAGTTTCTGAAATCTCTGCAGCGAAGACATCAGCAGCAAGTTTCTCCTCCCTGGTTACATCTCCTCGTCACACGCATAGCATTTCAACCCCTCCCTCGAGGGCAGATGGAAGCACAGCCATTTCCCCGTCAACCACGGAATCGTTTAGGCTTAAGGTGTCTCGCTGGATGCTATCAGCCCACTCACCTGTTGATATGAGGCCCTTTGCACAGCTGACTGGATTAAGTGGATTGCAGTGAGTAGGCACTTTTCGCCAGTGTTTATCTGCACTGAACGCCACCATCATGTGCTTCTCCAATACGGACTGAATATTTGAGCCATGAGGCTGATGGTCTGTGACCATGGGCTGGTAATTTGTTCGACTGGCTGGCCTTGTGCTCTGAGCCCTCTTTCCTATGCTTATGTGTATCTATTTGATAAACTCATGCATTTGAAGTTCCAATATGCATGTGTAATATGCGTGTTCACAGAGAATCAGAATCTAGAGGATAAGGGATAGTCCATTTTAAAGTTCACACAATTCCATATGACTTTGCTCCGTGGAATAAAAGAGAAGAAATGTATTTATTTTTGATTATGAATTGGTAACTAGAGCTTTCAAGCTTCAAAAAGGATACAAAAGCATCATAACAGTATCCAAATAATAATAATAAACTAATAATATTCCATGATTTGTATCCTATACTGCACATTTTGAAACCATTCAGTTTTGTGCGACAACCTGGCATTTAGGTTATTCACTGACAATATTCCTCTCCAGTAACCTCCATTAACCACTGCTAATCGAGTCAAACTTGAGAACCGAATCTGTCAGATTCATGAATTAATCATTCATGCTCAAAAGAATGATTTGTTCATGAATCTGCTACATAATTAAGCAATCAAATGGCTTCAGAAGGGTTGGAAAATAGCACCTGCACCATATATAAGTCACATGGACTACTTGTATGATATTTTCATGGTGCTTTTTGTCCTTTTAGAGCTTGGTTACCCTGTAATCATCCACTTTTATTATAGTTCAAAGAGTGGCCAGGATGCCTTTGTATTCCAAAAACGTCAGTCAGCCCAACAGGTTTTGAAATAAATGTGGGTGAAAAGTAAAAAGCTTTTTGCTTTTTGAAATGGATTTAAGGACAAGTAGAATAGTTTTTTTGTGAGGAAAAAAAGAAAAGAAAAGGAAAAAGACTGAAAGAATTTGCTTACAAGCCTGATTACAAGAGGTTGACAGGCTGGAGAGTAAAACAAAATATATATACATTACAAAGCGACCGAGGAAAAAGTTGTAGAAAATAAACATCAATTAAAAGCAGATTAAAGAGGCTGACCACATAACACACCTCTTCTGCAGCAGCTTCAGACAGCAGCCCTTCCCGTTGAGCACACGTAACGTGGAAGAATGAGCGGCACATTCCAGCATCACAGCTGATGCAAACGCCTGTGCGAGCAAAGCGTGCGTCCTCACACAAACTACACTCCTGCAAACCATCAACACAAACAGGCCGTTGTGACAAAACTATGACATACTTGAAAAACAAGGCATTAAAAAAAAAGCTTTCCAGCATTTGCTGACTTAGGTCTTATTACTTTCATACTAATGACTTGGGATTATTTCTGTTTTTGCAAAGTCAAGAAAGGTAAACCGCTAGCTGATTGTGTAACAGAGCTTTGATATGAAAAAATAAAAATCTTTAAACACCATTATAACAATCCCACATTCATTTGCTGTATAGTTCTATATTTAAGATAAAGTGGACAACGAGGCTCTAAAAGCCCATTTGACTTTCTCCAATTACTGGAGTTCAAAATTAAAATAATAATAGCCTTTCTCTAGGAGTAATTTCTTTTCACATGTACAGCACAAACCATTAAAGAAAGCCGTTCAAGTGCTTCTAAAGTAATTTGCTTCCCAGTAAAAGGAACCTCTTCTGACTTACTGACACATAAAATAATGTCAGATAGAGTAAATGTCAAAATGTCTACAGTCGACAGAAATTCTTGGGAGGGAAATGAAAGACGCCCTTTGCTCACAGAATAGAGTCAGCATTTCATATACTTTATCAGAAAATTTATTTTTTGTTGTTTTATTTTTTTAAATAAAGGACAAAAAAAGTGATTTCATGATTCAGTATTAATAGATGTTATGCCAAATGTCAAGCAATTAAAATTTAGTTCAATTAAAATAGTTTTAACAATATCTAGGATGCACCAATTTATCAACTACTTTAATGAGTGTCATCAGCTGATATTCATCTTACATTCATAAATAAATATTGTAAATATCATAATATAGACACCAAATAAACATTTACCATTCAAAAACAAAAGGAAGATTCAAATATCATATATCGATTCTGTTAAATCGATTAACCTAAAAACATCTTAAAAAAAGTTTGTTTCTATGATATGAATTACATATACATTTATATATATTTTTTTTATATATATATATATATATAAATCATGGTCGCACCACATGACATTTAAAGCTACGGACAATTCATCTACGTGAAAAAACACTAAAATCACTTAAATTAAATTTTTAAAATGAATTTAGGTGTACACAACATCCTTAATGTTTGAATAATTGCAATATATTTATTTATTGTGTATATTATTATACATTTCTGATATACATATATATACATATTTATAATAACAATAACAACATATTTATATAACAATTTATCATTTCACTGTATGTGTATGAAGAATTTTGCTGCAGCATAAGAAAGAAATTCTTTAAGTCAACGTTCGGGTCAAATTTGGTTGATTAGGGTTAATATCGGCTTCAGTATTAACAACCTGTTTTTGAGCTAATGATCATTAATTTTTTTGTAGCTGTGTCATTAATAACTTCTGATACTTGCCTTTGCCCCATACTTTGAATAGTTCATCTCTGTGAGTGTTACTGGCCTCAGCTTGTCAATATCTCCAAATGCAACGCCTGGAACATAAAGGGCACACACCACGTGCACCCACCTTCAGCAGAACAAAATAAAGTTGAGTTATCATCTGTAATATCTAAATTACACAATTATCATAGTATAAGGACAGGTTATTATTCACTTCATGTGCTGAATAACAAATTACGATAGTAATGATCCAGATGTCCACTATTAGAAGAACAAAGCAGCATCTAGTTAATGGACTACTATTCACTAGGCTATTCCTTGAATAACTGCTATACCCTTTAAGCCCTTCAGAGGAGAAAATACTCAGCTGAAGGTTCAAATGTACTCTAACTTGACCATTTGGTGTGACAAAATTTCAAATGCAGACTTTAGGAAGGAGAATCCGAAGTCCAATATAAAGATATCCATCTCTGGTGAGCGAACGCTCCACACTTTAATTTGCTGTGTTTTTCATGCTCTACTGAAGTAGTAAATTTGGGTGCAGGCGGGCTGAGGAGCACTATCAGTGATAACGTGGCTTGAGTCTTCACGCTTCAGATGCCTCTCTCTTCCTCTCCCTCTCTCTCTCAGCCCTATCCCTCCCTCCCTCCTAGCCAAATCCACCACCTTTTCTCTCCTTCACAAACCCGTCCCTCTTCAAGTATTTCACTTATTTAGCATCTTTTCAGAATCTTTGCTCAGAGAATGCCACAAAACTTTCAACGAATGAACAACACTAAAAGAAGTAAAAGGTGTGACGGGGATGGCAGTGCCTTTAATTAATCTACTAATGATGATAAAATGTAATATCAGACCACGCATCGGTTAAAACGCACCTCCCCGCATCAGTTTCTTTGAAGATGCCGTCCTGACTGGGACAGAGTTCACAGCTGGGTGTAACGCCATTCTTGCAAGCGTCACAGAACCACGGTTCTGTTGAGTTCTCTGAGGCCGAGCTCATGATAGAGTCACTTTCACCATCAACACCATAGCAACCTGAGGGAACAAGAAAAATCAAATGAATGTTGAGTAAATGTTGAGTATTTGATATTACTGACTGCTCAATAAGTTCTTATATTATAACCTATTCACAATCATAAACGACATACTAAATTATCTGAGAAATATTATATATTTATAATATTTTAAAAAATGGTGTACACTACACACAGACACACACACAAATAAATGTATACACATACATACACTGCCCAGCCAAAAAAAAGAAATCACTGTTTGGATTTAAATGGGCAAATGCAAATGTGATTATTATGTGTCTAGCATGCTATATATGTTTGACAATGCTTCTAACCCTAATTGATAGTGTGTGTAGCTTTTCACTTCTTAAACAACCATGTAGGAAGACACATCATGGCCATAATCCAGGATGACTATGTCAAGATTCATCAGGCTCAAATTGTGAAAAAATGGTTGTGAGGGAACATGAAGAATCATTTTCACACATGAATTGGCTCCTCTGAGTCCAGACCTAAATTCATTGAAAGTATTTGCGATGTGCTGGAAGAGACTTTACAGAGTGCTGGACTCTTGCATTGTCAAGACAAGATCTTGACCAAAAAAAGATGCACCTCTTGATGGAAATAACATCACAACATTAATTTCCATCAAGAGGTGCATACATTTTTTATCAAGATCTTGTGGAGCCAGTGAATATGTTACCAGGGCAATTAGAAATCTGAACTACAGCAGAAAATATCCTTAATGCTGAGGTGCATGATGTTACAGTTGTGCCTGGAAGAGTGTCAAAAGAACAAAAACATCTACAGCACAGAATGTTTTTTTTGCTATACTTTTTCCGACAAAGAAAACAAATAAGGCCATTTGATCGAATTGTAGCATCACAAGTCCATAAAGATGGAAGTATTGGACCAATGAAAGCATTTTAATGCTGTCACCTTAATTTCCTCGGGTTGCAAAGACAATTACTGTGCTGATCAGGTTACCATGACGCCTATTACACTCAGCAAACGTGCTCCATGCCACCAATAAGGACGGCAATCAGCTCCTTCTCAACACTAGAGATAACGTTCCTGTTCCTAATACAGCAAACCGGCCCCCAGGCGTAGGAGAAATGGAGAGAGAGACAATCAAATAAAAGTTCAGATCCTTTGCATACTCACCACAAAAGACCCAACCAGCAAAGTGTGCAGAGAATGCTTAAGCTTGGCTTCTCTCTGAGCCCTAACCAGCAGGCTAAACTACTACTACTTCTGGGTTTGTGGTGATATTGTGTAGAACATGGGAATTGTAGACATTAAAGGGGACTTGTTATGCCCCTTTTTACAAGATGTAATATAAGTCTCAGTTGTTCTCAGAATGCGTCTGTGAAGTTTCAGCTCAAAATGACCCTCAGTTAATTTATTATGTCATGTTGTAAATGCCTATTTTTGAGTTGAAGGATAAAAATGCTGTTTTCGTGCATGTATCTTTAAATGCAAATGAGCTACTGCTCCCCGCCCCGCCTTCCAGAAGAGGGCGGAGCCTGAACAGCTCGTGCCTCCAATTCGCTCTGTGCACAAAATGGCGACCGTTGACGTTTCGAACTTGAGTGTGTGGGCCAGTACTTCCGGTGAAAACTTCCGGTGATCTGACAGCCAGAGCGAGAGACAACAGCGACCGAGGTCCATTACCACAGCGATATTTTTCACATTGAGTGTTTTTAGGATTCAAGAGAGGTGACTTGCCTTTCAGAGGGTGACAGCCTCAGCACTTGATTGTTGTGTGCCGTTATGTACCATGTCGTCACGTTATAACAGAGAAGTCAGCTTTCATGCATTCCCCGTTGACGCTGCGGAACGGGCATGAGTGGATACAGAAGATCCGGAGGGGTGACTTCAACCCGACCAAATTTTTAAATGCAGAATTTTCAGTGTATTTCACCTGTGCGTTTCTATGCTTTCTATTACTGCATTTATTTTGTGCAAGTGAGATGAGTAAAGACCATCTGTTTAATAAATCATTATCTGTCTGGTGTTTATATGCAGCACATACAGTATTTTTCTACGTGTGTAAAATATACACAAACTTACCCATACATTTTTTTTGTGGTACCTACAGTTAAAAATGCAAAATATGTGATAATAATATTGATCGAGCGATTGATGTAAGTAAAAATATATGCGCAGAATTGAGAAAATAGTATTTATGGAGATAAATTGTAGGCAGCCTATCACAGGGCAAACATGTGAATGTTCACGGTGCATTTTATGCAAACAACTCTAATCGTAGTTATAACTCTATTGGGTCATTGACGAATAAGGTTTTTAAAAGTGTAAAAAAAAAATAGAATGGAGATTTAACTATATTTGAAACCATTTTTTAGTTTACTTAGTTTTTTTTAGTTTAAGATTTTGTGGTTTGTACAATCAATTAACACTGTTTTTTGTCATTTTTTACAAGATGGAAAAAATCTCACCAAAAAGTCATTGGTTTAACCACTGATTTGAAAGTTAAAAACGGATTTGACATTGATGTTGAGATAGTATATAGTGTGTACCACAGAAGAAATTAAAACAAATTATCACTGATCTCATAAATGTAATCATTTATTGGACTACTCTAAACACTCCAACATATTCAAGTAAAACATTGCACAGGGAAAGGAGAAAAGGGGAAATGTAAAAAAAAAAAAGAGCCTTGTATTTGTATTATTGTAGTTCCTTTAGTTATTAAAAGCAATATTATTCCATTTAAATATTTACTATATCGGTTTTACCGAATGACTTTTTGACACTTCAAAATCTTTAAAATACCTTTATATGTAGTATAATATAATTAAAACCTTTTGGATTCAGTAAAAGAGATCAAGTTGTACTACCTTACATACTTTGGATGTTATATATTTGTTTTTTATTATTATTAAGGCCTTTGGACAAAAAAAAAAGACCCGTCACGTCATTGACCCATTTACAGTAGGCATAATTGTTATTGCGTATGCAGCATGAGTCAAATACAATCTTCTGTTCGTGAACAGTTGTATTTCATTCATTAATCTGACTACTGTTTTTACTTACATCTATTGCTTGATCAATATTATTATCACATATTTAACATTTTTAACTGTATGGTACGACAAACAATTTAATATGGGTAAGTTTGTGTATATTTTACTCATAGTAAAATACTGTATGTGCTGCATATAAACACCAGACAGATAATGATTTATTAAACAGATGGTCTTTACTCATCTCACTTGCACAAAATAAATGCAGTAATAGAAAGCATAGAAACGCACTGAAAATGATATGCATTTAAAAATTTGGTCGGGTTGAAGTCATCCCTCCGGATCTTCTGTATCCACTCATGCCCGTTCTGCAGCGTCAACGGGGAATGCATGAAAGCTGACTTCTCTGTTATAAGTAACGTGACGACATGGTACATAACGGCACACAACAATCAAGTGCTGAGGCTGTCACCCTCTGAAAGGCAAGTCACCTCTCATGAATCCTAAAAACACTCAATGTGAAAAACATCGCTGTGGTAATGGACCTCGGTCGCTGTTGTCTCTCGCTCTTGCTGTCTCCCGCTCTGGCTGTCAGATCACCGGAAGTACTGGCCCACACACTCAAGTTCGAAACGTCAACGGTCGCCATTTTGTGCACGGAGCGAATATGCTGCCAAAAACTAAAACATCTGTTTGGGTTTGATTATCATCTCTATCGCGGTCATGCTCACGTGACATTGCAGATCATCATCATGAAAGTTTATTAGCATGCATTTTGAAGCCATATCAGTCTAAACTTCTGATTTATGGTTTACTGAGCGCACACGCCCGGAAAAAGCTTAATTAAAGCTTAACTTTAGAAGCTTTAATAAGAATACATTTCTTGAATGCTGCTGTTGTTGAGGAAATAAACATGGCAGACTCTGTAAAGCTCACTCAGGGCGGGATCTATGCTAATGGAGCAGGGTCCGTCAGCAGTCATGGGCAGGGCCTGTACAATGTGACATCACATTGCATAGAAACTGCAAACAGCTTGTACTGAGACACTGCTTATGATTTATGGGGATTCAAAAAAGAGGAGTGAGTGGATTTTTACCATTATAGGATGGTTGTGTACATACTGCTGACACACATTTATGTTCAAAAACCATGTTAAAGTGAATTTTGCATAATAGCTTTAAAATAAGAAAGCTGAAGGGATACATTAATTTATGCAATTTTGTGTTGATGGTGCAAGGTAAGATATGTTGAGCTTGAAAATTTATGTTTGCCAGAATCATTCAGGTCATCACCATAACTGTACGTGAGCATAACTTTAACTGAAGCGCACACAGCATCACCAGTAGAATCAAATAAGAGCCTTTTCATACCCTCATCTTGCAGTCATTTTGAACCATACGGTAATGGGTACCATTATGAAGCCCAGCCCGACGTTTATTTTCTTAAAGAAAGGTATTATGGGAACACTGTTGGCAACAGTTGGGTGCGTATTACTGACTAGGCTTTGAACCATAGGGCTGGAGTTTGCGATGATCAGTTTGCTGGTTTAACTGACTTACTGCTGAACCGTCAAGCAAATCTCCGATGTTCCTTTTGAACTCAGATACAAAGCTGGACCTGCTAAGCCACAGGGTGCTGGCTAATATGAGCTAAGCTGGAAAAAAGTGATGACTATGGGAGAGCATCATAATCCCTGAGGAGAAGATTATCCTTGTCAGAAATGACGAGCTTGGCAGTTAAAGAGCGACCTGGGGAAGGGTGGTGACAATCAAGAGGAACACTTTTAAGATTCAATGGAGGAAGGTTCGGGATGAGTTCAGAAAGAGTTAACATGCTAGGCTGATGAGTGTATGTGTACATCAGAGTATGAGTGCAATCAGACAATGATGCAAAGCGTGCTGGCATTATGCACAGTGTGTGTGTTCTCCAACAATCTATTTGCTAGGTGTTAAATTTCACTCTCACAATGTTCAAACAATGATGGTGAATGCAATAATTTATCTGCAGGCTATAAAATAACAGTGAGTTGCTGTATTTGCATCTCTAATAGCCAAAAGGAACAGAATAACTTCAATACAGTTCTGACTTCAAGCTAATTATTTCATGCAGTGATCATGATATACAGTATTTTCCCAAAAGTCAGAGTAACTCATGATCATCTAGATATTTGTGTCTGAGCAACAATCTTTCAGAACAGGAAATTACTATATTAAATTAGTAATGTGGTAATGAACAACTAATGGCCAGATATGGCAGAATTCTAACAACTGTTTTCCAATGAAAAAAATTCAACCATTTGTTGCATGACGAGTGAAAAAGACTTTGTCTTAAGCTAAAAATACAATTACTATAAGGCACCTACAACGGAACTGAAAGGAACCAGTCTCTGAAGGGTTTTAAAAAGTGTTATGCTCACAAAGGCTGCATTGAATGTGTAATATTGTGAAATATGACGATTTAAATGAAACCATAAATAACATTTATGTAACAATGTAATGTATTTGCTGTCACACTTTAAATCAATGTAATCCATCCTTGCTGACTAAAAGTAGTATTTTCTTCAAGAAAAATGTGTATTATTTAAGCGGTAAAGTCTAAAATGTTAAACAGTAGGCAAACCAGTAGAAAACAATGAAATTGTGGCTATGACATACTTGTGGCTATAAACAGTGCATTAAAGTTATTGCATTACTCATGCAACTGTTACTGTTCATTTCTAAGTTCTAATTGAACCCAGAAGATTCCTTTAAGATGAAGTCCTTTGACTCTTTGTCTTTGTCAAATGATTAATGAGGAGACGTTCAGCGCAGCGATGTATTTCAATTATATTCACTCCGTTTCTTCCCTAAATGCTAATATTTTTCATCCCGGATGAAGAAGATTTATTCAATATATCAAATATTTGCCATGTCAGCATGCAAAGCAGGACCACAGACAGGAACAACAGAACCAAGTCGGGGGGCACGGGAATGAATGAATAGGGCCAATTAGAACCAAAAAGACTTGGCAGATGAGAAAGGGGGGGAGGTAAGAGCTACGAATGGCAGCTTCCTTGATGTAAATCAGCAAAATTGATTCAGAGCTACTGAAAAAAGCCTTTTGAAAACCAGCACTCTCTCTTTCATAAAACAATACAATCATTTTCATAACCAGCAATGCGTGGAATAAATCATTTCCTCATTAAGAGGTGAGTGAAAAGAAATAAAATGAAACATGCAAGTAAAAAAAAAAAAAAAAAAAAAAAATTCAAGGTTCTATCAAACCAGATAACATTCTAATTTAATACTTGTTTAACTCTGTGAAGCTGGTTTTGTATTGGGGATGAAACCAATGTGATTCAGCTGTTATTCAGCAGGGCACCTTCTTAAGAACAAAGGCTTGAATTTGCTTAATAAATCAGTTTTATTCAGCAGTGCTTGAAATGTTTTGTTTCAATAGTCAATGAAAGTCAAAAGCGTTTTCACTGCTCTGGTATGTAGCTATTAAACACATTACATACTTCTCCATTGTTCATTATAAAATATTACATTTTCAGGCTCCCATTCCACAAGCAGATACTTTTGCAAGAGAACATTTCTAAACAGCACACTGGTGATATGGTTTTCAGGACCTATAGTATATATTACTTTACTATTGGATTCAAGTTAGGCTACAACATTGCCTGGGCAACTCTAAGACTTTAAATCAGAGTATTTTTAGACATTAAGAAGTGAACTTCATTCAGTGTTTTGGATAATTGTCCTCCTGAATCACTCGATTAAACATTAACTTCAGGTGATGCACAGATGGTTGGATACCCTCAGTTTTGACTTTAATTTGTGACACTGACACCGTGTCCTAACCAGACGGGATGCGATATGATTCCAGCGACAAATAATTAGTTTGTTCACACTAGACGCGACGCGACTGCGAGATGCGTCAAAATCGATCAAAACCCACAGCCAATCAGAACAGTCACTGAACAGACACTTGTCTCGCGGCAAGTGCACAGCACCAGAGAGTAATCTTGATGGCACTCGCAAGAAAATGGAAAAGTAGTCTACATAATCAAATTCACAAATATTACACCATTTAAACATTATTAAAAATACATAGGTTACTGAGTTACTAAAACGATCTTTGTCAAAGAATACACTTGTTTGTTCACAGTTTGAACGTTTTGTTTCCATTTGTTTAATTTCAAGATCTGAGGTGAATTATCCATTGTTGCTTTTATAGCTACAAAGCTGGAGCACTAAGTGATATTCAAAGTCACATTACACGCTTTTAACATTAAATAAAGCACATAAACAGTACCGGAGATTATAATTGCCACACTTTGTGTTTGTTGTTCCAACGCGATATTGCAGAAAAATAGAAACCGTTTCTAAAATGTCGCCGTCACGGCTGGTTAGGACATACCTTTTATCTCGCGGCACATGTCGTTAAGACACGGTGTGAGACTCATTCCAAGACCAGTTGAAACAATTTAGCAAAAAAAAAAAAAAAAAAAAAAACTTGCATACCTGCAGGCACACCACCTGAGGCCAGAGACTATGCTGCAACCCAGCCTAGGGTCACATGCATCACAGGCTTATTGTGACAATACAATCCTCCTTGAAGGCGAGCTGAAGCTTAGACAGGAAGCAAGGGAGCAATGCTTATAGTTTGAGGAATGAAAGATCAGACAAAGCAAGGGAGAAACATGTTTTAACCTTGAGCAAAATACTTAACCTGAATTAATTTAGCAATTATCCATCTGTACAAAGGAATAATGTGAGCTCTTCTGCCAGGTGCACCGGTGTGAAAATAGACATGTGCAAAGTGGCTACAATACATCTTGTTACAGAATCCACATTACAAATACCTTCAAGCAAAACTGTTTAACTTCTGGTGAGAAACCTATTCCTAAAACTAATGGAGTTTTATCTCTCACAGGGTTCCCAAAACATAGACCTATCACAAGACCTGTCATAACACAACATGATATAAAGGAAAAAACAAAGCAATTGTTTTTTTTGTTTTTCCTAAGCAAAATACACAGCTAAAAGCACAAGACAGACTAGTCTCCAATTATTTACTTTTGACTGGTTTGCACTAGACCAAGTTTTAAGAGTCTTTCCAATTGAAACATAGTGATGGGACAGAAGACAGTGCCATGAGAGTGTTTTCATTACTCTGACTTCTGGGTTTTGTGCTGTAAACAATGTTTTCCTAAATAAATGCATTCGATCTAAAACTAACAGTAAATTACACTAGGAGGAACCGTTCCATTCTTTCTTTAAACGACAGAATTGTTTGTTCATGACGTTCGGTTCCATTAATGAATGACTGTGAATTATTTATTTTTAGTGAATCAAATGCATACAGTTCCAACTTACTGTGCTATGTTGTACTAAAAGCTCTGATGTTGTACTTAGACTGGTTGTTTATATGACAAAATGACAAAAAAACAGAAAGGAACCAGAATCATTAAGCATTTCTGTATTGTGATATATTGTGACACGATATATTGTTTCACCCTAAGTGTTGATATTGTTCACTGAAATTAAAACTGTTAAAAATCGTTTTCAGTAAATGAGAAATTATTTAATTATTTCAGTACTTTCAGTTGAAATGAAATAGTCTAAGCATTAAATGAAAAACTATTAGAATTTTTGCCTTGGCAACTAACTGTAACAAGTGCAAGTGCTAAAATAACTAAAACTGAAATAAAAATAAATTAAAAGTTAAATAAATTACTCATAAATTACTAAAAACTCAAATGAAAACTGTAAAAAGTCTAAAAACAAAAGCTAATTCTAAATATTAATAAATGCAAGAATAGTATATAAATAATACTAAAATATACTTAATATTAGTAATATTTACTCTGACAATATTTCGGTTTGATTACAATTGTCCAAATCATGGTCCAAGTCAAACTCAAATTGCCGTCAGTCTGGTAACTGGTTTGATTCAATGTGATTATTTAAGATTCACAATAATTTTACAACTGAAATTAGGTGAAGAACTGTATTATGGATGAACACATAATACACTCCGAATTATTATAGTCATTATAAATATAATAATCGACATTTAATAGTTACTGTTAGGCGTTATGATCCATCTAAGCATTTTTACATCCCCTATGATCACATGCACATTTGAGTGACTATTAACCAAGCATTCATTGGGATATGCAAGCAGGAGTAAGTGTTAATTGAAAAGTTCAGAAGACAACATAAAAAAAACCCCAACCATATTCCTGAGGACTAAATTTGACCAAAAAACACATTTAAGCAAGTAACTAATTTAAATGAATTGCACATGTTTGGGGAAATAATTAACTTTACGGTCCAGAACTCATTAGGGTCTTACTGAAATCAATACCAGCAGCATGGTAATTGGTGTTCCAATGAGTGCAAAGCCATTACTGAACAATGTGATGCCTTTTACTGTGGTACGGTTTTAATAAACTCACTCCACTGAATGACAGTGGCAACCATTACAACACAGCCAGTAAAAATCCTCCTTTTGTTTTAATGAACTACTAAAGAACATAAAACCAACAAACAAGTCGGAGGCGGAAAACAAGGACTCATAATTAGCCTGAATAGCCTTTGCAGACCAGCTCAAGTATGGCGGGGAGTGTCTCTTAACAATTCTCGAGTAATGACGAGCGTGCAAATAGAGCGTGGTAGAGTTAGATCCTAATCAAAAGCATTGTGCGGAGCTGAAAAGGGAAATACGTGTCCACTACTGGAACCAGTCTTCCTCTCTGCTCTGATCGTTCATGAGTCTCCAGTGCATTTCTCTGATAGAGTCTTTCCCTTTAGAGTTTGAGCGAGGCCATATGCGAGGTCAGAGCCTCCACAGACTGCCGAGCTTCAGAGTCACGCTGTGAGACACTTGTGCGCATCTAAGGATGACAGCTTGTCTCTTATCTCCGGTGCTGCTCTTGTGGCCCCTTTGCTCCATTACTTTATCATTCCATTTTTCCTGGCCCCTTCCCAAGAACATTTCTGAATAGCAGAGTTGTCCAAATACTGCAACGTTAAGCAAAACTGCCACTTGAACTTTCCCTCGGTAAATAGGCAGATTAGAATCTAAATCCTTTGTTTCGGGAGCCACCCATGCTCCCCACAGTCTGAGACGTGACATCCCATTTTTTACTGCCGAAAACAGACTCTTCTCAATGCTTTTCAAAAGCTCTACGGCTTTGGCAAAAGCAGCCTGACCCAAAATAGCTGACGTGAACAAACAGCAGCCGAGCGCTGGTCTGGGACAAACTACAAGAAGGCCTTACGTTTGTCTGTATGCAAAGTGCAATACAGAAAACGACACCTTATTCGGTGGCACTTGTCTAAAGGTCACCTTTTCAAACTAGTGCACAAATATCAAGCGAGCATTTGTGACAGTCAGCAATGAGGGCCGCCCCACCTCCTGGAACAATCATGCCCTCTCCCACTGGGAATAGTGGTACCACAGAGCAGTTGGTACTAGCAGGTGGCCAGCGACTGGCCCAGGTCAAGAATTTTGTTCTGAAACAGCTGTCCAACCCATTGGAAGCTGCTGGCTTTCTCCATCCTAATGTGATCTATTTGAAAATACCATTTAAGTGAATACTATTGATTCTGGTCAAACTATTGTGAATATTACAGAGTAAGACTAGTGAATAGGGAAAATTCACCCCAAAATTAAAGACTTTTTTTTTATCTGCAGAACACAAAAGATGATTTTTTTTCGGGTGTCTGTGGAAGTCAATAGTCACCCAAACTGTTCATCATTTTTTGTGATACACACAAAAAAAAAAGAAAAAAAAAAACCTTCACACAGGCTTGGAATGATATGAAGGCGAGTATTTTTTTCCTCATGAATTTTCCCTTTTAGTCATTGTAAAGCTTTTGAATGATAGTACTAACCAAACACTTACCAAATGCAGAATGTAAAATTTACCTAGAAAATGGCAGCACTTACATGGCAGCACTTACAATACTTCATACCTACTTCACTTTTATTGCTATTTTAAAAGTATTAGCATTCTCAGTCCTTGAGCTAAAAAAGAAAATAAAAAGAATGTTGTTGATGGTTATGGTGAAAAAAATGTTACAGATTCTGCTCTACCATTTTAATAGCAGAATTACATTTAAAAACACCAGTTTTCAGGAGATGGTCCTCACTGCAGAGCATAAAATCTGGGGGGAGGAGTCGGATAAAATCCAACTCCTCCCACCTTACATACCTAAACCTACCAATCTCCACCCCCTGATCCCTAAACCCACCCCTAAACCTACCCATCTCCACCCCTAAACCCACCAATCTCCACCCCTTATACAAGATCCGACTCCTCCCCTCGGATCTTGTGTACTGCATTGAGGTGCTACTGGTTTTCAGTGCAGACAGCTTCGTTAATTATAAATGGGACAATTTAAAGAAAACACACAAGGTTGTTTAAAATTTGGTGCAATAATTCAAATTGTGTGGTTGCAGGTGCGTACATGTCAGCTATTTTACAACAGCTTTGAATGCGTTATTTTTTTTTTTGCTGATGCCAAACTCATAATTAATGTAACAAACATACCATCATTTTTTTTTTTTTTATCTCTTCTTTACCAAAATGTTCGGAATCTAAATAAATATCTTTATTCTGTACTATTATATAAAAAAAAAATGATCAAATGGTTGTAAAATATATAAAAAATTCCTGCACAAATTGTGATATTTATTTATACCACTAAATTACTCAAAGCAGCTGTAGCGTGATATGCACTGTTAATATTAAATGACTCCGTTTTGGTCATGCCACTTCAAAAAGTCCTGAAATATTCTTTCTTTGTAATTATTGTAATTATAAATAATATATATACATACACCACTCCAGCGACAAAAGAAAGAGAAAGGGAAGGAGAACTCAAAGGAGAAGTAGGGACTCAAACAGCTCATGAAGCAACAGAACCGCACTCCTCTATAGGGCTCAATGCATTTTATACTTTCTATTTCACTCCTGAAGGGGAGAGCGAGAGACTTTGTGTGTTTATGAATCTGAGAGGAGTGCAGCTCTAAGAGCTGACACCGCAACACTGCTCTTGGCATGGTAAAAGACTCCTGGATGCTTCAAGGTTGCCCTCTGATTCAGTGGCACTAGGTTATGAAGTAGCTTGTTTCAGTGAGTTGGAGTTGACACTAAAGGGGGAGGAGTGAATGTGAGCGCCTGGACCAGATCCCTTGTGTATGTGTCTTCTAACCGGAATGGCAGAGCCAGTGACTGATTTAACCATTTTCTAACTCAGACACGCAATCAGTTTGAAAGTGCAGCTTATTTGACGTAGATAACACCACTGACAGCTACAAACCAATACCAATACCCAATGGCTGCTAAAATGAAATTTTTTTTTTTTAGTTGAAAAATTGCTCAATACAACAGTTGTACAGAAACAACATTGCTCATGCTCCCTAACTTTTGTGGATTTATTTGAGTGAACATCGCAAAAACTTTTTTTTTAAATAAATGTCTGAGTCACATTTAACCACAGAATCACAAGACAAAAAAAAATATATATATACACACTTTTTTTTCTCACTTCCATTCAAATGTTTGGAAAGCAAAGATTTCTTCTTTTTAAAGAAATTGATACTTTTATTTAGCAATGACACATTAAATTGATCAAAAGTGACAGTAAAGACATTTATAGCATTGGTAAACAACTGCTTTCAACATTGATAATAATAATAAATGTTTCTTGAGCTACAAGTCAACATATTATAATTTTTTAAAGGATTATGTGCCACTAAAAACCATAACTTCTGAACAGTAGTGAATGGTATTTAGCATAACGAAGTTTGAAATTGAATCAAACACGGATGATTTTCATTACCGTTTTTTTTCCCCACAATGTAAAAAATGTCAGAATGCTAGAAATCGCAACGGTACTCAAAACTGGCTTCATTCTCTTTGTACAAAATATAATATATTATATAATATATAATAAAGTAATCTTAATTTCCCTTTGATTTTGAGGTGAAATTTTCCCTTAGGAATTTCTTCATGAGATTCACCCTTTTAAAATCCACTGCAGTGGTCAAAGATCCACTGGGAGATTCATCGAAGTATGCTGTACATATGGGAGAACCGAATGCATGCTTTACTGAGTGTATATATTCTTTGTTTGCCACCTCTTAAACCACTCATTGCTGTGTGCTAGGATGAAAGGACGAACAGGCACATGCTCTTTAGATGTAATTAACTAATGTGTCCTCACCAGATGGAATCTGAGAAGCAAACAGGTAAGTAGGTAGTCATTCAACTGATGCTTTTATCCAAAGTGACTGACTTATTTCAAGGACAATCCCTCCAGACATTAAGTGTGTTGCTCAAGGGCACAACAGTGACTGTTGTTCCGTAGGGGGCTCAAACCAGCAACCTTCTGATTTACTCTGAAAATCCTGATCCTTTTGCACTACGCCTCACCACATAAAACTAAATAGACTGGACTTCAAATTCAACATGAAATAAAAAAAATGATTGTATTATTTTCTAAATTCTAACAATTCATCCATGCATATGGTTCATTGTTTTGTTTGTTTTTTTACATAGCAATTTTGAATCAAAAAATGTTACAACTCAGTACATGTACTTAAAAAAAAATAGATAAAGAATAGAAGATAAAAGTGTTAGTATTAATGGATCAAGTGTTGCCGAAAAAGATGTGCAAAAGAAGAAAGACAAGCCGTTTCTTGAAAATGGCCAAGGACTCAGCAGCTCTGGTAGAGTTAGGCAGATCATTGCACCAGCATGGAACAGTCAAGGTAAAGGTCAGAGAAATGTTTTGTGCCTCTTTGAGATGGCACCACAAGACGGCGTTCACTTGCAGAGCGCAAGTTTCTGGATGGCACATAAGTCTGAAGTAATGAGTTTAGGTTAAAGGGAGCAGAGCCAGTGGTTGTTCAGTAGGCAAAAGTCAGTGACTTGAATTTAATTCAATTAAATAACGTTTAAATGACGATATTAAATTCATGTATACACACAAGATATTTAAATAGAGAATTTGTACATTGAGATCATATGACCAGTCAAATGTTTTTAATTCTTTTTTTAAAAAAAAGCTGATTTATTTATGGTCATTTAATTTCCAATTATACCTAAATTATGTGCACAAAATCTTAAAATCTCATAAAACTTCAATGTATTCAAGCAGAACAGGCTTCTATAGAACTACCTGTGAGGCTTCTGCAAATCAACAGACCACCAGCAAAAAAACAAGCAGCAAATAAATAATTAAAGAAATAAATCAATGAGTAATTGAAAATTAGTGGTGACACATTGATCCAGCTGGTGTTAAGTGGGTCTGTCTGAATGAGACGGCCACCGCTAAAAGACGGTTTAAAGCGTAATTGATTTTTGTTTCCAACGAGTCAGAGTCACAATGAGCTAATAATGTGGGATGATGAAGATCACTCGACTTTCTGTGTTTACTCTCCTCAAGCTGACTTGACAATGCAATCTAGTGTGCGGACACACGACAAGCGTATGCCATGACAAGTTACACAACAAACTTGAGAGGAATGGAAATACTGTACTTTTATTCTTATCTATCTGAAAAATAACTACCTAAAATGTCAGTGTTGTAATTAATCCTAATAATAAACCAGTGGTTTGGACTTTCTCATGTAAAAGTAACTAATAATTCTGATTATTATTAGTAACTCAGCTGGATGACATTTGCATGAGTTGGATGGCATTCCATTGCATATTCTTCTCATGCGGATATACATCTTATTACTCGGAATTTATACACATTTCTAAATGTAAAAACTTTTTTTGTATAGGTTAGATCAGGCTCTGCATTGCAAAAGGAGGAACTGAATATTGTAATATATTCTAAAATTAATTTTTCAAAACTTTGTGCAAACATTTGAGATCAATATTTGTTTTTGGTGGCAGAATGTGGGATTTTACCTTCATGCACGGTCACGCCACAGTTGTCACACTGGATGATCTCATCCGCATCTTCGCTGTTGTCTCCCAGACACACGCAGCAGATAAGGATGTGCTCCATCCGCTGGGAGCTCCAGGTCTGGGGCCGCTCCAACAGAGAGTCCTGTGGAAGCAACGGATAACTTAGCAATCCAACTCAAGTCAGGGATGTTACAACTGATAGGACGAGTCCTCTACCAAAGTCCAAATATCTTCCTCTGAAAACAGTTCTCGGATCAGCGTGAAAAAAAAACCTGACACAAGCCACTCAAAAGCTTCTGCTCTAATTCCACCTCTGAGATTGGAAGATTAGCCAATCCTATAAACTGAAGTTCTCAGATAAGCCCATTCACAAGGATTGCTCTTTTGTATCAACAATCTGATGCTATGTGAGCCAATGACTGGATTATCTGATTGCTTTCCTAAATGCACAATAAAACAATTGCATCTGAGAATTCAAGCTGGTTCCTTTTCATACAACTAAACTTTTGGACCATTTTAAACAAGTGGATAGATCAACTGTTTGATGGCACTAAATGTGAAAAATAGGGCACGCATATTGCCAGTTTTCAGTAAATGGAGACAGATGGCTAGTTTATTTATAAATCAAATCTGAACAGTACTTTGTAAAGCTATTTGAATTAAAGAGTTAGTTCACCCAAAAAAACAAAAACAAAAATCAATTACACACCCTCATGTCCTTCCAAATCCCTAAGACTCCCGACACAAGGGTGAATAAATGATGACAGAATTTTCATTTTGGGGTGAACTATCCCTTTTATTATAAGGTGGAATATAACTGAATCACAACAACAAACAAAGTATCATCTACAGCCTTAGGCAAATATATTTGAACAAACATGAATAAGAATATCCTTGGAAGATTGCAGCAAAACCATCTTTGATAAATACATACGATAATATTGAGCATTCTGAAGAATGTAGAATTCATGGTTTTAGTATGAACAAAGTAAATAAGGTGTTGCTTATTTAAGTTAGGCTACTTAAGTTACTTATTTAATGTCAAGAATAAAATATTTTAAAAGAAGTTTTTAATGCTCACCAAGGCTCCATTTATTTGATCATAAAACAGTAATATTGTGAAACATTATTACAATTTAACATATCTTATTTCTATTTTCATTTTTTTTTTTAAAGATAGCTAATTGACTACTGTGATGCATCATTACTCCAGTCTTCAGTGTCACACGATCCTTCAGAAATCATTCTAATATGCTGATTTGCTGCTCAAACATTTCTTATAATTGCCAATCTTGAAAACAGTTGTGCTGCTTAATATTTCTCATTCTCAAGTTGTGATCCCATGATGCAGGTTTTTTTTTTTTTTTTTTTAGGATTTTTTGATGAACAAAGTTGAAATGGAAATCTTCCGTAACATTATAAATGTCTTCACTTTCACTTTTGATAAATTGAAAGTATCTTTTCTGAATAAAAGTATTATTATTGAATCTTATTGACCCCAAACTTATAACAGTAGTGCAATATCAGAGGAGATTTTACCTCATTGCCCTTCCCATGGGATGTGCTGTGGCTGTCATTGGTCTCCTCCTCGTCAAACGCCCCAGTGTTCTTGCCTGCTTTTCTCTTTGGTTTCTTCCCTTCTTCCTCACTATCACTGCTACTAGTCTCGTTTTCATCATCCTCATTGTCCTCTTCATCACTACCACCATCATCATCCTCTTCATCACTCCCTTCTTTCTCCTTCCCAGATGATGCCTTGCCTTTCTTTTTTCCTTGCGTGGGCCTCCAGTCATTGTCATCCTCACTGTCATAATCATCCATTTCGTTTAGCTCTTCCATCGTAGTGAAGTCCAGCATGGGCCGGTTTCGTCGTAGGTTCCATTTTTTCGGCTCTCCTGGGGCCTCCTCGGCGGTACCACTACCGTTTGGTTCTGTATCTGAAGATTTTTCTCCTTTCCTGCGATTCTTGGAGGTTCCCTCTGTTTCTTTGCTGCTGGTCTCCTCAGAGAAAGACTGTTCCTTGGCTTTTTCCTCTTCTTCAGTGTCTTCATTCAAATCTTTGGTCTCTTCGTCATCTATGCCCTCTTCATCAGCTGAGCCAACAGCGTCGGACTCGCTCTCAGAGCCCGCAGCGCTGTCATTTGAACCCTCCTCATCACTCCCGTTGCCAGTGCCCTCTGAACCTGGGACACAAGAGAAATGAACTTAGCAGTGTTTTGTGCAGGACACAACATACTTCAGATGTGATGCAAAAAATACTCAAAGCTTCTGCTTCATGTACAATGGATCAACAATTTATAAATATTTAAAATGACAAAAATATACATAATATAACTCAATATACAACTAAAGTTTTTTTTACAGATTCTTACCTTTTTAGGATTAAATGCATGGATGACAAAATATATTTATACATAGCTAATAATGGTTACAATTTTGTGTGGTTGGGTTATATATAAAAATATATATATGAAAGAACTTTCAGTTATTATTTATCACAATGGGATTTCAATACATAAATTTCCTATTGTATTTGTTTTCCATTACCTTGCTGCATGTTAAATCGTAAATAGCAAAATAATACTAAAAACTGTTATTAAATCTGAGTGAACATTCAACAAACATAAAAACTCATCCTTTCATGTAATATTAACACCATGCATTTACCATGTATTTAAAACCACCATGAACTATAAGTGTGAAGCTGGTAATTAATGCATTTGTATAATTTTTATTCAGCATATGGCAATGGTAAATTGCCCAAACAGATTAATGTGATTAATCTGACCAGAAATTTCATGCAGCAAAACTTCAAGACCCAAAGGGGTCAAAGTGTTAGAATTTCATTATCAGCTTGCAGATATTTCTGCACTTTGGTTGACAGCAGCTTGATGGGATAGCTTTGCGTTAACCTCCAGTCTGTCATGGTGATATGGAGCCATTGCTTATGTGACTCCAGTGTTAGTAATGCATTACAGGAGGTCTAATCTACAGGCAGGGGGAAAAAACAGTGACACACGTGGTGATGAAGGTCTCATCTCCACCTCAGCAGCTGTTTTCCTGACAGGTGAGAAAACCCAAGCAGGAGCCCAAGTCTAAAATGGTTGTGCGCAGGATAAATAAATACATGCAACTATCAGTTACAATTTGATTTAACTATCAGTTATGATTTGACTATTTTAACTGTATGAGACTTGCCATCATTACTTGTCATTATTTTACAGATCTAACTGATCCACAATCCCACTTTTTGACATTTGTATTATACCAAACATAACACATACATCAATGTGACAATAAGTTGTTTTGAGACTATTTACCTGATGCATCTCCAACTTCAAAATCACTGTCATCTGAGCTGTCATAGTCCAGAGCATCCAGCAAAGAGTCAGCCAAAGGCTTCACCTGCCGCCGCTTCGACCCCCGATCCACTAGTTAAAATGAGATTTCAATTTATTTTATTTTATTTTTTACTTCATAAAATTATTTTTAAATCATTGTTAAAACCAAAACTACACAATGTTAATTGAAATAAAAGAGTGTGTGTGTTGAAAAACAAAACTGAAAAACTTAGAAATCAAATTACAAATCACTAACTGAAATAAATGTTTAAGAATTAAAATGACTAAAACTGAAATAAAAAGCTAAATAGAAGTATTTCAAAATAGTAATGCAAACTAAAGAAAGAAAGTAAAACAAACTAAAGACTGAAGAAATAAAAATAAAATTCATTTAAATGATTAATAAATAGTAAGTAAATAATACTAAAGAAACAATTAAATAAATTTACTATAAAAACACTAAAACAATTACAACTAATTGTAAAGAAAGACTTGCAGAATGAGCAGAAACTGTGTCATTTTTGCATCAAAACTGGATGGATAGACGGTCATACAGCTAACTTAGACTACACAGACAGACAAACAGATAGATGGATGGATGGATGGATAGATATACAATGACATACACAACAAATTTAAACATATATGAGTTTGCGTACAGACAGACAGACAGATAGATAGATAGATAGATAGATAGATAGATAGATAGATAGATAGATAGATAGATAGATAGATAGATAGATAGATAGATAGATTTACACTGACATACACAACAAATTATAAACATATGAGTTTGCAAACAGACAGATAGATATAGATAGATAGATTTACACTGGCATACACAACAAATTATAAACATATGAGTTTGCGTACAGACAGACAGACAGACAGACAGACAGATAGACAGATAGATAGATAGATAGATAGATAGATAGATAGATAGATAGATAGATATACACAACAAATTATAAACTTATATGAATTTGCGTGATACCTTCCTACCATGTAAACATTATCTACACACTTGTGGTCTCTGACTTTAAATGTATTTCCACATTGTTTAAACGAACTACTAATAACGACAGACAGTGTCTGTGTCTCAAAATCCCGTGGACTACAGTTCAGTTCACTCACACTAAACATGCAGCACAGGTCTATGACGCCTTAAGATGCTGTCACGGCAGCTCACAGAGAAACAGTCGGTTTAGTTTTCTAAGCTGAATAAAGAAGCTAGTTTCCTGGAGAGACGAGGACGCACTGTGCTTTATCATCTAACATAAGGTGAACAATGCGTAGAACTGCTGATATTTCATAAGTGATGCTATGTGTTTGTAAAGCTGAATGATAGAGAGCAACTTCACATCAGTTAGCGAGCGAGCTAACCCAGCAGTAGCTTCATGCTATCTATTAACGCTTGTTTCTCTTATTTCACACCACAAGTTGTAAATTCTGACGGTGATTATGTTGTGCTATTTTTTCTCTTTCAAAATGTATAATATAACAGCGAGGATTACTCACTTTATGGAATTTTCGCGTTTGGATAGCTTGGACAAAGGTACAACGAACGCCTCTTCAGCTCATGTTATGCGTATCACGTCTCCGATATTGCGTATCACGTGTACACATTGTGCTGACGTTCAGCTCACAAAGTAGGAGTTGGAAACCATAGCAACCCGCCGCATCAGTTCACACCAGAGAAAGACTTGCCATTGCCATTTAGTCCAGTCATTTTATGAAAAAAGGTTGAACAAATTGCAACAGAAGCAAACTCAACTGATTTTGTATCCTCAATATGTCCAAAGTAAGGAAAAAAAAGTCCCGAAGAATCCCATTAGGGGAAAGTTTCGAAAAAGACCCAAATATAGCCAATTCATAGGCTACGCCTATTCATTCTTTTTCTCACGTGAATAGTGTAAAAATTTTAACCTTTAGATATCACCATGAAAATTACTGAGTTGATTTCTTACATCAAGACAAACAAAAAATGTATTAAGTTTTTTGAAATTGTCTGTTATGGACAAACGGTGCGTATGTATGACAAATTACGTATGTGCTAATTTGCATAAATACCACAACAGATCTAAACATTGGGTATAGCCAGGTGAAAATGTCTTGTTGAATCTTGTTGACATATAACAGTAAAATACTTTAAGTCATTAAAATACTGCAAGTCTTCATTCTCAAAAAAAAAATTCACCTAAAAAGTTTCTAGAAGAAAAATATATTTAACTAAATTGAAATAAACATCAGTGGAATCACTAAAAATACACATTTCTAAGGTCAAAACAAATATTAAAACAATCACACATTTGCAGAATAACAAGAACATGTTATGACACTGGAAATGACAGTTTTTGGCTTGTTTTGAGAGCGAGGCTTGTTTCTGTCGTCCTCTGTTGACTTTGCCAGTTTAGCAAACAGGGGACGATTAAAATAAATGAGCCTAGATTGATCCTGATACTCAGCGAGGGGAAGACTGATGGGGAAAGGCACGCGCAAGGGATGATTACGACTGTCCTTGCCCGATGACAAATGGCACTGTATTGTGCTGGAAAGCCACCGTTTTTTATCCCTTGGCATCAAAACATTTTTCGAATATCATCATAAGCATCATCGTCATCATCAGTGTCACCATTGCCAGCGTTTTCCATTGTAGATGCCATGATATTGCCAATGAATGAATTGAATGCTTCGTATTAGTCAAGGTGACTATGATTGCACAGCAGCACATTTCTGTCAGTGATAGACCTTATTCACAGCAGCGCCATCTTTGATTTTGAATGCGAATGAAAGCGAGGCTGTGAGGGATAGACATGCATCTCTTCAATTGGTTGTACTGTTATTTAATGTGTTTTTGGTTTTTGTTCTGCTGACGAAACACTGCAACAATATCTTTCCAAGAAATTTCAATAGACAAAAAAACTCCCAACAATATAAGCTGTGGAAAATTATAAGTGATGGGAGGATGCCATTGAAAACAAGTCTATCCCTCACAGCCTCGCTTTAATTGCTGTCATGGCGCTGCTCTGAATAAGGTCTATTCTTTCTTCTTCTTTTGTTTCCCCTCAAATTTGAAATGCCTTTAGTGGGCTGTATTTTACTAGCATTATTCTGCATCTAATATATGAATCGTGCAGTTCACACATTCTTGTATATTGCAGAATGAATGTTTCGTTGGTTGCATTTAACTCGAAATTAATACTTTTATTAAAGATCCATTAAACTGATCAAAAAGACAGTAAAGACATTTATAATGTTAGAAAATTTCAAATAAATGCTGTTCTTTTGAACTTACTATTCATCAAAGAATCTTAAACAAAACACAATATTAGGCAACACACCTATTTTCAACATTGACAGTAATAATAAATGTTTCTTGAGCAGCAAATAAGCATATAATAATGATTTCTAAAGGATCATATGACACTGAGGACTGGAGTAATGGCTGTTTTACTATCACAGGAATTAAAGATTATTCACAGGAATTTTTTTTTATTATTATTCAAATAGTATATCTCACAATATA
The DNA here is from genome assembly GCF_964197995.2 of Scardinius erythrophthalmus. Taxonomy (NCBI): domain Eukaryota; kingdom Metazoa; phylum Chordata; class Actinopteri; order Cypriniformes; family Leuciscidae; genus Scardinius; species Scardinius erythrophthalmus. Next base: position 39,140,788 of record NC_138230.1, on the reverse strand, counting down.
TACTGAACATATAATTCCAGTCTGGGACCTAAAACTTGAAAAATGGTAAAGTTCAGAAGGACTTTTAAATATCAGATTCCAAATAATGAATTCAAATATGAGGCACATTTATCATAAAAGACACTTCCATCGCTGTGTTAAGTTTCTATCAGCACTATTCAGATCTAATATAGTGACGGAATCAGTGATGGACCGAGAGGCTGTAAATGAAGAAACCCACAGAGGAGCCACATGGAGATCTTGAGAAACGGTTCTGCTGCAGATATCTGTCAGCTTGATGAGGCAAAAGACAGAAGCAATTACATTAAGAACAAGAATAACACAAGGTTTTGGAAATAAAAACATTACTATAAAGACGTGCTGTGCCACGCCAGCTTTAAAACCTCATTTGAAGAGAAGTAATTGCAATGGCTATTATTTATGAACCCTAAAGAAGTATGTTATGGAATGCTTGCATTGATCGACTACCTCCGCCAGTTTAATGTTTTGCATTTAAATTGAAATATTTATCCATTCATATGGTGTAAATCATACTACGTTGGCCACCGTTTATCTTGGCTGAGGTGCCCATTGCTTTTCCTCACAGGCTCTTTCAGTGGAGCGTGTGGCTGAAATTGAGTGAATTTGATTACAAACACATTGCCCCTGTGTGGAGATGTTATCTCGGTGTTATCTTAATGTCACCCTCCGCGTGCAGGGCTGCGCTAATTTAATCGTCATTTTAGATATGATTATTTACTCCTTAGGAAAGAGACAATCTATACCGATGCACAATCCTTTATTCAATTGGAAACCGAAATGCTTGAAATTAATTGGCAGAGAAGTTAAGAAATATTCTTATGAAAGCTCCCGAAATGATTAGCATGGGGCTCATCCAAGCAAAACACAGCCATTAAAGGAATAGATCACCCGAAAATGAAAATTCTGTCATCGCCCTTTGTTTCTCACACAGAGCTAGCGTGTGTTCAGAAGACTTGAAAGCATGAGTAATAAGGAACTTGGAGGCTATATGAATTTGACTAAAAAAAAAAAAAAAAACAGAAACGCATGCTATTTGTATAATAGTCTACTCAGAAGTGAGTAAAATGGTATAGCATTGCTTCAACCATTACGCAGGGCAGTCGTTGAACCTAATGACTCCCATGCGGTGATGCTAATTTTCAGGCCTCCTTTAACACCTCCTGCTAATTTGCAGTCAGCGTAATGTGTTTCTTTTTTGCAATTTCTTTTTAGCAGTTACTTCAAAGTTAAACTCTTTTTTTATGTGGGTTCAGTTGTTGTCCAGAAAGAACAGAGTGAAACATTCTTTGAGACATAACATAATATTTGACTTGCAGGCCATGCTAGTTTTGATGAGGTTAATAGCATAGGTCTCGCTGCTCATGCACAGATGAAAGGATGACCACACGTCCATGTAACATATTTTGTCCCGAGCCTCGGGGTACTTCTCTTTAACACGCATTCTCAAAAGTCTGCCTAACACTTCCACATGAGGAGATATTCAGCTTTAATCAACTGCCTCTCCTGCCTATTTCACTCTGGTATTCTTTGAATTAGATACACTGTGTTTCCTCTTTGAAGTTAAATTTGAATTTCATTTTTGTATCCACATTGATCATTTCAGTTTTTTTATATTTCTTCTTTAAATATAAAAACTCATGTCCTCATGGAAGGTTTGATTGAATTTGAGAATTTGTATGCAATGTTGGGTGTCTCTTGATGAAATAAAAGAAAACATCTGGACGTTCTTACCTTTTCTTGACTATGTCTAGACCCTGATCCCATTTTATCTTGACCAGCTGTATCCCGGGATCATGTCGCGCCTGGTTGTCCTCACTCCCTGGCTGGATCGTAAAAAAAAATTACAACATAAACCAAAAAGGCTTTACTTTTCCACATTATTCCATTATATTCCATCAGAATCATTCCCTCATTATCTCTTAGACAGGGGTTCCCAAATAAAAGTGAACCTATAGCTCACACTGAGCTCCCAAATGCATGTTAAACTCGTAACAAAAAATAAATAAAAAATGAGATGGGAGGAAAAATCATAATTTAATGTTTTTGTGTTCCCTCACAAAAGTGTTGCATTCCCCGGAGAAACTTTTAAAACTTTCTAAATGTTTGCGTTTCCCCAAGAAACTTTTGAGTTCTTTGAGAGTGAACGCTAGCCTGGCAAGCCAGACCTACATCAAGATGTTAGGTCTGGCAACTCACCATAGACACGGCTCAATCCGAGGGGCGGGATAAACGTCTGTCTTTCAAATTCCCTCTGCACGCAATAGGACAGCGCTTCAACCAACCAGAGCGTTTTCCCAACAGCGGAGCTGACGTTAGTTGATAGATTCAACTTTTGAATCTGGCCAGCAAAACTACGAACACATCTTCCTTTTTTAAGAATGACTTAAGTGCCGTTATTTGCTCTTTTCTCAAAGAAAAACTTAACTCCAAGTCCTTCAGAGTCGTGGCCAAAGCCGATTCGAAAGACTGTTTGCCAGAAGCAGCAGCCATTCTTTGTTTTCAAGTAGCAGGGAACCGTCGCAACTCTGTCGTCATTATGTTAAGCCCGCCCCGCCTACTCTATACACGATATGATTGGCCTGACCCAATTTAGGTTTTTACAGCTCCGAAAGTCAATGGAGAGTTGCTAGACTACCCTGGCTGCAAAATACATTTTGCTGCCGCTAGGGTGCGTCTAGATTTCTAGGCTAAGTGAATGCAAAATTTCTTGGGAAATGCAAAACATTTGCGAGAGAGCGCATTGTATTGAAATATATGTTTTCTCCCATCGCATATTTTGGTTCCACTTTATTTGGATGGTCCCTTTAACACATTCTGTTGTCTATAAGTAACATTGCACCTACATGTCTACTAACTGTCATTAGTTTTAGTAGAGAATCAGTAGACTGGTAGGGCTGGGTTTAGAATAAGTTGACATGTAGTTGCAAAGTTGCTTATAGTCAGTAGAATGTCTGTTGAGGGAGCATCACAATAAAGAGTATTAAGATATTAAGCAGACAGTCTACTAATACTGTAATGACATTTAGTTGACATGTAGTTGCAATGTTACTTATAGTCAACAGAATGTTCAAAGAGGACCATCAAAATAAAGTGTTACCCATACCAAAATGTCCCTTTAGGGTCTCCATGTTCACACAACACTTGCAGAGACCACTTGTGAGAAGCAGCACACTCGGTTTACTGTGAACCGAGCTGCTATATTATAAATTAACACAGTGCTGCTCTTCACTCTGAAACATGTAGTACAACGTTTTGATATACTGTATAGCATTTTCAGTTTTATTTAGATTAATTGTGAAGTTGACTTATTTTAATGTTGCATTCGATTTCATTAATTATGAACTTTTCATCAACTCCCGTTTAGAAAACCCTGCTCTAAGACAGAAGGCCATTAAAAGCATCCTGCATCCTCCCATGTATAGTCTTCAACCTTCCTACTTTGTATGCTTCGATGTTTCAATCACATTCACCCAACGCGGCCACTTGGATGATCAACAGAAAGACTGGAAAGCATATGTCTGACAACTTTCAATTTCCCTTAAAAATGCGTGACTATTTATAAAAGTTCTGGCCACTCTCTCCTTGGTGCAGTAGACAGAGCTTCCATTTCCCTGATGGATTGGCTGTCATATTCCGACAGTGCAGTGCTTCTTTTAGTTTATAGACGTCTCTGTGCTCCTGACGCCACAGTGTGTGCTGTCGTTTTTCTCCCTTATCATCCTGCTGCTTTGCTCGGCTCCTAGACATAAACACAAACAAGCAACTAGGGAGGAATATTATTACATATTTATTCCAGCTCTGAAACTTTCTCCTTAATGCAAGTCACTAAGCAGCACAAATGGAATTACTAATCCCTAATTATGTCTCCTTTAATTCAGCTTTGTTTTGTTGGATAGTTCAGAAGAAATTAAAACAGCCACACATGCTTTATTTACCATCACAACCAACATAACAAATACTTGAAGATAGACACGCAAATTATTACGTTTTGACGTCACTACCGAGAAATAATGGTTTGCATGTAAACTCGGACAACAGGTTATTTCAATAAGCTGATTTTTGAGTTATCAGCGTACTGGTGTGCATGTAAACATGCTCAATGTCTCAAAATGAGCCGGTAACAAATGTGCTCCAATGTGACGTCTCGTTGGAACAGACCCCGCCCATGACTGACACACAAGGCTTTTTCGACTTGAACCGGCGCTGCACAGACCGATCGGTGAATGACATCAAAGTACCGCGAGAGCAATTCAAAAGCATAAGGAACCATCTACTTTCTATTCGCTCCCGCTGTACTTTGATGTCATTCACCGATCGGTCTGTGCAGTGCCGGTTCAAGTCGAACAAGCCTAGAATCTGCCCTATTAGCTTAGCTCCTCCCCTGAGTGAGTTAGTTTTTGGCAGATTATACGAGGCATGAGCTGTACAGGCTCCGTCCTCTTCTGGAAAGGGAGTGGTGAGCATCAGCTCATTTGCATTTAAAGATACATGCACGAAAACTGGATGTTTTTGCTTCAACTCAAAAATTCAGTAGCACCACACTGCAGTACACGAGATCCAGGGGGCGGAGTTGGATCCAGATCTAAGGGGTGGAGATTGGTAGGTTTAGGGGTGGGTTTAGGGATCGGGGGTGGAGATGGGTAGGTTTAGGTATATGTAACAGTGAGGACCATCTTCAAAAATTGCCATTTTGAGTTGAAACTTCCCTGGGGACATCTGAGACTTACATTATATTGTAAAAATGTTCATAAAAGCTCCCCTTTAATGTGGTTCATTGTTTCGTAGGTTAGCGAGTCGACTTGCTTTCATGTGTTATATGTTTGTATGCATGCGTATGCAGTAAAGCATTGATAAATTGAATGATTGTGCATGTTTGGTTCCTATAAGCATGTGTTAGTCTGTTTATCTGTTTATTTAAGTTTATCTATGTTGGTGCAGTAAATTACCCCACTCATGTTTCCGTGTGTAAGCGCACGTATGTGACCTAGTGGACATTGTCTTCCTGGTAAATCTGGTTCTTCCTGCAGGCCTGTATGTGAGCGTGGGCTTATCAGCGTCGACCAGAGTCTCCCACATTCCCAGCCACCTCCGTTGCCTGAGAGGAAAATAAATTGCACCCATGCAGTTAATAAGAATGAGAAATATTGAGTGAGACTCACACAACCATTACAGAGAGGGAGAGGGAGAGAGAGGGAGAGAGAGAGAGAGAGAGAGAGAGGGAGAGAGAGGGAGAGAGAGAGAGAGAGAGAGAGAGAGAGAGAGAGAGAGAGAGAGAGAGAGAGAGAGAGAGAGAGAGAGAGAGAGAGAGAGAGAGAGAGAGAGAGAGAGAGAGAGAGAGAGAGAGAGAGAGAGAGAGAGAGAGAGAGAGAGAGAGAGAGAGAGAGAGAGAGAGAGAGAGAGAGAGAGATGTTTTGAAATGTCTGAGATAAACTTAAGTGTCGCAAACAATGTTTTCGGTCCATGAAACGAAACATCTCTCCATGCCTTCATTTTCTTCTATACTTGGTCATAATGAACAACTAGATGCGGTTTCTCTGGCACCAACAAACCACTAAACTACACGCTCGCACACACTAACCTACCTCCTCCTCCACCTACCAAAACAAACACTTATTTCCATCACATTACGCCGGAAGTGTCACGGGTGCATATTGAATTCCCTTCACCGGTGTGACTGTGTCTATGACAGGTAATTACATATTGAATGCTCTTTTTGTTCATTTATTTCCTGGAGAGGGAAATCCATCTCTTGCATGGTGTGACTGTGTCAAGAAATTTCATTTTTTATTTTCAAGTTCAAACGTTACATGTGCTACCAGAGCCAAGTGGAACTAGAACCATCATTCACTGATTTATAGTGAAATTGCATGAAATTACCATAGTTATTTTATTTACGGTTTCAATGCTCTACATTATGCATAGTGCAAAATGCGCTAAGATAAGCCATAAACATAGCACAAATGGTGAAATTCAGATTAGTCCTCTTTATTTGTTTGTTTTGAGTTGTGATGTATGTGTCTGTATTTAAATGTTTGGTTATAAATATGTATATATTTCCCAAGGGAAATGATTTCACCACATTGTTCAATTCAAAGACTAATTCTGTCTCTTGGAGGAAAATTAAGATTTCTGTCTTGAATCTAAAGTGTCAGACTGCAATTTGTGTCTCTACTTGTCATTACAAACTACGATAGTATTACCTGAAGGAACTAGCTTTTAAGACAGCATTGGTGTTAAAGTTTTAGTTTAGGTTTCTGGCTTTGTGCACAAATGAACTGCAGTATCAAAGCAGTTTATCATTAGACTCAGGGTACATTTACATGACATCGATGTACTAAGATTGGAAACGTTTTTCCTTTGTGTCTTTTAAAAGTTTCACATACAGACAACAATGTTGTTAAAATGACTAAAAACGCTGTTACGCATGCCAGGCCAGTAGTTGGCGATGTCACATTTCAAAAACTCTACGTGCAATTTGAAACCCATTTTCAAAAGTTCGTGTTTTTAGGCTTCCAAAACGCTATTGTTGTGTAAATGAACAGCCAAAACACATAAAAAGTTTTCTATTTGTTAGTTGAAAACAGTCATTGTAAATACCCCCAAAGTGCAAGTTTTTGAAAACGATACCGTTATCGTCTCCATGAAAACTAAAAAAAAAAACGTGAATTTGGATAATACGTATGCGTATAACTAGGCACGTAGTGTTTTTTTTACATAATGACATTGCCAGCTACTGGCCTGGAGTGTGTATTACATCTTTTTTTAGTCGTTTTTGCCGATCCATGTGAACGGGATTGTTTTCACAACATTGTCGTCTGTACGTGAAAAACACAAAGGAAAACATTTCCGGTTTTAGTACATCGTTGTTGTGTAAATGTACCCTAAACTGTTAAATAGGCAGACTGCTGAATCTAATTCAATGGGAGATTCAAAATTTAATCTTAAACATCCACGCACAAAAAATATATATAAAGACATATGCATATTAAAATATTTTAATTAACAAGAAATGATAAAATAAATAAATAAAACTAATATAATGTAATATATTTAAATATATAATATAATTAACATATACTTAATATAATTATATATATATAACGTTTTTAATTAATAATTATAATTAACATTTAAATATTAATAATATATTTATAAAAATACAAATAAATAATACATATAAAATAATATATATTTAAATCATTTATAAATCATTATTTAATTAATAGAAATTATGTACACACAATTCAAATTCAAGTAGATAAGAATAAGTATTTGTGGTGCACCTGCATGCGTCTAAATGTGTGAGTGTGCATTGTATTTCTGTCAGAGGACTGAGCAGAACGATGCATTGCTTCAGTGTGTTGGATTAGGGTTGGTTATGCTTCCTTTTGGCTGGTGTGTGACAGCCCAGCAGGCACATGCTGCATTCCCCTTACAGAAGACACTGCAGACTGCCTGAACTGCTGGCTGCGGTGCTAAAGTGTGTGTGCTTTCAATTCGATGCATTTGCTAAACATCTCCTTTTACACACACCTGCCAATGATGTTGTAGACATTATAGTTGCAGCACTGATATTTGCAATGATTGCATATGTATTGCTATTGTCTGAATACATATACAACCCAAGTCTGAAACCACTACATACTGTACATATTAGTTTACTTCTAAAATATATATAATTAAATAATATATATATATATATATATTTAATTTAATAAAACTTTTTATAAATACCAGATTTTCAGTGCTCACATTAAGGCCTGCTGTACATACAATGTTGTTAAGCATTCATCATTTCTCATACTGCTAAAACAGAAAGTGTCGCGATCAGTTCACAGTAGGCCTATAGTCCCTTCGGAGGACATGTTCTACTACAGTTTCCCTCAAAACCCGATTCATTTGCACATGCCAGTCCATTACATACCTTTTTCGCTCCAATACATTTCATACGTCCCACACATGATACTTCACAGGGAAATATATGATCACTCACGTCGTTTGAATTGCCCTGCATCCATCACAGGCCCCCAGATCGCTGTTTGGCTCAAAGTGTGCTGTGAAATACTCATATTCATTTCCTCCTGATTATGTCAAGCTGATGGCAGTGATTACCCTCCCTTACACAGACACACACACACACACACACACACACACACACACTAGGGCTGCTCATTGCACTGAACATAATAAACAATTTACACATCATTAGCTTTGTTTTGATCATATTTGTTTGACAAAGTGTCTAGCTTGCGTGGCAGGCAGGCCTGTTATTTGCCATATCAAGAGGAAGAGCACAGGGAAAACAGCCTGTTGGGGTATGAGGCATTAGTTTGTGTGATTAATTAGCATGCGTCTGTCTGCTAAAAATTCATACGGGCTTTGCATTTTCTGAGTGGCGTTTACATTTTTAGGAGTGGATGCGAGCCTGTATGTTTGTGTTATAGTGTCTGTCATGTCAAATGTTGAATACAGAAAGTATAAAACCATGTTCATTATCTTTATACATGTATTTCACTCCCCCCCTCTCCCTCTCTCTCTCTCTCTCTCTCTCTCTCTCTCTCTCTCTCTCTCTCTGTGTGTGTGTGTTTTGAGGGGCTGTTATGTGCATATTATGTTCAAAGCCAGAGAAAATGTTGCCGGTTCTGTCAAATTTAGGGGTTACAAACTGCCTGCAGAGGGCACTGTACATTAGAGCAAAGAAGTAGTGACTGCTGCCATCAAACCACAAAATCATAAGAATAGTTCAGCCAATGCTCTGATATGTATCTGTAGCTCTTTTAACCAAAGCTAACACTAAAAATGTGAATATCAGACAACACATTAAAGGTGATGTGTGTTATTTTCTGGATGTTAAATATTCTCCTTTCTAAACTTAATATGCAGAGACAAACGAAAGCTTTAGCGTAAGTTCTGCCGGGAAGACTCAATTGTTACGTCACTTATTACCTTCTTATCTAACCAATCGTGTTCTAACATTTGTAGTATAAAAGATTGGTACTTACACATGTCTGAGTTCGCTGATGCTGACGCCTACATTCACCACCAGGATGGTCCCTTCCCCTCCATCCTCCCCACCACCACCAGGATAGTCCCTTCCAATACCTCCCAGGGGGTCGGCTGCGCCCCTAGCCTTCGTCTTCAGGCAGAAAATGCAGATTCTGTACCCTTGGGTTGCGAGTTATGGACAGGGCCTACGCCAAGGAACTTTATATCATAATATTTCTACCAAGGGGTCAATGTTTAGTTGGTTAGTATGGCCAGTTGGAAACCTTTCCTTCGTCAAAGCAGAGACCAAGAGACGTTGGGATATCTTTCAACAGAAGTTACTCTTTATTGAGAACTCTCTGTAATCATCAAGTCTAACTAGGGCAGTAGACATTGTAGTTTATATACATTTCAAGGGGGAGGGATTTATATAGAGGTGGATACACTCGGAACAAAGCATGTAAATGAAGTATACAGGTTTAGGAACCCACCCTAGACTCTAGTGTTACCTATCCTAATCCAATCAGCATAACTATTCAAATGCATAGATTGCTAATCCAATCAGCCTAACTATTCAATGACTGGGGCTGGGGCTCGGGCTCCAAGAGCCATTAAAGACAGAAGGTGAGAGTCTCAGTAATCTGACTCATTTAACTCATTTAACATTTAACATCTAACCCTAACCCTAACAGGTCTGGAAGGAATCTCTTGCTGGAGACTCGGTAATCATCATTTATACCTCAAATGCTAAATTCAGTCTACTAAACTTTCTCAGTTTATATACTATTGTATTGGAACCTAAATTAAACATTTAATAAATGTGTAATACAACAGGCCCAGCCAGACACTTGGTAGACTAACAACACCATCTGGAGCCCAAACATATGAAACTGCCATTGAGATTAATGGGACTGCTAACAGATTTTTCCAAGTATCACTGACCTCCTTTGTAAATGCTAGGCACCATCAAAAGCATCCTATCATACTTTTGCACTATTTTAATCCATATTGTTGTTTAAGTCATGAAAGTAGTGTGTTTACACTAAAAAAAAAAAAAAAAACACTTCATATGCACTTGTGGTCTTGTGGACTTAAGGCTTGTTTCAAACAGGGTGTCTACAGATATAAACAAGTTAAATTTAAGACTTTTTAAGACCTTTTTAATGCCACTTTGAATGAAATTTAAGACCAAACCTGTGGTGGAAATACACATTATATTACATGCGTATATATTAGGGGTGTAACGGTTCACAAAATTCACGGTTCAGTTCGATACGATACACTTGTGTCACGGTTCAGTTCGGTACGTTTTTGATACAGCATAAAGAAATAAATGCCAGATAAATTTCCTTGATTTAAATTTTTGTATTCTTTTTTTATATTAAAACTAACATCATAAAGTATGATTTTTTTTTTTTTACTTTGAGCTATTCTAAAGCTATAATTGACTCTTCTTAAGAGCATATAAAACAAAACAGCTTCTTGGAAAAAATGAAATGTCATATTGTAGTAGTTATAAACAAAGGTTTATTTTAGTTCAGATTAACATTTGAGGGCAGCAATTGTATTCATAATGTCAAAATAAAACCGACGTGTTACTTGAAGGCATTATAGCCTACAATTCCTGCCAAACGTCCATGGTTGCAGTTAGTGTTGTTACTACAGTAAATCCATGGTGAATGTTGCTGATCTGTGGACACGGATAGTTCATTCATCATGGCACAATGTTTCTTCCTGGTTTCCACGTCAGCACTGTTTGATCCGTTAATAACGGAGAAATGTGAATGTTTCTCACTAGATCTCGCAGCGATGTTATTACTTTAGTGGCGAATTCAAATGCTTTCTTTACTGCATCTCTTAGCGCTGTGTAGTAACAGTGTCGCATGATCACGATCGGCTCGCGCTGCACTGGTCCAGACTGATAAACGGTCCTTCAACCACACAATAACGAGCAGTTTCGTTCCGCTTGCATTTTACGTTTGCCATTTGATGTTGGGCAATATTGTGGTCGCTCCGGCGTCTCTTACATTATGAGCGTGCTTGCCACACGCAACGCGCCTACATTTGAAATAACGAAACAGCGTTACCAGAAAAAGCCTACATTATCATTATCAATAGCTGTTTATGTAATAAAATCTGAATCATTCTCGCGATTCGATGCTTCACTGGTTATTTGACGGACATTAGGTCCGTCAGTTTAGCGGTAACGTGACCATAAATATTTAAGACCTATCGAATCTGAATTTAAGACATTTTAATACTTTTTAAGGCCTTTTATTAGGAAAACTTTATTTAAGACATTTTAAGGACCCGCGGCCACCCTGTTCAAATGCCATTTTATTGAAATGGAAAACGGCAAATGCTTTGGTGCTGTAAAAAAGGTTAAGTGTTCTATTTGAGACAACACTACCCTTTAGCATTTTTAAAATTCATTCACCATATGGCAAAGTTCAAAATGTATACTCTATCACAGCATTCTTACGTTAAAAAAATATGTAGATGGTGTGCAATGGAAAATGCTTTTTAAATAGAAGAGGCTTTTTAAAACAGTTTTTTACTTGAAAAGGCATCTTAAATTGTGTCACTCATGGGACAAGGCACAGAATGACAGTGAGATGCATGCATATTATGTGCAAAGTACTATTTTGCACAAAAAGTATCAAATTATTCTCAACTAAAACTCTTTAAATAATTTTCATGAATTGAAATAGATGAAAAAAGATTATATAATATATATTAGTGACGTCAAATCGATTCATCGAGATTAATCGCTTCTAACATAAAAGTGTGTTTATATAATATATGTGTATATATTATTATATTGATATATATTATATAACTGTCTGCACTTGTTATAACTGTATATATTTAGGTGCATCATAAAGGCTTGATAATAGCAACATTGTCTCAACCATTGTTTTTCTGACCAATAGATAGGAGAGTGTTTGGGGAAACCAGTGTGAAAATATTTTTTTCAGTTCTTTTCAGTGATGCCTGCAGAACAAAAATTACACTTTTGAAGACATTCTGGCATAGACACTTTTTGAAAGCACATTTATATCTTCCATTTTAAAAAGAATGTTATGCCAGTATCTTGTGCATTGTGTGAAAACAAAATCAACTGTAAAAAAAAAAAATCTAATTATTGTTAATGCCAAAAAAATGGAGAATATGATGACATTCTGGCATGTTTTGAAACCACATTTATATATTCAATTATAAAAAGCATGTTATTATGTCAACTGAAAATGCTAGTTAGGCTATAACTTGAAAAAGCAAAACAGAAGTTGCAGGGAAACTTGGTAAATACAGATCTTGGTGGTAAACCTTTTCTGAAGCCTGTACTTAAGCTCTTCTTCTGGCATCCACCACCCCAATCAGGTGTCTGCAGAGAGCTTAAAGCTGCACATTGTCAGAGTAAAGGCGGTTTGGGACTCTTTGTGCTGTGTTTGTGTTGACAGCGGGTCTCCAAGTGACTGTTCCCAGAGTGTGAATCCCCAGGCTGGTACTGACACAAAGCTAGTTCTGAATGGAGGGCTGACGTTGCATTCTGGCCCTTGCTTTCAAGCTAAACAACCTCCTATACAGATTCACCATTACTAAAAATTAGACTAGGGTGGAACAGTTGTTATATGTGTTGCCGTTGTCACACATACATCACTTTTCTATTCAATTTTAATGTATGCATTTTCATCAGGAAGATTACTTTTTTTCACATCTGCAATATCACTTCTGCAACAGTTAGGATTGAATATGTATTTGCGCCTGACTCTTTAAGGTGTTTGTTTATCAGATTTATCAGTACTACGTGCATGTTGAAAGATGAAGTGTGTATTGTTTAAATGGTAAGTTCACCAACAAATTAAAATTCTGTCATTCTACTCACCCTCATGTTGTGTGAAACCTATGTCTGACTTTTTTTCTTTAGTAGAACACAACATATGTTTTGAAGAATGTTCTGGTCATTGCAATAACAATGAATGGGGAGTAAAGATTCCAAGCTTCAAAAAAGATGCAAAATCACCATGAAAGTATCATAAAAGTGGTCCATACATCTCATGCAGTACTATTATAACTAAGTTGTCTAAAGTCGTAAAGTATTATGTGAAAAAAAGAACATTTGGCGATGCTTGTGGTGCAGAAATTACATTCTTTACCTTTTAAACAGAATGATTTACTTGTGGCAAAATGCTGAGTACAAAATAATATAACACATTATTTTCCTTCTTTAAAAAAAGGAAAAATCTACGTTACAGTGAATCACTAACAGAAGTCAAGTCATCTTTATTTATATAGCACTTTATACACTACAAATCCTTTCAAGCAGCTTCACAGTAATACACAGGAAAATTACAGAATCAACGATAGCCTATCAATAATACCATTATTCAGCTCGAGTCAGTTCAGTCTGACTCGAGCTCTCGAAATGATGGGAAAGTTGCTGACCGCTAAAATGAACTTCTCCATTTTGCCTCGACACTCTCCACTGCGGGACGTATAATGGCGGATCACGTGAGCTCCACAGACTTCACTCCGGTTAGCCGTCGCTCACGAAAGTCGCTCTTCATTTGCATAAAGTTAAACACATCTCAACTTTGTCACGTCGCTGGACACACGGTCACTGCCACAATCACCAGCTCTCTGTTGAAATGAACGGGGTCATGTCATGTCACTCTGTCGCTGCGTGCCGCTGGCGGTTTGAACGCAGCTTAGACATTCAATTTTCAACTTTGTTGCTATGACAACAGACCATCAAACCCTGAAATGACTATAAAATTGATTAAAACAGCTTTACAGCTCACACACATTTTAACAGAAGAATTAATGTAACCAAAGTGCTTTTATAAAATTATAAGCTTCACATTTCTCCTTTTTAATGGTCCAAAAATTGGCCCCATTTAGCTACTTCCAATTCTAAGTGCTTTTACTGTAATCATTTTTTAAAGTAATCTCAAAATTCTGGCCAATTGATAATACCTAGAATATCAAAATCAACTGCAGACAGTAGATCCTTTTCCTATTTAGCACCCACACTCTGGAATAGTCTTCCTAGCCTTGTTTGGGAAGCAGACACGCTGTCAGTTTAAATCTAGACTAAACACTTCTCTTTCTACACATAACACATCATCAATTTCTTTTATTCAAATCAGTTAAATGATCGTTAGGCTGCATAAATTAGGTCAGCTGGAACCCGGGAACACTTCCTACAACACCCGATGTACTTGTTACATCGTAAAATGAATGGCATCTACTCTAATATTAGTCTGTATGTCTCATCCTTATCCCGAGGTTACCGTAGTCATATCCAGATCAGATGGTGATGTCAGCAGAGACCGTGTCTACTAGACAATCCCCTGTGAAGGCCTTGTCGACATGACAGTCATCGGCACAGATCCTCAGCAGGACACAAGGACACAGACCTATGGCCAGCTTCAACTCTATACCGGTGTGATAAATCGAGCCCGATCTCACAGGAAAACGTACAAATTCTACGAGGTGGCTTATTCGTACGAATTCATACGACCTGGCTCGTTTTTTTTGCAAAATCGTACATATTTTACGAATTGGCCAATTCGTGTGAATTCATACGAATGACCTACCCCTGACCCCGCCCCTAAACCTACCCATCACGTGGGTTTAGACAAATCGTACAAATTCGTACGAGCTAGGTCGTACGAATTAGTACGAATTAGCCAACTTTTTATCATTCGTACGAATTCGTACGAATTGGTCGTGAGATAGCGTTGGATAAATCCGATCTTTAAGCAAAAGGAGCTGGATGAATATTTGAATGATACTGATTCCAATCCAAATTTTGACTTTTGATGCAGCCTGAATCATAATCACACTGTGTTTGTTCATTGGCCAGAAGAGAACTGACCCCCTGACTGAGCCTGGTTTCTCCATTCGGTCACCTGATGGAGTCTGGGTTCCTTGCCACTGTCGCCTATGGCTTGCTTAGTTGGGGACATTTAATATTCAGCAATATTATTGATCTGACTGAACTGAGCTGGACGATGACATATTTTTTTGCAGAACTGCTTTATAGATGAAATGAACTAATTTAATAATTGATGATCTTTAAAAAGAAACTGAATCAACACTGAACTTCAACAGCCGAAATGCATCATTTTCCTGTTATCACTGTATTGTATAAAGCGCTATATAAATTAAGATAACTTGACTTGACAAAGAAAATATGGTGATGTATCTAACTTCTTTTTTTTTTTGTGGTAATCAACATTGTTACACAAATGTTGTCGATTAATCTTAATTTGTATTGAATCTGGAATATTCCTTTCATTTTAAAGCCATTATCACTGTATAAACCTAAAGGCATTAATAGGGTTAGACAATCAACAACCAAACGCCACAACCCATCGCACACATGCAGGAAGCTTTGCAGAATGAGGAAATCGCAGTAAATGGCTGCCATGCTAGGCTGCTTTAGCCGTCTAGCCGATTATCAGAGATGATTTAGCATCCCATGTTCCTCTGCTGGCGAGGTGTGATCCCGGAATGAAATTCAAGGCATGGCAGCTATCATGTCGCTATCAGCGAACACCCCAGATCAGAGGGGTGAGTCTGGGTGTCCTGGGGGGCGGGTATCTGCAGCTCAAGAACCAGGTTTTAGCCATCGCCAAATACACGCCACCCGCAAGTAAATTAGCAGGGCAGGAGGGGAAATGACCTCGAGTTTTCGAGATGTCCGGCTGACGTTGAAGGAAACATCAGGGAGGAAAAAGCTCGGAGGCCATATAAGCACTTTGCTCCGATTTATCTCCCTCCCTCCAAACTTCCCTTTCAAATGCCTGCAGGTAGAGAAGCGATTTCTACCTTGTATTTGAATAATTCCCCCTTCTAAAAAAAAAAAAAAAAAAAAAGTCCCAGGAATATTAAACTAAAATCAGCATAGATCAGAGAAAAGGGATTATGGCTGAGTAGTAATCAGAGCGTCTCTCTGCTGTGAGTTTTTTCCTCTCTGTGCGTGAACTGAATCTGAATTGACACTGTATGGAAGATTTACATGTGACTCATGCGGCCATTGTGTGATAGCGACGAGGCAGAAAAGACTCTAGTTTGAACATATTTAGAAGGAAGCACAAATACTCAATAAATTAACGATCATAATTACAATTAAAGTAGGGCTGCCATTTTAATACATTCATTTGATACAGTTAATTATATTAAGAATAATATGTCAAATTTAATTTAAGCAGGCAGCACATAATGAGTAAGCAGCCATACACGCGGGACAAGTTCATTGCATTCAAAAGATGATGTACAATGGAAAAAAGCTGCTTTTAACTTGACACAGCATCTTTAAATGGCATAAAGCGCAGAGATACAACTTATGTGCAACGATATCAACAAAATAAAATGTAAAATAAAATGAATTGTATAAAATCAAATTATTAAATGATAAATTTCATATTTTAGAATATGTTATAAAGATCACCATCAGTGTCATTGTTAACTAAAACTATTAGAAATTGTTTTCATTCATTTAATATTAGGAAAAAAAAGTTTAAGTACTAAAATTGCTCAAACTAAAACTGAAATAAATATAAATTAAAGGTAAATAGAAATAATAAAAAAAAAACTAATAAAAAAACACACTAAATGACTAACACCGAAAATATAAAAGCTATTAATACATAATATAAGAGTAAATAAATAATACTAAAGTAACACTATAACATTTAACACATTTTTTATAAACATTTTGACTTCTAAAGTCACTTTTGATTTACTCATCTACCACAATAATAATAGTCTTATCTTTACAGGCTTTTTAATTGACATGTTCTTAGCATGTGCAATATGATTACAGTTAATTTGATTGATAATTAAACTGTACAAATCACTTGACATTATTTTAATCAGTTGAATGCCTTGAAAGTATTTTTATAATTATGCCTTCGGGACTTGAAAAATCAATTAAAAACATTCTGTCAAGCATTTTAATATTAAATATACCAAATCTGATTTCCGTACATAACAAAAATACTACTACCACATAATTCAGGTTGCATAGGCTTGTTGTACACGCACTGCACCCGAGTGTGCACTCCCTTTAAACATCTCAATACTGTAAGTCTCACAAATATACTTGCTGAGCAGAATTATTCCGAACTGGATTCATCTTGAAAAGCCAGATTGATCTATCAGAGCTGCACTGTTGACACGCTCTACACCGTGGCCTGTGCTTAAGATGCTAAACGCCTGCTCTCGGGGTGAGCGTTTGTGCTGAAATAAGCAGCGCACCCTCCATCAGTTTGAAGGAGTCTTTCTCCACCGTGCGCCCAAGTCATCCATAACAGGACAGCCATAAACATGCGCCGACCCAGGCAAGCAACCCTGGGAAAAGTTGAGGAAACAGCGCGTGTCTCTTTGAGCGATGGATAATGCATTCATTCAATCACAGGCTTGTCAGAGGAGCATCCCTCCCTAGATAAGAGTATGTTTGATTCCTTAAAGCCCGGGCACTGATTGGATGGGGGAATTGTTGTCTGTTGTGTGTGTGGGGGGGGAATGCAAATGAGGATTTTACAATCTTCTCCGTTGCTTCCTATTAATTTGTTTTGATTTTTCTTGTATTCCTCCGGGCCTGTAGCTCATTAGCAGTGATTAATCGGTGAGTGCCGCTGCTTTGGTGCCTCCATTTGCTGAGCCTCCATTTTGAGCCGGACCCCGTTTCAGAGTGTAACTCCACCAGCAATATGTTCAAAGTTGATTCAGGCTTATATGGAAAGCACATGGCACTGCCCTGCATTATAAGTTAACATTCTTATTAATTATCAGTTCTCAATGAGCTGACAGCATTGTGAAACGTTCATTTTAAAAGGAAAATGTGATATTATTGTTACTTGTGAGAAATAGTCAGAATTTTGAGTTTATATCTCTGTATAACTCGCAATTGTGAGTTTATAACGTGCAATTCTGACTTTATAACTCACAATTGTGAGGTTATATAACGCAACTCTAAGAAAAAAGTCAGAATTGCGAGATGTAAACTCACAATTGTGAGAAAACAAGTCAGAATTGTGAGATAAAAAGTTTGGTTACCTTTATTATTTTTTATTCAGTTGTGGAAACAATCTTCCATTGCCACACTTTTTCTGACCATCAGCTAAATGTTTCTCTCTCACACACATTATCATAGTGGGGACTTTTCATTGACTAATTCGTATCCTGAGCTAATGATACTTTCTATGGTTTTCTACATGACACTTCTACATTTTCATTAAAAGGACAGTTTACCTAAAAATTCTGTCATCATTTACTACATATATATTTTACCTGGTGTTTTTTGATAAGTCTTATGCTCTTATACTCACCAAGACTGCATTTATTTTATAAAAAAATATTAAAAAAAGTAACATTGTGAAATATAACTTGAAGAATATAAATATAAAGTGGAAGAAAAGAAAAGACGATCCTCGCTGATGGCTTAAACAGTGGCTCTTAACAGTGATGTTACATTTAAGAGCATCAAAATGCCATTTGCTGTTAGAATTTCTTGATAAAATGGACAGAATTTTATCTGGGACTTTGTTTCTTATCAGAAGTGACAGAGCACAAAGCTTTTTGTGATGGGAGGCATGCTACAAATTATGTTTGGTGTTGGAAAAAACGCGGACCTGGCAACTCTGGCTTGAACTACGGATGATTCCAACACAATCTCACGTCAATTCCTAACTATTTTAAGATTTAGTGAATTGGTGGCTAATTTGAATGAATTTGTACTCACTTGTGCATGTGTTTTTGTTCGATGTGTTCAGGTTTAGGGGCGGGGTTAGGGGTTGTCCTTCATAATGAGTTTGCGCGTTTACGATTCAAATCGCCACCTCGTAGATCGGGTTGGGTGATTAATAGGATCAAATAGAGCTTGTTTTAACTTTGCTATTTCTTAACTGTTAATGCATTATTGTCACATTAACTTTGACACCCCTAAATTCATCTCATATAGGCTATATATATATATATTTTTTTTTTTTTCATCACAATCTGTGATCTACCCTCTCTTTGCCAAGTCCTGCCAGGAAAGGATGCCATAGTAACAAAGTAGGTAGGAACTTATCACAACACTGCAATATCTCCAAAGTGCTCTCTGCTTATGACGGATTCAGCCTTTCAAATCTGAAACATCGGCTCTGTCCTCTTCAAAATGCGCCTCAGTCCTGTGAAGCACAGGCACCGCTGCCGGTTGGCCACCGCACACACACACAGAGAGAGAGAGAGAGAGAGAGAGAGAGAGAGAGAAGAGAGAGAGAGAGAGAGAGAGAGAGAGAGAGAGAGAGAGAGAGAGAGAGAGAGAGAGAGAGAGAGAGAGAGAGAGAGAGAGAGAGAGAGAGAGAGAGAGAGAGAGAGAGAGAGATAGAGAGAGAGAGAGAGAGAGAGAGAGAGAGAGAGAGAGAGAGAGAGAGAGAGAGAGAGAGAGAGAGAGAGAGAGAGAGAGAGAGAGAGAGAGAGAGAGAGAGAGAGAGAGAGAGAGAGAGAGAGAGAGAGAGAGAGAGAGAGAGAGAGAGAGAGAGAGAGAGAGAGAGAGAGAGAGAGAGAGAGAGAGAGAGAGAGAGAGAGAGAGAGAGAGAGAACACTGAAAGGAAACAGCGCAAGGAGAAGGGAGGAATGTAAGAGATTTTATTTGCTCTTTGGAGCAAACATGCACACCGCTTTATGATGGGAGTTAAATCGAGGAGGTTAATTGAAAAATTAGATAAACAAAGCCCCTGAAACGGCACGGAGGAGATTGTGCCTGGCAGCTCAGAAGGGCCACCACCATTTTAGCACTGATGCTTCTCCAGACTGCACTAGCCTGATAAAACCACACAGTTAATTGTCTTGCTGTTTCATCAAACTGAATTTTGCTCCAATTATGGGGGAAAAAAGTCAAGAAACTGCCTGGCATTCCTTAGTATTCATGTAAGCCAACTAATAGAGAATATGGAGTAGAGAGCTTTCATAGATTTGTTATTAGGTGATGAATGCCATCTGCTTCTCTCTGAATGATAATTCATGTCTTACTGTCCCTTGAAATGTGCCAGAACATTTTTGTATGTCAAAATCTGTTATTTTAGGACAGACATAGTGTCAAAGTTGGAGTGTAGGCAAATATTTGATCAATATCCAGTATACAAATCTTACTGTATTGTATATCTTCAAAAAAAACGCAATATTTCTAAACCTTAATGTTCAAGTTTTCACAGCCTTTATGTTTGGGGTCCCAGAGACTCCAATACTGTATGTATAAAAACAATATATTTCAAAACTAACCTGTCATTTTCTCTTCAAATACTTTGAATGTGTTCTTCTGACTAAATCAAAACACACAAGGCAGATATTATTATTATTAATTTAAATCAAATAATGTATTAGTTGTAGAAGTAGTAGTAGGCTAGTAATAAATTGTATTATCATTCTAGAAAATACAATACAAATAAATAAATATATACAACAATCAGACAATCATTTCATGTGAACCTTCTTTGGATTCAATAATGTTTTTTATTATTTAATTTTTTTTACTTTTTCATTTCTCATAAGGTTTTTCATTTTTATCATTTCTCATAAGGTTGTCCTTATGAGGACACTTCATGAAGCCTGTCACTTCAATGTAAAGTATATTGAAAACCGTCATAGGGTCTCCCAAACAAAGAATTAAAGGGATAGCTTAGCCCAAAATTAAAATTCGGTTATTATTTACGGCTTGTGAACATGCAAGCCTGATGCCTGAAGTGAATGAAATTTGACAGCTATTAAAGACTGTCAGCTTGTTTCTCACATAAATCTATAGTTTGGGTTCAGAAGCCTTGGAACAAGGTATTTGGACTTTAACAATATTTTTATGATACCTTTTGTCTATTTTTGTAGCTATACATCGTCGCCATCTACTTTTGAGGTATAGAAAAGAGCAGCTGGAACACTACATTAAATAATATACGTCCACAGCTGAAAGAAAATCACAATTTATTTGTCATCAGGAAAGACATTAGGGTGAGTAAATGATGACGGTATGAATTCATTTTGGTTGCCATCACGCTTCCTGTAGTGGCATCACGCCATGACTGTGTAGAGAGTGTACGCTCAGCTCATATTCTGGACAATAATGTGTACTTGAAAAGAAATGGGCTGTGTCCTAGATGGCCTTTTGGAATCCTTGAAAGATTCTTTCTCAAAACAAAGCACATCTACCGTCATTAAACACACCTCCCTTTTTGAGGTGGGCTTGGAGATAGTGGGTATACCAAGGATAGTGAGCTTGGTATTTTAGTGTTAACTAATTAACATCCATCCTTCAAGCTGTCTGGATGAATGCGCTATGGGGAAGGAGAGAGAGGGAGCTAAATGCCATGACTCGTGCATGAATTTCAATTAGTCCAATCAGCCGTGATTTTCATGCCGCTGTCAATAATAAGTAGAATTGTGGGCTTATCTATGTTTGCCATGCTGTTTGTGATTTTCTTTCTGATACCCAAAGGAGTGAACTGTGCTCTATCCTTCCAGCATAAACTGAGGAGTCAGCAGGAATGTGCTGTGTATTCTGGGCGAGTTCTTACACACCCTTTTAAAGTGGCTTATATGGTGTTAGAATTATAATTTGAAATTCACTGTTGCCATTCAACTTTTTTGGAAAACTGTTGGGAAAGCGATTTAATGTATAAAAACGTGCATTATTACAACATAGGAAAGTATATTTGTAATTTTTTTTAGACTAAATGTAGCATTATTTTTTTTTAAACAGTAAGTTCTTTATTTGGTTAGCTAATAGCAGATGAAAAAAGTTCAGAAGAGTGGCAAATTACTACAAAGTTTATCCTAAGTACAGTACAACTCCTGAAAGTAAGAGTTTGGAAACCATTTCTCTCCAAACCTCCCCAGATTTGAAAGGACGTCATCGTCCTGTCTTTCTAAAAGTGCTTGAACATCAGAGGAACTTACAGTGTGCAATAAAAAGAGGCTTTATAATTCTGAAGCTCTTCCACTTAAAATAAAAATAACATCTTAATTTGAGATTTTGCAGCACTACTTTGAAGCCTCCTGCCTCACGGACACTGGAGAACGATTAGCATATGTTAGCATACAGGCTTGAAGCAACTAAGCTAGATATACATGCATAAAGAAGCAGCTATTATAAACCGAAAAGCATAGACTGATATACGTCCAATTGCTCACTTCACCTCACAAGTGTTGTCAGTGATTAACTGTCTAAAGTTAAGACCATGTTAACAAATGTTACATATGTGACCCTGGACCACAAATCCAGTCACATGGGAATTGAATTGAGCTTTATACATAATATGAAAGCTGAATATATAAGCTTTCCATTGATGTATGGTTTGTTAGGATAGGGCAATATTTGATTATTAGAAAAATAATTTCCTCCTTATTAGAAAATCTGGAATCTGAGGGTGCAAAAAAATCTAAACATTGAGAAAATCTCCTTTAAAGATGTTAATTTTTGTTCGTGATTGTGCTGCATTCACTCGCAAAAATAAATGTTTTATATATTTACGGTAGGAAATTTACTAAATATCTTCATCGAACATGATCTTTACTTAATATCCTAATGATTTTTGGCCTAAAAGAAAAATCAATAATTTTGACCCGTACAAAGTATTGTTGGCTATTGCCACAAATATACCCATGCAACTTGTGACTGGTTTTGTGATCCAGGGTCACATA
Organism: Scardinius erythrophthalmus; assembly: GCF_964197995.2. NCBI lineage: Eukaryota > Metazoa > Chordata > Actinopteri > Cypriniformes > Leuciscidae > Scardinius > Scardinius erythrophthalmus. The sequence continues at coordinate 39,118,096 of NC_138230.1, read as the reverse complement.
TAAGTAACGGAAACTAAATTCAGAGCAGCAAGCCACATTAATGCAAAAACCAAACAAAAACAAATGCAAGGGTAGAAATGATTGTGAATGCAAATGTACATTTTACAATATATGTATACATACACTATACCGTTCGAATGTTTGGGTTCAGTAATATTTTTTATGCTTTTGAAAGTTTTTAAGTTAAACTTGGATGGATGGATGGACAGACGGACAGAAAACTGACCATAAACCGTTAACTTGATATGGAGCAAGAGGAATTAGTTAAGCTAGTCAACATGTTCACAGCAACTTATCTGAATAATAACACAACTAAATTAACGGTACAAACATCTAAAGGAAACTGTATCGCCCCCCTGAGTACTGGAGACTGTAGACAGCTTATGTTCAATGATACTGGAAGAAAAAAAAACAACAGTATATTGACTTCAAAAGTGACTTTTTGTAATGTCTATTTAGTGATTCACTCAGCCAAAATAATGTCATGTCTTTAATTATTTTAATTTGGTGACTTTTCTTAGCAGATATTTATATATGCAATTATTTTGATTTAATTTGATTAATTAATCAGCATATCTTATAATTAATTTGATTAAAATTTGTTTAGACTTGCAGACCTAATTTATTCATAACAGTAGCGTTCTTAGGAAAAACAATGATGATGAAGATGATGCCTGCTTCACCAAAAAAAAAAAAAAAAAATCAATGGACCTTTCAGGCAAATAATGACTGTGTGATCACTGTGAGAGCGAGAAAGAGAGAGAGAGAGAGAGAGAGAGAGAGAGAGAGAGAGAGAGGGAGACTGACATGCTTTTGATTAAACAGAATTTGCACTGAAGGACACATTCAGTTGTGTAATTGTGTATAGTGTACATTGTCATTCATGTATAAGGGCTTAGTATTGGCCTTGTTTATTTATTCTGTCAAACATCGCTCCAAGAACTCTGTTCTTCTCTCTGTTACTCTTTATGGCCTCCTCTCAGAGGAGGGGAGAGAGAGAGAGAGAGAGAGAGAGAGAGAGAGAGAGAGAGAGAGAGAGAGAGAGAGAGAGAGAGAGAGAGAGAGAGAGAGAGAGACTTAGAATGAGAGCGGCAAAGGGATTGTGAAAAGGATGAGAGAATTACAGGGGGAAGCGAGTGAAAAAAGAGGGGAAAGAGAGAGAGACAGCGAGAGAGAGAGAGAGAGAATCAAACACTCTCTGAATTGGGCCCAAATATCCAAGGTTAATTTTGTGAGAAAGCTGCAGTGCCCAGATAAGACCATCCCTGCAAATGAGTTCTGCCTGCCTGGATTACAACTAAATTTATGCAGCTTTCCTTATCCTTTCACAAGCTCCTCTGAAGTGGCATAATTAACTTGCACACATAAAATGTGCACATTTACTGCTTGGTGGTAACCATTCCTCATTTCAACACTTTGATTTTTCCGACCCTGTTCAAAAAATTTAGATTTTTTTTTTTTGATTTGCTTTAACATAAGTTGAAAGATTTAACAGACAGCTGAAACAACACTGATCCTTTACCTCCCTTTGTGTTCCGTCATAATATGAAATTATTTTCAAAAACATGTTTACAGTGTCGATTAACATTCTAACCCCGGTGGCACGAAAGCCACGGCCAATTTACATTTCACTTATGCGACAAGAAACAACAGGCAAAAATCCGCTGCCAAAAAAGAGTTTATGGCCAGTTTGACTCGGGCAGAGGCGCAGTGTGTCCAAGCGCAGTGTAACATTGTGGCAATCTTCAAAGTAAATGCGACTGAGATGCAAATACAGTAAGCTTCTCCTGAGGTTCTGCTTTGGCATTATGTTTGATATCCCTCTCAAGAGACCCTGGGCTCTATACTCTACTGTGTTTATCGTTTCATAAGTCTCACGGAAGGAGGCCTCTTTCACCCTCTCTTCTACTCCTCCACTCGGTTATCAGACCTTCCCTCGGCAGCCCACTCTCATCTTCACAGGGAATTACCTTGGAGTTCTTCATTCTCGACGGGATTCGCTCTTTTTTCATTGCATTATGGCTTTACAATCTCTCAATCGTAACTTTGTTTCCACCGCCTTGCCACGTATTAATAATTTACACATGCTTATCAATATTAATAGACATCTGCTCTTCCGAGTAACACGGATTGACCTGGCCTGACCGGCTTTGTGTTATTTAACAAGTGTTTGAGGAAAGAAAAGCGTAAAAAAGAGTAGATCGCAGTTCAAGTCCAGAACAGACCGATTAATGACGAATAAGGTCTGGTTCATAGCTTATTCTAGGTAAGAACCGCCCACTTAACATGGAAAAAGTCTGATTGACATGTAAATTGACCAACCACAATTCGTTTGGTTTTTACATGCCATTTATGGGTTTATCCAAAGCACATTATAAGATAATTTGAAAAACCTAATAAATGTGTACAGTTAATTATTTTTTTTGTTGTCAATATCATTTATTTACAAAAGTTTAATGTCTAATGGTGTTAGCTGTGATTGTCAGGAATACAGCTGAGAGGCTCTGAATGTGAGATCATGCGTTATTCCCTCAATTTCTTTGAGGGCGTAACGCATGGCGCAGCAGAGCCGCAAATCTGCCACTGTGATCCACAGCTCTCTGCAACCAGATAAAATGCAGAGCGCTGTTTATCTTGATGAAAAAGCGGCATGAATCTTAATTTAATGAGCAAAAACTAATTAGGTGATTTAGAGAGAATGCTAATTCTATTCAAAGTGAGGACTAAGATAAATTGGTTCCACCTTATGAAGTCTCAGTTGATATTTTAGATGCATTTAAGGAAACTTGCTTTGAAACAATCAAATCTGCACTTTTGAAAAGCCACTGGGATGTACTCCTTTGTTTCTAAAGCAGATTCAATTATCCTAAAATGTTCCTCCTTTTCTTTCTTTCTTTCCTTCTTTATTTAACCCCCTGAATATAATTGTGGCCAATAGAGACTGCCAATTCTCTCAGCAATAATAATAATAATACTCTGTGCATATCTCACCGGCCACTTTATTAGGTACACCTGTTCAACTACTTATTAACGAAAATATCTAATCAGCCAATCTCATGGCAGCATTTAGGCATGTAGACATATCAAAACAATTAGCTGAATTTTAAATTGAGCATCAGAATGGGGAAGAAAGGTGATTTAAGTGACTTTGAACATGGCATGGTTGTTGGTGCCAAACGGGCTGGTCTGAGTATTTTAGAAACTGCTGATCTACTGGGATTTTCACACACAACCATCTCTAGGGTTTGCAGAGAATGATCTGAAAAAAAGAAAGAAAATATCGGCAGTTATGTGGGCGAAAGTGCATTGTTGATGCCAGAGGTCAGAGGAGAATGACCAGACTGGTTCCAGCTGATAGAAAGGCAACAGTAATTTAAATAACCACTCACAACCAAGGTCTGGAGAAGAGCATCTTCTGAAGAACAGAAAAATTAGGCCACAGTTTACACGGGCTCACCAAAATTGGACAATAGAAGATTGGAAAAACATTGATTTCTTCTGCAACAAACAGATGGTAGGGTCAGAATTTGGCATAAACTACATGAAAGTATGGATCCATCCTACTTTGAATCAATGGTTCAGGCTGCTGCTGCTGCTGTAATGGTGTGGCACATATTTTCTTGGCACACTTTGGGCTCCTTAGTACCAAATGAGTAACGTTTAAACGCCACAGCCTACCTGAGTATTGATGCTGACCATGTCTATCACTTTATGACCACAGTGTATCATCTCCTGATAGCTAATTCCAGCAGGATAACGCACCGTCACAAAGCTTAAATCATCTCAAACTAGTTTCTTGAACATGACAGTGAGTTCACTAAACTCAAATGGCCTCCACAGTCACCAGATCTCAATCCAATGGAGCAGCTTTGGGATGCGGTGAAACGGGAGATGGGTGATTCTATCATGCCAATACCCAGCAAACATTTGGACATTTAACGACCGTTGAAAAGATGTCCCTCCGACACGTCCCGTCATGGTTGAAAAATAGTTCCAAAATGAAAGTTGAACAGACGTCATCTGTTCCGTGTTACATATTTTTACTGATTTATGCCGTCCTACGGAGACTATTTTTGGCCAGGGACACGTTGCCGTCGGACCAATGTTTGCTGGGTATGGACCAAAATCTCTGAGGAATGTTTCAGGAATGAATCTATGCAACTAAGAAATAAGGCAGTTATTTATAAAATAAAGTATAACATTTGAAATATTCTTGTTTTTTGGCTAAAAGAAACAAACAGTTTTTCCTTGAGTTTGAATAATTAATAGAACTCTTTTTATTATTTTCCTAATCTGCTTTTAAACCCCCTGAACGTACAGTGGCCAATGAAATACAATCCTCTTAGCTTCTTTAATAAAAACAAACAAACAGCATCTTGTCTTTATGTTTGAAACGTGTGAGATGAAACTAATGCTCTGGGGTAGGCCAGTTCCCCACCATTATTCGTTCCTTAGGTTTATCAGCGGGAGAGCTCAGTGTTAAGGAGAACACATTTAATGTCATAAATTATTCTTGATATCACGCAGAGCTCTCGTCCCTATTTAACATTTTTGCCACTGAACTCAGGAGGAAGTCACAGTTGTTTGAAACCTTGGTACACCTTAAAACTCCGAGTCGCACAAAAGAGGCTAAGGAGGACAAATCTCTCACATGGAGAGGTGATGTGACTTATTCTCATGAATTATGGGAATTCCATGCTGTGCTCTAAGAGTGGAAATACCCTCTGCTGGGATACGCAGCCGCTGAATGTTCTTGTTTCAGGGATGGGATTGTCGTATAGTGGAGGAGGAATTAATTTCTGTCATCTAACTTGTCTTTGGCTTAAAATCTCATTTTGATGAGATAGAAAATGCAGATGAATTCGGTCTAAACCTCATCCAGGACACAATGAAGTCATGCAAGCCGCACGGAAACTCGTTCATCTTGTCCTTTTTTTCGACATACAGTATTTGCCCCTTGCAAAATCAATCAGAGCTCTCTTTTTCTTTGAACCGTCTGTAATGAATAGCAGAAATAAATTGACCGCTGATCAAGAAAAGTATGGTCATCTGGAGTACTAGTTATCTGTTATACAGTATTTTACCATAAATCCTTTTCCAACCGGATTTAAAGCTCAGCGATATGGTACAGCAACATCCTAAATAACCTACTTTTCACTCAAAACAAGCCAGTTTCTGCCTGTTTGATGGCAGTTCAGCTGTATAATCCTCACGTACAAGTGCATCTGAGTCAACTTTTGTAGAGAATACCACATGGTCTCAACAATGTTTGTCCAAAAACAGCGGGGGAAAAAAGAGATATCTAAAGATTTAGATTACGGTGAATGCTTAAAAAAGCAAAAACAAAACAAAACCAATCAAGCATCACAAGCAAAGCTTGCTACTATGACGCTCATGTCAATCTTGCCCGCAGCTATGATTATTTTTGTAATCTGACATTATTTATGATCTAGATAACAGTGATTTCTTTTATTCATTTGGATTATATTCTTCTGGTCGTGGCTCAGCCCAAACAATTGCAGATTTAATTCGCGATGTCTAGGTCAGTTCTCAAAAGACCTTTATTTCCCTTTCCACTGAGCCTGAAACTCATGAGATGCTACCTTTGACCTTTCCCAATGTCAGAAATTACAGTACTACTGTTCTCCATTATTTCGCCACTAACATCATGACGGAAAAGTACTGTAAGCTTCTGTCTGAGTTCTGCTCACAATATGAGAGTCAGGACAATCCTAAGCTGCTTTAAATGAGACAGCGCCCGGGTTTCTGCTGTCTGGATTGGAGCATTTGAGTGAGCGAACAATGCACTGGATTGTCTCTTTATGTCTTTCTCTACCAATCTCTGGTGGCTCAGTCTAAAATCACTGCCCTGATTGCAAAAACAACTGATGTGTTTGATTTGCTTGTGCGATTACGACACTTTATTAATTTGACTTCAATGCACAATAAACAGGAGACAAAGGGACTCACAATGCTCTGTCTGCATTTACTGAGGAATTTATATAGCGCTTACTCATTTTTTTTTTTTTACATAATGTCCATCTTTTATCTAAGCATAGAAGCCCTGGCAAGCATGGATCGTAATGCTTCAAGACAATAAACATATTTTTAAATAATAATAACAACAATTTAGCACCATTTGGGGTCAGTAATCTCTTATGTTCACCAGGGCTGCATTTATTTGAAAAAAAAAAATGGTAAAACAGTAATATTATGAAACATTATTACAATTTAAAATAACTGCTTTCTATTTAAATATATTTTAAAATGTAATTTATTCCTGCGACGGCAAAGCTCAGTTTTCAGCTTCATTACTCCAGTATTCAGGGTCACATGATCCTTCAGAAATTATTCTAATATGCTGATTGGGTTCTCAAGAAACATTTCTTATTATTATCAATGTTAAAAAAAGTTGTGCTGCTTAGGATTTTTGTGGAAACTATGATTAATTTGATGAATAGAAAGTTCAAAAGAACAGCATTTATTTGAAATTGAAATCTATAGCATTTTAAATGTCTTTACCGTCACTTTTGATAAATTGAATGCGTCCTTGCTAAAGCAAATAATTAATGCCTTTAAAAATTTACTTTATGCCGATATATGTTGATTATAGTTGACTTTTCTATAATTCTCTAATTTTTAAAGTGCCCTTATTATGCTTTCTTGAATAATTCCTTTCATGCAGTGTGTAATATAGATGCTTGTGGATGTAAAATGTCTGCAAAGTTTTAACTATCAAAGTGCAAGATCAATGGAATTATTGTCTCCTAAAAGAAATAATTGATTCTGAACTGCTGAAACGAGCCGTCAGTAATTCCAGTCTCACTTTCTGTTACATACCTAGGTAACAATGTATCAAATTTGTATAATGCCCACCTATGGTCTTCATGCTGCCCAAGAACAGCGTCTACTTTGACCCGCCCTCAAACACTGTAGTTGTAGCTGAGGCCTGGAAGAGTTTGGATCATGTTGTCGACACTGTTTTCAGCGCTGTGAAAGCAAATCCACTTTGCTGCACTTCCCAAGAGTGAGGATCGTTAGTGTTTTTATCACTGTGTATCGTGCTGAGGAAGCCTCCGGAGCTGAAATTCAGATATGGTAATGGGCATTTCGTTTTCCGACTCGCGTTGTAATCAGTAGACCAATCACAACAGTTTGAGCCATCTGACCATTCAGAGAAGAGTAGGCCGTCGGAAAGGTGGGGTTTAGAGAGACTGAATCTTCAAACGAGCCATTTTCAGATTTTGAAAAATTAGGTAATGCTGCAATGTATATTGTTAGAAAATGAAAGTATATTTTTGACATTTGATGTTTTTAAATCTATTGTAGGAGACCTCCAAAAAAAAGATAGGAACCTTTTATAACATAATAGGGGCACTTTAATCATTATGAACCAAAAGAACAAATATTTGTTGTATCATACCTTCAAATTCAGATTAACATCTTCTGCATATGAGAGCCACAGCTCGATGTCGTGAACCAACTGCAAGGACTTTGGTATGCTTTTGTACACTGACATTTCAAAGTGAAAAGAAATAATGGTAATTAGGGAGCCTGTTTGTACCAGCACTTAAAAGTATTTGCTAACAGTTTTTTGTTTAAAAAAATTACAGTAACAGTATAATCGCGTCAATATTATTTCACACGCTTCTAGGCGTGATAGGGCATGTAAAACTCACACCACAGGGAAAGAGGACCTTGTTTTTCCAACATTCAAATTGGCCTTGAATCAAGAAGCACTTAGCAAGGCCTAATCAGCCCAGTGTGTCTGCAACCTCAAGAAATTAACCAGGGCTAATTAGCATCTAAAAGCGTTAATTTGTTTTGCAACAATTCCAGTGCTCTTTAAATACCAAATGCAAGTAGAAGAAGAAAAAAAAACTTGAGCGTGCTTCGTTTTAGATTATCTCATCGACTGCTGGCCTTTTGTTGTCTTCATTCAGATTCCGCTTGGTCTTATCCATCACCTCCCCCAGCAGCACTTCTCTCCCATGTGCCACAAAATACAGCAACAGCTTGTAGGTAATTGATCAGACAAGCCAACTGTAAAATATTCATTTTCTACTTCAACAGCCAAATAAATCTCTGGGGAGGTTTTCAGAGGACTGTGCTCAGATATTGCTTATGCGTTACCAGGTTAGCGCGGCACTCATTGTGAAGTCAGTTCGGAGGGAGTTCTGCTTTTGGGTGGGAGCCGGTCGATGGCCGGCCAAGCAGGACATCGGCCTCAGTCCTGCCTCAGCAGCACATACTCAGACCTAAGATAGGATTCAGATGCGGCCAGTTGGTCTCCAGTGTCCACACACCATCAGCCTGAAAGCCAGTCACAGAGAGGGAGTAATGTATACACTGTAGGTTTCACAAAAATACAGTGATTTCAACTTTTTAAAAAAAAAAAATTCATGCTGCCTTAAAATGTTAAGTTTGGTCAACTCAAATATACAAGTTCTCGCTTAGTACAACTTCACATTTCAAGTTGACTAAACTTAAAGGGGTGGTTGATTATGATTTCACATTTTTTTATTTAGTTAGTGTGTAATGTTGCTGTTTGAGCATAAACAACATCTGCAAAGTTACGACGCTCAAAGTTCAAAGCAAAGGGAGATATTTTCTTTTACAGAAATCACATTTTAAGGACAACAACAAACGGCTGGTAGGGACTACACAAGCTTCCTCCCGGGTTAGTGACATCACAAACCCTAACATTTACAGATTTATAGATCATCATGACAGAATATGCTAATCAATGACTAGAAGATAGTTAACTCCACATCAGCTACATAAATTCATCTAACCATTCAGAAATGTCCTGTTGCATTCTACATGTTGTCACTTCTTCTTGAGTCTCTCCATCTTTGTCCGGTTTGAACATAAAAGGCTAAACGTTTTTGAAAAGTTCAGTGCCTGTGTGAGTTAATCGGAGCTGCTAACACACAGGAGCTCTTGAAGCTCCGCCCTCTATGCTGGGAGCAGCAGCTTATTTGCATTTAAAGGGATACACACTAAAACGGCGGGTTTTTGCTCACCCTCAAAAAGTGACAATTTTAACATGATATAAAAAAATATCTGTGGGGTATTTTGAGCTAAAACTTCACATACACACTCTCGGGACATCAGATACTTATTTTGGGGAAAGGGCATTATACCACCCCTTAAACATTTTAAGGCAGCACACCTTTAAATTGGAACAACAATTTTATATCTATAGATAAAAATCAGTAAAGTTAGACATTATTTACTGTTCATTCACACACGGAAAACAAATAGTGGACAGATAAAACCTTTCTAAAGAGAGTTGGAATTAGGGCTAGGTGGTGTAATGCTAGAAATGCATCAACTGATAGATTTTATGTTCACTATTTGTATCGCTGAAAACACATTTACGCAGAGCAACAAAAAACATAGAGGAATATGAAAATAATCTACCAAAAAAAATGATTCAACATTTATGCCATTTTGCAAAGGAAAAACAGTTTATTGAACGTTGATTAGGTCTGGGCATTGACAAAAATTTCACGATTCAATTCGATTTTGATTCACAAGCTTGCGATTCGATTCAACTCAGATTTTGATTACATTTGATTAGATATTGATTCAGTTGGATATACAGTATATCAGGTACAGTAATTTTTTCTCAAGGAAAATAATCTCTTAATTAATTCTGCAAACTATATGGAAGCCTGTCAGTATTACTTTAATATTACATGAAAATTAACAACTGATTTGTATCGAAACATTTACATTGCACATAAGTCAGTTTTTATAACAATGTTACTTTTTAATGACAAAACTATGTTTGTGGCTGTCATACAATATTGTTTTCATGATGGATTTATTCAAACATACATTAAATATTGAAGAGCAGTGTGGCGAGCAGGACGAGGCCAAGGAGAACAGCGCGAGGCCGGTGGCGTGATTGCTAATGCGCGACGCAACAGTCTCGTATCTCTCACGGAGGAGCGGAAGCATAAAAGGAGGAACAACGACAGTGAAGGAACGAGAGAGGCCAGGCCTGGACTATTTTATTTGATGTTATGTTTTGTTTATGTTTTATTATATGTGACAGCAGTCGTCCGTGAGGGGCTGTTGTCTTTAATTTTGTATTGGTTTATTTTATTATTAAAGTCTGTGAACGTTCGCCAGTCCCCGCCTCCTTCTTCCCATAAACAACGAACATTGCAACAAGCAGGTTAATAAAAAATTAAAAGCTAAAATTTATATATATATATATATATATATATATTTTTTTTTTTTTTTTTTTTTTTTTTTTTGATGAATAGAAAGTAAAACAAACAGCAATTATTTGAAATAGAACATTTTGTAACATTTACTGTCACTTTTGAACAATTTAATGCATCCTTGCTAAATATATATATATATATATATATATATATATATATATATATATATATATATATATATATATATATATATATATATATTTTTTTTTTTTTTTTTAAGAAAATCTTGCTAACCCTAAACTTTTGAATGGTAAATCAACAATTAAACAAACATAATTCATAATTTAATATATACCATTTATATAATTTATTACAATTAAAATGTGAAAAGTAAAAATCTTCATCCATTAACTGACCATTAGGTTAGTGTGGGTTTTATTGTTTACCCAACAGCACTATTGACATTTTAATTTGGAGAACAGAGTTCACAAAAATAATTCTGATTTGAGATGGTTTTGAACTGTTATATAGAAAAAAAAGAAGAAAAAAAAACTAAACTATAGAAAGTCTTTCCTGCTGCAAAAATTCATGTTCGATGTGAATAGGCCATAAAGACTGTTCTTTTAAGCTGTTTTTACCACACTGAGCAGCCCTGAGGCATTTGGACCTTCAGTGTCTCCTTCACCTCCTCATGAAAATACTTTATGGATGACCCCACTACTAAAAGTGTCAAACTCATTCCTTGTCATACACTTACAGCAGCAACACAGGATATTTTTCACATCATGTATGACAGAAGACCGAGAGGAATTAGTATTGAGAACAATGTTCTTATCTATCAATTACACAGTATTTCCCGCAAGCATTTCAACAGGCATAAATCAGACAAGTAGCACATATGTGTTTACGAGACGTGTTTGCTCTCCCACTGTCTTACAGGAAGTGTTTGTCTACTCTTAAAAATGAGATGGAAGCTCTCTGAAGAGTGTTTGTAGAAATCAAAGCAAAATGTGAAATGATTCATATTTAATAGGAGAACTCTTTTACAGCCTGGTTAATTAAATGTCTTATCTATATTATGCAGATGCTTCATAAATTTAAAATATTACATATCACCACTACCTGCTCTGGAAAACCTCAATGAAGCATTCAGAAGTATAATTAAGTATAAGAAAAAATAAACCAGTGTTTAATTTATTTTATAAATAATAATAAGTGCTAAAACTCATTTAAAACTATTCCCGTTTACATAAAATATCTTTTTCCTCTTTTTTTATCTCTCTCTCTCTCTCTCTCTCTCTCTCTCTCTCTCTCTCTCTCTCTCTCTCTCTCTCTCTCTCTCTCTCTCTCTCTCTCTCTCTCTATGACTTGATCAATTGTGCTTTATAAATATCTATGTAAGCTCATGGAATGGGTTGATTAAACTTGGGATAATCTCTGGGCTCATCCGTTCAATATCATAATACTTAGTATGTAATCCCCTTGTGCACTGGTCTGCTCTTCCTAGAGTACTGGATTTGATCCTCTACTTTGTTCATTTATATATTTATTTTGGAATATGTCCCCAACATTAATTTTTACACTAATAATGGACAAATGATGACCAAATAAACCAAATAAATGAATTTACAATTTTAACAATTTAGCAACTCTAGAATAAAAACCCCAATGAGTGGTCGAACAAGTGTAAAAACACTGTAAAGCATATTCAGCTCTAATTTGCTCGTTTTCTCATCTGTGAATTCCATGAAAAATGTAACTGAAAATATTGCATTAAACAGTCGTTGCTGCAGGCACTAAGGCATATTTTGCTTCAATAACTATTCTCACCTACAGCAGTGGCACAAATATATGGTAATTTGTGGATTTAGTATCACTGAGAGTCAGTGTGGTTTAATGCCACAAAGATTTGTACCTTGGGATGTGAAGCCTGATAAGATCGCACAACTCTGGTAGGTGCGCCAAAACAGTTTTAGGGAAATGCGTCTTTGAGGAAGACTTTTTCTGCCGCTGATAATCCCACAACTATGGCTTTGAGATTGAGTGTGTTTGTTTGTGCAGGAGTGATGAAAGAGTGTGTTCATTTATAGTGACCTTTGCCTGAAGGAGGATCTGTACATGGGCTGAAATGAGCGTGATTGACTGTTGCATTGCAAAGTGTGTCCTTTAGATGTGTTAATACTGTAACTGTCTGGAAAACTCAGATGAGGCAAGCAAATACGTAAATATATATATATCAAGCAATACACCAATGCATTCCTTTCTAAGGGGTTGTAGATGGGCTTGGAATTAAAAGTTCCTCTTAAAAAAATATCTAGAAAAAGGCTCAAAAAGTCTAAAAACTATGAAATTGCAGTACACACACACACACACACACACACACACACACACACACACACACACACACACACACTTAAATTAACAGTCTACTGCCTATTTAATGGATGGATGGATGGATGGATGGATGGATGGATGGATGGATGGATGGATGGATGGATGGATGGATGGATGGATGGATGGATGGATGGATGGCCTATGTCTCAATTCCTAAAGTCCAAAAATACAAGAAATGTATTATTATGTATGTAGCATTATCTATCTCTTAAGGCCTGTTTACACCAATAACGATAAAGATAACTATAACAATAACTATATTAGCATCCACACCAGCGGATGATATAGTTCTGTTTATTATAAGCATGGGCTGCAGTTTTGTCGTCTGCCGCTTTAAATGCTCAGTCTCTCAACGACATTGTTTCTCTGTGCAGTTAACATTGTAGCTGTGGTGTGGACTCTACTATTCTTTTATATTTAGAATGATTTTTAGAATCAATATAGTTATCATCCTCAGTTTGACCAGACCTTAACTCACTGCTTCGACCCTCAGTAGGCGAATTAATTGGCGAACAAACTGCAGAAAAATACATCCCTGCTAAAAGTTTTCCCACTGCACTTTACAGGCTTCGAGGAGCTTTGAATTCCAAGGGTGACAGTCATATTCCCTCAAACTCAGGAAATCCCCTTCTCCATGGCCACTGGTGGGCTTCTGGGCTTTCTGAGAGTTGACGCCCCCTGTATGTTTAAGTGGGCCGTCCTCCCACTCACCCTCAACCTAAATGAAGCTGCCCTAAGCAGGACCCGACAGAGACACGATGAAGGCCCAGTTCTGCGGTTATGTGATTTACGCTGGTGGAAAGAGAGAGGCGGTGGATCAAAGGCAAGCAGACTTTAGGGCTGTAGCTATGTGTGGTAATGTTATAAAACTGAAGAGGGGCCATTTTATAAAAGTATCGGAGACTATGATGGCCCCAGAAAATGGATTTCGCACCGGGTAGTTATAGGAACTCAGTTATAGGAACTAGCCATCAGGGCTGACTGACTGTGGACGGTCAGTTAAAAAGTCCTTGATCCATCTGCTGACACCCAGACTCTGGAGTTTGGACCCCATTCTGCTGGGAATGATAGTATTGAATGGCGAGCTAAAATCCACAAATAGCATTCTCGCATATGAACCAGGTTGTTCCAGGGATGGAGAGCTGTGTTGATGGCATCTCCAGTTGACCTATATTGGCTCTATATGCGAACTGGTGCTGGTCCAAAGTGGGAGGAAGAGAACACTTAATTTGCTGTAACACCAACTTTTCAAAGCACTTCATAACAGTGGAGGTAAGAGCCACAGGTCTGTAGCCATTGAGGCTGCTGACAGATGGTTTCTTATGGGCACAATGGTGGCAGATTTAAAGCATTTGGGGACTGTGCAGGTGGACAAAGAGAGATTGAAGATGGAAGAAAAAACTCACGTCGCACAACGCCGACAATGGCCTATAGTTTGCAGTCAAAAAAATGAAATTCTGCTGTTATGCTGTGCAAATCCCAGAGCCAAACCATACACATAAATGATAATCCTGTGGATAAACCACTTTGTTTGGTTAACAAACACGCATACAAACTAGAATACACAAACTCGCTTGTCTACTAGTACTTTAGGTGCTGTATTCCCAAACTAAACCATTATATATCCAATGAAGCTGCAGTTCAAATTTACAATTTTGAAATCAACTGCATTTTTATGCAATATCGGTAACACTTTACAATAATAGTATTATATACACACAGAAAAAAAAGTTGAAAACAGTTGTACTGAATATGGAAACCCTGACACATTTTTTAAAGGATTATTTGATGAATAGACAGTTCAAAAGAGCAGCCTTTATTTGAAATATTTATTTTTGTGACACTTTACTGTAACTTGCCTGAATTAAAGTAATAATTTCTACCCCGAACTTTTGAACTGACATGAATTAATAATGAACAATAATATATTTGTACTTTATAAATGCTTTAAAAAATGCTCATTGTGGTTGATTATACCTAACTTATGTAAACAAATTTAACCTCAGTAAAGAATTACCAATGATAACATCAGCTGTATTACTGTAACACCCACTGCAATGCATTTTTTCCTCTGGGGCTTTTAAATACGCAGTTTTCTTTTCCCCAAATGAGAAAGTTAGAGCTGGACGAAGGTAGAAAGAGAGACAGAAAAAGGGAGGGAGTGGTGGAAAAAAAAGTGCAGGAGATAAAGTAGAAGAAACGTAATTAACCTCCTTTGCAGGGAGAATTCTATTACAAAAACCTATTCTGCCATGCAAAGTGGGACTTGGAGATGTGACAGGGTGTGGAGGAAAAAGTCAGGAGCTGTCTGCATCTTAAAACAACTTCCAATTTGCGTCCCCTATCTTTCGTCATCCTCACTGAAGCCGGAAATTGATCAATGCACTCTTAGAGCGGGGAGGGGAGAACACAGCAAACATTAAACCAACTATTTCATGTTTACGTGGCATGTGCCGAACAGAAAAAACCTGCGGATTGAGGAGATTTTAAAGGTTTCACTGGGAAAGTAGCACCTTTTCCCTTTACTTTTTTTTAATGGAAGTAGAAACTGTGATGCACCGTAGTGACATTCAGCCACAAAACGCATCAAGCGTAGAAAAAAAATATCCTTGCGATGAAAATGTCACAGAGTCCTTCCCCCAGTAATCAGTTTGCGAGCATTTCTCACTCATTACATGACAGGATGAAAAATTGCGCTCTATCGTTTTGCTGTTAAAAGGGAGACTAGGTGGCGTGAAAAGGCCAGCAGATGCTTCTTTTGAGGCGCTTCCATGAAGAGGCTGCGCTGTGTGAGAGCCCTGGGAGAAAGAAGCCTGAAATGGCAGGGGTTAATAAAGTCCATTTTTGTCGCTAGAAATAACACAAGTGTTCGAGGGGAAATTACAGAGGGGGCGTCAATATCCTCCAAAAATAATTACACTTCAAATACTTCCTCTATAACCATCCCCTCCTCCCCGCCCTCAAAACGCCTGGGGGTTTGAGTGACAGCTCCGCTGGGGCGAGTGTGCCATCCGTGTGCCATGCAGGGACGAGCGCTGGCAGCCGGTGAAGAGGGACAAAACCGGCCTTTGTGGCTCAGTGCTGGCACCATCTACTACAGGTGTCCTTTTCACCAACCGAGTTTGTAAACCATTTGGGAAGATCCTCCCATTTTGAATCAATCCTTAAACGCCTTCCGTCTTGAACGCAAGTAAAAAGCTGGTGTACAAATACCAGAATAGAGTCAAAACTAAGCCAGAGATCAGATGGACAATCTTAGAAGAAAAGGTTCCAAATAAAACCTTGAAATGAAATGGAAGATGAGATGGTCTTTTCTTGGTTACACTTTATTTTGATGGTCCACTTTAGACACTCTACTAACTTTACAACTATGTCAGCTAACTCTCATTAGAGAATATAGTAGACTGTTAGGTTAGGGTTAGGTGTTAGGGTTCGGGTTAGCAGAATAAGTTACTTGTACTGTAAACAAAAATGTCCAATTTCATTTCATGGTGACTTCTGTCATGCGCTTGGATAGAATCTTTCAGGGGTTCCCATAATGAGCTAATTTTATGGATTTTTTTTAAAATAAATTTTTATTTTGATTAAATATTATGAATAAAACAGCTCGTAACCATACTATATCAGTAAAAAAATTGAAATAACCTGATAAATATGAAAGTTTTAAGGCATTTATCCTTATATATAACCTTTTTTTGCCATAAATTGAGTCAAGAAACCTAGGGTTCTATATTGAACACCTCTGAACCCTTTTTTCTAAGAGTGTACTATTATAAACATGCAGATCTAATTCTAAATTTACACATTTTAGGAACCGAGGTAAATCTTGTAAAGATTTGACCTGAAAGCATAAAATAGATCTACATATACAGACTGAATGCTTTTTGTTTTCTTGAGTATACCGAAAATAAGTTTGAAAAGTGCAAATCTTTACTTTAAAAACTTTGTCCACAACATAAGTATGAAATGTATTATATTATATAGTAATATATTCTATTTTTAGCTTTGAAAGAAGTGCATTTTCATACACATGAAAATGATTAGCAAAATATTTCTTAAAGGGTTAGTAGTAGTAGCTTTATTTGTCACATAGTCACAAGTACCAGTGAAATGAAAGTTCACCCAAAAATGAAAATTCTGTCAGTAATTACTCACCCTCATGTCGTTCCAACCCCGTAAGACTTTCGTTCATCTTTGGAACACAATTTAAGATATTTTAGATGAAATCTGAGAGCTGGATCACTCCTCCTGCAGGCTTATGGACACTTTAACTTGCTGGCCCAGAAAATGTATTAAAAGACATTGTTAATATAGTCCAAGTGACTCCAGTGGCTCAATCTTACGTTTATAAAGCGACGAGAATACTTTTTGTGCGCAAAAACAAATCTCTGGGCCTCGAGTTTTCTTTACATAGTGTAAAGGGTAGCGCGTCTGTGTTTCACGTCACCACGTATCACACACTATTTTTTACAGTCTATGATCACACATGACCAGAGTCGCCCAATAGTGAGCCAACGTGGTGACGTGAAACACAGACGCGCTACGCTATTACACTACGTGAAAAGACTCGAGGCCCAGAGAGAAGGAAATGAAAAGTGGAATAAAGTCGTTATTTTTGTTTGTTTTTGCACACAAAAAGTATTCTCGTCGCTTTATAAACGTAAGATTGAGCCACTGGAGTCACTTGGACTATATTAACAATGTCTTTAATACATTTTCTGGGCCAGCAAGTTAATGTGTCCATAAGCCTGTGGAGGAGTGATCCAGCTCTCAGATTTCATCTAAAATATCGTAATTTGTGTTGCGAAGATGAACGAAAGTCGGAACGACATGAGGGTGAGTAATCACTGACAGAATTTTCATTTTTGGGTGAACTAACCCTTTAATATATATACAAAAAAAAAAGAAAAAAAAAACATTTTTATTTAGATTTAGATCTGATATATAAACGAGTAAAATGAATGTAACTTTCAAGTTTAGTCGGATGTTAGTTTTAGATATTTTTCATAAAAGCGGCATTGCAAAACCACTTTTTTTTTAATGTTCAAGTCAAATAGGAACTGTGCAGTAATTTGCTGAATGCAGTGTTTTGTTTAGTGCCGCAAATATTTACAAAAAATGATGAATTGAACTTTCCCACATGGACATAAATGTCTTGTATTATCATTAACACTAGCCTGCAAATTAATACAATTTACCTCACAGACTGTTCCTGATTAGTGTTTGTGTGTGTGCGTCCATGCATGTGTGTGTGTGTGTGTGTGTGTGTGTGTGTGTGTGTGTGTGTGTGTGAATATGCGTGTCTCTGTGTGTAAATTACCAATGGAAAGTGACTTGGCTGGGTAGCATCTGCATGCTTCGCGTTCTTCCATTTCTAAGCTTATGAGAGTAGATGTGAATGTAAACCACATTAGACTGTTCCCCAGGCAGGAAATATACTAGATGTCAGTCCGCATTCCATTTGAGCTCTCATTGATTGGTTCCTACATTTCATTATGCTAAACGTGGTGTTTTACAGAAGACGGAGCATTTTACAAGGAGGAAAAGCCAAGAAAAGCATCATGGGAGCAGCCAAGCGTTCCAGCACTGAGCAGAGACTGCCCGCTGGCAGCTGCTTCCCATGTGCAAGTTTTTAAAGCACCTGACAGGTTCTACGTTATGACATACACCCCAGTAACAAATATAACGTGTCAAGGAAGTTAAAGCAGTGCTGCAGTGGTTTTCTTTCAAAACTAATGTATTGTTCTGTACTGTTTTTTTGTTGTTATGTTTGTGTGTGTGATGACGTGGCAAGAACGGGTCTCAAACTGCCTCAGCTGCACACTGATCTCTAGGAAAGGAAGGAAACATCACCAATTAGAGGTCTGGCTATTTCCATCTGCAGCTTGTACTTTTGTAGCGAGCTCAATGCCTGTTATTATGGACATATGTACATACGCTTACAGATACACACACTCTTACACACTAAAGCTGGTAAAGAGGCTGCCATTTCCAGCGCCTGGTTTTTGTTTGTGCAACGAGGGACTGGGAATTGCAAATGTGACCAGTTTTACTCAACCATTGCTGACATTTCCTATCTATGCATTCGGAAGGTCATAATTTGAAAGAAATCGGTCAATATGCTAAATGTGCACCTTTATGTCTTGTGCTGAGCGATAAGCCCATCTCTAGATTTTCCTTCTGTCCACTTGGGTGTCCAGACAAAACAATCAAAATCCATTTCAAAAGACCGTGGAAGCTACATATTGTTATTATATATATATATATATATATATATATATATATATATATATATATATATATTATATTAGCAGTCTGTCAGTAACCCTCAGTTTAGTTCCTGCCTCTATGAAGCCCCTCCTTCCGGAAAACATAATGTGCTCTGATTGGTCAGCTCTACCAGTGTGTTGCGATTGGTCAACGACTTTGAGCGTGTTAATATGTAACGCCCCTTACCATAACTGCGTTTCAACACACTACTAATGCAACTCAACCAGGCCTCGCCCCCTTTTTTAAAGGGTTACTTCAGGATTTAGCATTAAGCTTTGTATTAGTAGAAAACCTGTAGTATTTTCAAATTACCATGCTTTCCACCCTCATATCCCCCTGTGACGAGAGATTTATGTATTTTTTGTCTGGAAAAAATCCTCCGATGACGCAAAAATCGTCATTTTGCGTCATCGGAGGATTTTCTGTCCAGAGGCTAAAGACTACAGCCAGTAGATGGCGTTGTTCCGCATGTTTACAACCCGCCCATACAGGGTGGGATCTCACTCACAGAATGTACACAGTATCAGCCGTCTTTCTTTGGAAGCTAAGCTAGCATGCTCTTGTTCTGTGGAGAAAGCTGAATAATAGGAGAAAGCTGAGTAAGTAGGGGTTACCATCTTCCTTTTCCCGGACTTGTCCGGCGGGCGAGACTGTTAAAAATGTCCGGGATTCGGCTTTTGCGTTCTGCGGTCGCCATTCATTGTTAACATGCACACCTCTCGTTTCAATCTGAATTAATTCCGATCGGTGAATCTGACTGTAGTGTTTACATGAACGCTAAACAAGTGATCGGTTGATGTGCTCTTTACCCTTGCTAAGAAAATTTCCGCTCCTCCGTGAGAGATGCGAGACCCGGCGCGTCTCAGTAATGACGCCACCGGCCTCGCGCCGTTCTCCCGCGGCCGTCAGCCTCGTCCTGCTCGCCACAGTAAACATGATGAATGAATGGCGACTGTAGAACGCAAAAGCCGAATCCCGGACATTTTGGGTCTCTAAATCCCTGGCAAACTCATCACTTACTTAGGCTAACCTTGATGTTTTCAACTGTGCTCTCTAACCGGTAGGCGTGGCCTCCTAAGGCAGCGAAGCAAGTGCATTCTGGGAGTTGTTGTCTTTCATCCACATAAGCCAAAAATACATTTTCTGGCTTTTCTCAGTCTAGAAAGCTCCAAATTCAAAAATTTCTCCACATTTCTTCTACTTAAATGACCTATTTTAAATACACATTCATCTTCCCAGAGGTGAAGTATCCCTTTAAGTATACCTTGGCCGGGAATTATTAAAACGAGGGATATTGTGATGTGTATGTTCTCGTAAGAAAACTCAAGACTACACTAGAGACGTTTCAGGGAGTTCAGAAACAGTGTGCACTGATATAGAGAATAACTCCCTTTGGAGTGACTTTATGCATTGTAACTGAGCAGACCTTTTACATGCTCAAACAGCAACATTACAGCAACAGAAAATATAAAAAAGGTCCTCTTTAATAGTTTTGAGATTTGTGAGAGCATATGACAGACAGAAGCAGAGATAGTAAATATTTATAATAAATAGTAAAAGGGGAAAAACAAAAATGGGATAAAATAGAATAATATATATATATATATATATATATATATATATATATATATAATATATATATATATATAATATATATATATATATATATATATATATATATATATATACACACACTTGTGCTCATATCGTTTCAAACTAATTTTCTGTTATTTTCTCTATGGGACACAAAAGGAGCAAAGTTATAAAGCTCTCTGTATAACAGTGATTTATCATCTGATTTAGATGCTCCATGTTCAGGACGCAATTATCAGTGCCATATAAGATGTAGGAGGTCCATACAATCTAAATACATAGTTCCAGAAAAAGAGAACTGATTACTTTCCAAATCATTTATCTTATACCATACAAAGAGACAGAATAATTAATAGGTGTTTAACTCATGAATGACTCATTTATCCCAAAGCCGGGCATCAGCAATTTTCCAAGTTATTGCCATTTATATTGTTGCTGATTGCACAAGACCCAGGTCAGCAAATTTCCACCACTCTTAATGGTAATTACGTGTTGTGCGAGCCTGGTCACTGGTTGCTACTTTGTTCCATGCTGACGAGTCGGACCTTTGATTAACCTGGAGCATGACCAAAGTTATTTATTTAATTATGTTGCTTGCATTTTAAAACACTATGAAAGTTAGTAAGGACAAGTTCCTCTTATCAAAATAAAACAGAACTAATTACAAATTCAAAACACTATCCAGTGTCTATGAAAGAAAGAAAACATTAAACATTTCCATGCTCAGTAACCTGTATTAACCCTATATAACACCGTATTAAATTATATTTAAGTATATGTTTATCATTTTTCACAATGTTTCAAAGCAGCTTTACAGAAATGTATGATTTTAATGCCTATAATTATCCACATTTAGCAGTTTAGAGCTGGGCGATTGTATAGTTAATAGTTTGGCAAAAATACAAACAATCACACTGTTGAGATTTGCTATATATAGTATTATTATGTTTTTCCTGTTGGGTTAGAGGAATTGATCAAATAGTTTACATTAAATACACAAGGTACGCTCTTAAAAAGAAAGTTTTTTTTTTTTATTTCTTTATTGGCATAGATGGTTCCATGAAGAACCTTTAACATGCATGGAACCTTTCCATCGCACAAAAGGTTCTTTATAGTGGAAAAAGATTCTTTAATTTATTATAGTTAACTAAAACTAAAACTAAAATCATGAAAAACATTTTTTGTTGCTTGTATACAATATATTTAAATACAATAAATGTAAACTGAAATAAAATTAAAATATATATAAAAACTAAAACTTATTTTATTTCAGCTAGTTGGCAATGCAACATTTCTCAATTTCGTTTAGGTTAACGTGATGTACTAAAATACCTAAAGCTAAAACAGAAATAATATAGACATATTTTTTAAAAAACAAAAACTTATAAACAACAAAATTACTAAAACTTGAACTAAAATTAAAATGAAAATGGAAATTATACAAATAAAATCCAATTCAAAAATAAAAATTATAATTAGTACCTCATTGATTCTTAAATAACACTGCTTCATACTAAAAAAAAGGTTCCTAAGAACTGTTCACTGAAAGTTTATTTGGGGAACCATCTGCAAAGTAATGAACAATAAAAAGTACTTAAATTATGTCAATATTATTCACAAAACTGTATTTGACAATTTTGACAAAAAAAAACTATTAAAATTTAATAGTTGTTTTAGTAGACGCACACAAATTATCAGGTTTTTTTTAAATTCAACTCAAAACAAAAAGCATTATTCACTTACGTTCACTTACACAAACATTTTCTCATGTCAAACAAAATAGGAAACCCCAAACCTCCATCAATGTGCCTAAGTAGCACTGAAACACAAATGGAAACTACAAAAACATTTATGTAGCATGTATTTGAAAGTGCCATTCCAATATGGCCAAAAAAAAGAAAAGGTAGCGAGAGAGAGAGAGAGAGAGAGAGAGAGAGAGAGAGAGAGAGAGAGAGAGAGAGAGAGTGTGCGTGTGTGTGTGTGTGTGTGTGTGTGTGTGTGTGTGTGTGTGTGTGTGTGTGTGTGTGTGTGTGTGTGTGTTTGTTTAGGCTTTGGTGCATATAGCTGATAAGGAATGTGCAGACTCATGCCTGCAAATAAACAAAAGCAGGAGCTCTTCCCTGTGAGACTACCCATCTCTCCCAGTTCCTAATCCAGCATGCGCAAGCTACAGCAATCTCAGGGCCACCACTGCCACCGCCAGAACCCTGCCAAACACGGCCTGATAAACCATGCTGACGGTTAGGACCCCTGTGAAGCTACACCACATTACATGTACCTTTATGCTCAAATGTATAGTAAATTCTGAGTCTGCGCTGAATTCTTTTTTTAATCAGTGTGCAGTATTGATTAACATAGGATTATCCTCAAAAACAAACACACAAGCAAAACACATGGAGGATACAGTGTCCTCTATAACAAAGAGAATGGCCTATTTTAGTGCTGATTGCTCAAACAGTGATTTAATTCTTTCCAGCCTTGTTCAAAATATATCCTTGAATGGCCACAACTATGGTTATCGAGCGAGAGTGTGAATTATGCAAGCCTCTGGATCAATAGTGAATTACTCTCAGTGAAGCTATTAGCTTATTCATCCTGGACATGTTGAATCTATTGGATATGTAATTGCTGTGCATGAGCTAAAATGTCACATCTGGTTTCTGTAAAATGAAATAATCTTTTAATCGATGCCTTGCCTTTCCATGCAATACAAAGCAAACAGCTGGAGTATTAAAACCTGAATCAATGCACACAAAGCTACAGTAAATGTGGCCAAATATTTGTTTTATATCGGAATGTGAACATAAACTGTCAGTGAAGCAAATGTAAACTGTACTTATTTTACTGGATGCATCTATGTCAGATATTACCAAAGGGGCAATGGCTAAATGGTTAGTGTGAACAGTTAGACCCTACTGGCAGTAGAAGAAAAAAACATTTTTCCCTTGATTGGCATTCAAAATCTGCAACTATTCTGTCTGACAACTTAGTATAATATTTTGTCTAATAGGCTAATACAGTGGCACAATAAATAAATTAACATCACTGTGAACTATTACCAATTGCCAATTTTAATCCATGGCCACAAAGCTTTTATTCACTCACCGGCCACTTTATTAGGTACACCTCGCTAGTACCGTGTTAAACCCCATTTTGCATTCAGAACTCCCTTAATTCTTCATGGCACAGATTCAACAAGGTGCTGTAAACACTGACCTCTGATATTTTGGTCTATACTGACATGATAGCATCACGCAGTTACAGATTTGTCGGCTGCAAATCCATGATGTGAATCTCCCGTTCCACCACATCCCAAAGCTGCTCTATTGGATTGAGATCTGGTGACTGAGGAGGCCATTTGAGTTTAGTGAACTCACTGTCATGTTCAAGAAACTAGTTTGAGATGATTTGAGCTTTGTGACGGTGCGTTATCCTGCTGGAAATAGCTATCAGGAGATGATACACTGTGGTCATAAAGTGATACTGTAGACATGGTCAGCCACAATACTCAGGTAAGCTGTGGTGTTTAAATGATGCTCAATTGGTACTAAGGAGCAAGGAGAAAAGATGTGCCACACCATTACAGCAGCAGCAGCAGCCTGGACCATTGATTCAAAGTAGGATGGATCCATTCTTTCATGTAGTTTATGCCAAATTCTGACCCTACCATCTGTTTGTTGAAACAGAAATCGAGACTCATCAGATCAGGCAACGTTTTTCCAATCTTCTATTGCCCGTGTGAATTGTAGCCTCAGTTTGCTGTTCTTAGCTGACCGGAGTGGCACCGGTGTGTCTTCTTCTGCTGTTGCCCATGTGCTTTAAGGTTTGACGTGTTGTGCGTTCAGAGATGCTCTTCTCCAGACCTTGGTTGTAACGAGTGGTTATTTGAGTTACTGTTGCCTTTCTATCAGCTCGGACAGGTCTGGCCATTCGCCTCTGACATCAAGAAGGCATTTTCACCCACAGAACTTCCGCTTACTTGATGTTTTCTCTTTTCCAGACCATTCTCTGTAAATCCTAGAGATTTTGTATGAAAATTCCAGTAGATCAGCAGTTTCTGAAATACTCAGACAAGACCGTCAGACAACAATAACCATGTCATGTTCAAAGTCACTTAAATCACCTTTCTTCCCCATTCTGATGCTCAGTTTGAACTTCAGCAGATCGTCTTGACCATGTCTACATGCCTAAATGCATTGAGTTGCTGCCGTGTAATTGGCTGATTAGATATTTGCATTAACAAGCAGTTGAACAGGTGTACCTAACAAAGTGGCCAGTGAGTGTATGTTAAAGTTATAATTTATTCCATGAAATGACCATTAAAGAAAGTAAAAGGACATAAATAAATACATAACTAAATAAATAAACAAACCATAATGTTATAGCAGATTTCAAAATGCATACTTCCTGCAGCAGCCGAGCAATTGCCTTTAATGTCAATAGCTAGTTTTCTCCACGTACTATATACCCCTCTTCAGCTACTAAGAAAAATTGGACAACAATTATGAGAAAGAACATGGCTATGTTAAACCTCTTATACATATCTCTAGGCCCCTCGATATATTGTATTTTGTGTAAAGTAATCTTCAAGTTTTTGTAGTTGGTTACCTTTTTTGACGAACAACAAGCAGGTATATTAGTGTCATTTTTGTACTCTTCACTTCCCTTCATCGTTCCTATGCTTGCTTTATTTACAGTAGAAGAGAAAGAGGGGGCTTTCTCCTCCGTATATAGCATCCA
This sequence comes from Scardinius erythrophthalmus, assembly GCF_964197995.2. Taxonomy (NCBI): domain Eukaryota; kingdom Metazoa; phylum Chordata; class Actinopteri; order Cypriniformes; family Leuciscidae; genus Scardinius; species Scardinius erythrophthalmus. The sequence continues at coordinate 39,092,918 of NC_138230.1, read as the reverse complement.
TATCTGCTTCCCTTTTGATTAGAAATGTATTCAAATATTGCCTTCTAATACTTTCCCCCTTTCGTCTATGCACCGTTGCCCACGAGATTAAGCACTAGGTGAATTTTCCCACAAATCCCAGGGTGGAGAGGCAAGATAAACACACTCCATTGAGTTTGCCATTGCAATTACCTTATAGAGGGTTTTTTTTTTTAATGAAAGAAAGAAAAAAGGAAACGGAAAAAGAATGTATGGCTCCATGGAAGATGTTCATTTTGTTTTGTGCAGTTCACAGAATAATGAATTGTCCCATAGGTTTGTAAACTAAAATCTAAACATGCATTTGAGGCTGTAAGCTTGTAATCTTGATTTTCACAAATGCAATTTAAACACTGGTGGAATTCTTATTCACTTCTTAGTAACATAATTCAGTAAAAATGACATAATTCAGTTCAAATCAATACTCTTTGCTCTATTTGCCCTACACGGCAAATCAAATTTTAGCGGAGCCTTGACACAGGCCTACGTGCAAAATAAGAAAAGCAAACAGATTTAATAATGCAGACACAGTTTGCCATAAAAGCTTTCCTTTTACTATTAATATATGTATGGAAGAATGTATCAGTGTTTCTTCGCTCTAAGTCTGCCTCATAAAATGATCCGGCCCACAGATTGACTTATCTATCTGAATCCAATTTTCATGTTCACTGGCTGCAATGAGTGCCCTTATCCCATGATGAGTTACACCTCCCGTATCAGCTCCAGATAAACACACAGCGCTGTGCAGCTGGCCTCTAAAGTGAGAATGCACCTATAGATACTGCCATGAATAAAACACCACAGAAGGACATGCACACCGCCTCACTGCAATGGATTCTGCCCATACTATTTACCAGATACTAAGTAAATGCCTGCAGCAAATGGCTTCACATACTGTGTCGTTCTGAATACTGACTAAATCAAGAATTTGAACTACCGTACATTCACCCCTGAACACATGGCTTGGTGTTTTACCTTTTGGGCTGTTGACCAAAGTGAGTTCACATTGTTTTATTTATTTATTTATTTATTTTTTTGCAGTAAAGTGCATTAGTGCACTGGTTCCTGGAGTATTTTTCCATAAATTTTTTTTTCTAAAGTCTTCATTAAAGCATTATACAGTAAGCCATGAACCAAGCCAGCTAAGAGGTGAATCACAGCATTGCAAATACTTTATTTCGATGATCCACTTTAGACTTTCTACTAACTTTAATTATCTTTGTAACTACATGTCAGCCAACTCTCATTAGAGTATTAGTTGAATGTCTCCTTAATATCTGCTAACACTTTATTTTGATGGTCCCTCAACAGACACTCTACTGAACACTCTAATGTAGTTGACATGAGGTTGCAAATTAATGAGAGTTAGTTGACATGTAGTTGCAAAGTTACTTAAACTGTAGTTAGTAGAATGTCTAAAGTGGACTATCAAAATAGTGTAATCCAAACTTCGGTATGAAGCAAAATATATTTGAAAATTTACAAAACTGTGTACCTAACGGCTTTAGTGAGTAAGAACTACAATCCCATGAAGCATTGCGAATGAGAAATTAAAAATGCAGAAATACACAACTATAAATTTGTTGATTATACATATCGAATGTTTTTTTTTTTTTATATATATGTTTATATAGACACATTTTTCAGTATTTTGACAGCATAGAGAATTATGCTATGTCATTCACAGTGCTTCTTTGAAGTGGCCTTCCCTGTTTTTTTGCGCGATTTGTTTGTGTCGACTCTCTGATGAAGTTATGTCATTGGTCTATGCACACTTTGGTCAGAGCGGTAATAATACGATAAAGTTGTTTAGATGCCTGTTTATTGCGATTAAAATCAGCGTACGCCGTATAGTTTAATGCGATTGTGGTTACTATGACTTTTAGCTTAATTGCATTAGTTTGATCAAAGTATTGTGCTTACATGAGGTAAAGTTTACATCGCAATATTGACAAAATCCCATTTTAAATCGTATTATGAGGATGCATGTAAATGTGCTCATTGACATGTTCTTTTTAAGCGGTGAGAAGAAGGTATGACCCTAAAAGTTCTTAGAGAGAAAAAGTCTTTCCAGAAGAAGTGCTACCAGTCATTTGGCTAAAGTCCCAAATGAAAATAGTCTCTGCTTTAATTGCACTGATAGCAGCCACTTCTTCCCCCAGAACATTCTAATGTCATTAGTGAGGAAAGACATTAGAGGCGGGAGACGAGGAGAGCTGGCAGAGGGAAGGCAGTAGCAGCAGGTGACAAGCCCTAGGATGCCTGGAAAATGCAGTTTATGGACTCCTGATTGATGAGGTGATCCTGAACCAGGTGATGACTAATTCGCTATTTAATTGAAAGAGATCAGTGGTGGTCGGCATCGTTTTCCACACATTCGAAAATTGACTTTTTAATGCCCCCTTAGTTTAATTGCTGGGTTGTTTATTATTGCCTAGTTGTTAGGCTATTGGGCTACAACATAAAACTTTTCCATAACTGTCTTTCAACAGTAAGCGTCCAGAGTAAATAAATCTGCTTTGAAAGCAATCACAGATTTGAAGTGATCAGTCTGTCTCATTTTGGAGCAGATGAAGATGAGCTTTCAGATTACCAGCATAAGCTGTGGCACAAAAACAATCAGAGCTGTACAGAGGCTGCAGCATTATCACATCAGCGAGAGACAACAGAAAATGACCGCACATCTGTGACAATGCACAACTGATCAGTGACCGCTGCTGGGTGTGCCAGCGATGATGACAGACTAGAACAATCAGAACATGTGTGCTTAAGCCACAAGAAACATAAGCAATCTAAGACCAATCCAATCCCCAACACTGTTATATGGAGAGAAAAAAACGATTCTCATGAAAATCCTGGACATAAAAAAACACATCCTGACAACAAAAGATAAAACATATGAAGGCATTTGAGGGAGTGCATGAAGATTGAAGAACGGCAAAAGATATAGCAGCAGTTATTTGCATGAGGGATTGGATTTTGGTTTCCGATTCGGATTTGTCTTAAAGAGGACCTATTATTCTTTTACATTTTAAACTTTCTTTAGTGTGTAATGTTGCTGTTTGAGTATGAAAAAAGGTCTGCAAAGTCACTCAAAAGGGAGTTGTTCTCTATATCAGTGTGCACTGTTTCTGAAATCCCTGAAATGCCTTGATTGTAATCTTGAGTTTTCTTCCGGGAACAAAATATTCCTCATTTAAATAATTCCTGCACTGCACTTTGGACCCCATTGACTGTGGACAAACACAGTTGAAACATTCTTCAAAATATCTTCTTTTGTGTTCCACAGAAGAAGAAAATTTATTAGGGTAAGTAAATTATGACAGATTTTTCAATTTTGGGTGATTCAGTAACAACATTTAAGAAAGAAAATTTGAATATTGTAAGAAATTTCAATCAATGTAAAAGAAAATCTTCAAAAAGCCTTCCCAGATCCTATTTTGCACTTTATTAGTGCCAGATTGAGATTAAATGATCTAAATCAGATAATGAAATGTGTGCATTATTCCCCATATTTGGTTCTGACTAAGAACTGAGAATCCTTTTTGTTTCAAAATTAAAAAAAAAAACTGGTTAAAACGTTCTCCTGCAAAACTGCTGCCATTTGTTCATTTGAAAAGTGAACAAATCTTCTGCTTAAACTAGGTTGTTTAGGGAATAAGTCTAAAAGTTTAGTGAATTCACCCCTATTTTGCCCTTTATTGAAGTCTGAACATGTGTGAATTTGAGGATATGGAAAGAGGAGTCTTCCTGGTCTACACCAAAACAAACGTTCTTGTTCGTTTGAATTTAATCACAGATAAACGATTTTGAGAGAGTAATACCAGGTTTTATTTTAAGCTACACTTCAGCTACAGGGATTTCCGGCCTCCACATGAAATATATGTAAATCACCTTTATCACAGCGAGTCTCTTAATGAACCACACTGCACGGGATAACTATTGGGAACTGTAAAATGTTCTCCTGGGGAGTCAGATGAGAAAAGAGATTGATGTGTCATGTGAGAAATGGTCCACTCCAACCAATTTTGTTTCGATTAGACACAAGATCAATTTCAATTGCTTCATCACATAGAAGCTAGCGGGGCGTACACATAGGGATGAACAATGAGAGTGTCAAAAAACAACATCTCTCTCTGTTTGCCGCGCTCACTGGGGTGTTGGCAAACAGATATTCAACGGGAAACCGTTGCTTTGAAATTAAATTTGTATTGCTAAGACTCGAGGGTTTTGTAGCCCGTTCAGATGCACTGCCACTTGAAGACCCGTCCTCCACATCCATCATGCTAAGTAAATATACTGTATTGTTTTAAGGTCAAAGCATTCATAAGGTTTTACGGGCAGCTCGTAGGAAATACCTTAGGGAGTTCTCAGTCGCACGGCACAGCATTTCTGCAAAAGGCTATTTTTCAAACTTGAATATATATACGCACACATACATATATACTCTCTGTGAATGATTTGCCAGGCAATAATTAATTCGATTTTACCTTGATAGACCAACCAGATATCTGTGTCGCTGTCAGTGTCAGCCTAGCATGCAAAGACTTCTGATGAGAGATCTTATGCGATTTGCACCCAAGGACAATGTGAAGCGGCCCAGCAGAATGTCACAGCAGTTTGAACTGCAAAAGGGCTCAATCTTAAGATTCACTAAGCTGGAACTGGCTGTAATACAATGCCATTACACTGGGAAAACCAGGTCAAGTCATAGTTGAAAATACCATTTTACCCTTTTCAGTCTAAACCCACCTCACTGTCCTGAAAACACAGGCATGCACAAAGCCCTAAATGTCCTTTATTTGACCTTTCTGGTCTACTTTTTTTTTGTCGAACCTGTAGTACACCACTAAATCAAATCTGGCAATATTGTGCCAATATTAATACCATTGTAAGAATTAAAGGGTTAGTTCACCCAAAAATTAGCCAAACAAAATCAGAGTTATATCAAAACAAGTAATAAAAACTCAGTGAGCGTTTTAGCGCAATTTTCTGACGTCATGGGATCACAACACTAAGAGATAGTAAATCTTTTTATGTTTTTTTTTTGTTTTGTTTTTTTGTGTGCGTTCCCGAGATTAGACCTTCCTTAACATAATGCCGAAAACCCGAAGTCTCTAGGTGGTCTGGTTGAGGAGGAGATAGAAGTGCAAGATTGGTGCGCACAGACAGAACAGAAATCATGAGAACTAAAACGGGAACAAAACCGTTTTAAACAAATAATAATCAGAAAAGTTTTGTGAGCATATTATTCCCTCTGGTAGATTACATGTTTTCTTGCGTGGCTGGATGTTGGACTCATGAACAATAATCACGTTGTTTGCATTCGCCAAAAGTGATTTGCCGAAATCAAAACGTGGACAGTGAAAGGAAATTACCGTTAGCGCGAGACGAGTCCGGCTTGAAGCGGAAGCGGCCAGACGGCAGAGGATTATGTTCGCAAATCAAACAATGATTAAAAAAAGCGGTGATATGTCATCATATTGGATGATGACAGGTGTCAATGATCATTCTCAAGATTCGTGATCAGCACTGCTGCTGTTGCTGCTGTATCAATATCAGTCCGTGGTTGTGACCGCAGGGTCTTGAATCACAATATGCCGTGGCGCGGAGTTGCCATCCTGAAGTGCGTATGTAAACTCCCGAGCGTGATCGATCACCCAAATCACGTGACATGCACTTTATTTAGTAAATAATATTATAATAATATTTATTAAAACTACAGCTCTTATTAGTTGTTTAAAGTGTATTCATTAATTACTATTTAATCAAATGTCAAGGAAGAAAAAATAGTTTTGTGACAAAGTGAAGTGAGAGTTGGGCAGCAGGGGGCGGGGCACGTTCGGTTCGACATGAGAGTATCGCGGTTCGAACCGTGGCTGTTGTATCGCGGTTTTTCGGTTCGGTTTGAATATCGTTACACCCCTAATAATCACTGGCTATAATCACTGGCTATAATCATCCGTTTGTGAGTTTAGTTCCGGTAGAAGAATGACCTCTGACTCGACGCATGACGTATTGACGAATGTGGAAGCGCAGAGGATAGACCAAAACTAAATACCGGTCCTGAATTAGAAGTCTAAAATGAGAATTTTAAAAGAGACATTTTAAAGGATTTCGATATATAAGAGAAGAGGAGCTTGAGTTTGTTGCCCAGCCCTGTTTGTTTGAACCGCAAGAGGCGCTTACACTCTCCTAAGCTTACGCTACTCCTATATCCTACTGTACGTCATACGTCAGGTCAGAGGTCATTCTTCCGTCGGAACTAGACTTGCATGCGGCTGTTACTTGAAGCTAGTGATTATAGTTTGTAATGTTGTAAATATGGGAGTTTGTCTTACAAAAATGCATCGCTTCACTTCAGAACCCCCTGGAGCCGTATGGATTACTTTCATGATGGATGGATGAGCTTTTTTGGGCTTCAAAATCTAGGGTACCAACTCCCATTATAAATCTTGGAAAAGCCAGGATGGAAGATTCAGTGTTTGGCTGAAAGAAAAAGTCATATACACCTAGGATGGCTTGAGGGTGAGTAAATTATTGGATAATTTTCTTTTTTGGGTGAACTAACCCTTTAAAGAGGTAGTTAATCCAAAAATGAAAATTCTGCCATTTACTTACCTGAATGCTTAAATAAACCTGTATGATTTTCTTCTTGGAATACAAAAGATAATTTTTTGTAGAATTATATTTTCTATTATATTTATAATTTTATTATTCATAGAAAACATTGATTTCCTCCAAATATCTACCTATCACATAACACAAATGGAAACAATAACTGATTTATAAATTCAGTCTGTCTGATCCCATGATGGGAACCCCTAAAATGCTCTATAATATGTGAAGCACCTGACAGAACCCTGTAAGTTTCTATATAGAACCTTTTCTTCTAAACAGTCTGTCAGAACAGCGTAAAACTAATGTAATTCACTTTCACATCTTATTGAGTTTAAACAGGCATTTTTGCAGAACTTTGTGTGCATTTGACCTTCATGTAAGTTTAAACTAGTGCTGCACGATTAATCGTATCGCAATCGCAATGTCAAGCCTACGCGATTATATGACGCAAAATGCTGGATTTTATCTTAAATAAACAAATTTGCGCCGTTAACGCAATTAACGCAGCATCTGGTAATTTTTGGCATCCTTTGGCTAGGGTTACATGATCCCGCTCTTATTCATGCAAATGCTTTTAAACCATTCATGCGCGATAAGACAAAAAAAGAATGCGCTGTCAGTGAATGTCCTCCTGACACACATAAACACGACCCACAGATAGACGTGCGCCAGTATCAAGTTCTCTTTCGCGGCAGAACGAACAACACACATGTGAACTGTGAAATGTCCTGACTGTGGCACACAGAAAGACTCGCGCTAATATCGTGCGTGTGCACAAAACAGCATGCCAGAATACAGTTCTCTTTCGAGCTTTAACGAACAATAACACACACAATTATGCCAAAATGTCTTTTTGTCGAGTATCTTCATAACATAAGAGTAGTCTTATTAAGACTACTCTTATGTTATGATTCTAATGATGAACGTGAAGAGTTGTGACTCGTGAGAGAATGAGGCGCGTGTGAGATCCGTGTCTCTGACAGCAGCGCAGCAGCGGCTGGTCTTAAAGGGACAGTACACAGTAGCCACTAATGTCGCTAAAGTTAATCAAAAAACAAAGGGAACAGAGAAAAACACTCACTGCTTAAGAACTTTAGGCATTTTATCACTAATCTGTGTGTGCATTTATTTTCCTTGAGAACCAAGCAAGTTGACTCATGAAACCATTGGTTTATTAAATCGCATATTAGGGATGGGTAAAAAAATATTGATTTCTCGATTTTAATCGATTCTCATTTTTACGAAACGATATCGATTTTTAAATCCCAAGAATCAATTAGTCATCCTGTTTTCAGTTGATGAATGAATGGAACATTGTTGCACTCATCCCATCCAATAAATCACAATCATCTTTGTGCTTTGTTATTATTGATATGAAACAAAGTCTCAGATGTCAAATTACATCCATTTTCTTACGAAATTCAGCCACCATTTAAATTTTTTTGACAGCCACCATTTAAATTTTTATATATTTTCATATAACTTTATTATTATAAATATAAAAATAAATAAAAGTGTATTTTACTGTAAGTGTTTGTATACAAATCATTTCATTTTTACCTTCAATATTATATAGGCTAATGAAGCCTGTAGGCTACAACTGACTCCCAGTTACAATGATAGTTAAGAGATTTGTTTTCCTTGAGAAAATTTGCAATGTATTGAACCTGATATCCAAAATAATCGATATTGAATCGAATCGAATCGAATCGTAATCGAAATTGAATCGAATTGCAAGCTTGTGAATCGAAATCGAATCGAATTAGGAAATTTGTGTCAATACACAGCCCTATCGCATATCGCAATCGCAATATTGACCTGAATTATCGCAATATGACATTTTCCCCAAATCGTGCAGCCCTAGTTTAAACTTTCAAGCGATTTTAAAGGCTGAAAAACGCATACAAGAAATACACTTTAATGACACACTGGACTGTCACTGTACTGTCACGTGAGCATTACCACGATAATCCAACATTAATGTCAGTTGTCAAAATTCTCGCAGTGTATCGCCCACCCCTAGTTCCATGGCAGAAAGTCAAAAGGGTTGAAAACATGAGTGAGTAAATGATTAGAGAAATTTCATTACTAGTGATGGTCCCACTAACATGGAGCTAAGCTCCCTCATACACACCAACCTCGTTCATTCCCTCACACGTCTTCTCCATTTCAGCTTCGAACCGGGCCTGTGTTCGGCTCCAGTACAATAGACTCTGACAGTGTCGGACAGCAGGCAGTATTCTCCCACTGACGAGATGAACACGTAGGCAAGAATGTTAAGAGTCTCTAACGATTTTTCAGCTCAAGTGGGCAGGTGACTGGCATCCTTTCGTGAAGGCAGCTCGAGATGCTACCCCGCCCAAGATAATTAATGAGTTTCTGTCAAGCGCACCGCTCCAAAGGAGTGCAGAAAGGGTCGCCCTGTCAAAACCCATCCTGCTCTCCAGCGCCGAGGAACCTAATTCAACACTGCACAGCGTGGTGGAGGGCACAATGCAAATTGTAGTTCGAATTTGAGAATGAGACTGATGTATTCACAGGGAATTGGTTCATTCAAGGTTAGGCCAACTTATACAAGATAACGGACTCTTACTGTATAATACTTCATGTATACATTGCGGTTTCTAGTCATATCGAAATTTCAGTTCCCCCAGCGGGACCTGCACTTTTTGCTGTCATTTCTTACAATGAAATATGATATGTGCCGTAGTCACGATCATTCTGGATCAATGCGTAAGCTGTCACCACACAGATGAAACCACAGAGGAAGCCAGCGGGGGCAAAGACAGCATTCTGAAAGGCAAATTAACCTGTCGTCAGGTCTCACAGAACTATTAAAATAACTCACATGCTCCCTGTGGTGAGAGTGGGCAACTCAGAACACACAAGCCTAGGATGTTAAACCCCCTGTCTACTATCTATCCACTTTGGACATTGATGCTGTGCGCTAAACATGGGCCAACGATATCTAAAATTATGCCCCAGGAAGTTAAAAAGTCTGTAAGAGACATTCTTTTTGCCACAAGCATAGCATTGATGTGAACTTCTAGTTAGAGTTTTATTAAAACTATAATACAATAATTGTTCAGCTAAAACCGACCATTAGACAAAACCAATTAATTTCAGGAGCAATAGTAAAGAGCCAGGAAATCATATCATCCTCATTGGTTGCATATTGTTTCATGTAGCGTATTGGACATCGCTTGAATAGCAAAACTCACTGTAGCTTGCTTTGTACACGTGCTTGCAGATAATTTGAATAGATGATAGGTGGGCATTACGCATTGACAGGATAACCAGCCAATCACAGCGATGTGGAGGAACCGTCGAATGTTTCTGAGGAGGGGCAAAACACCCCTGGAGTCTAGAAGGAAATGGTCCAGGAAAAGAGGCAAGAGGCAACAGCAGCCCGATGCAAATTCTGAATTTGGTGGGACTTCCTTTTTACCCCGTCTGCTTCTGGTGACCTCATGTCTTTAGACAGGGTTGAGGGTAAGAGTGGGTCAAAAGGGGGTAATTCATAATGGCATAACTGACAAGTTAGACCCCAGAGCCTGTTCCTGGAGCCCTACAGTTCATCATAGTGCCATGCAGACTGTATAATTGTCTTTCCCCTTAAGAACCGGCCCGTCAGTCTTTATAAAGAGGGCGTAAAGTAGACTGCATTGAAAGAGCGCTGCTCAGTTCAGCAATGCAGCGTTCACTCAGCAGGGGGCCGTGAGGAACAGCAGTGAGCCATGTCATCTCACTCCAGCAGCCGCTACAGGGCTCCTGTTCTTTACACAGCTACTTATGATGTCTAGACATCATTAAAAAGGTCTGTGAGAACACATAGTGTTCTGCTCCTGAAACATAATGGAAAGCATTTGTTCTGAGATAAACATGTGTTGACACACCAGATGCAATCTTTTATTTTATTTTTAGTGAGTAACATTTTGTAAATAACTAAAATGTTGGTATCTGCCACACACAAAGCTTTTGTATGGCTTTGAAAGTCTCTGAATTACAATTTTATGGTACCTTTTGTCCTCTTTTGAAGACGAAATCAATCTCTAATCTGTCTTTCCTCATGCATTTTCTTTTGTGTTCCATGGAAAAAAGTCAGAAGGAGGAAGAAATCACAGGTTTGGAAAGACAGAGCATGAGAAAATAACGACAAAGTTGTTTTTGGGCGAACTTTCTCTTGACAATTGCTCCTGTAAAGCATCACTACTGGTTAATTTTATTTAAAGCCATTTTCTATAATTAAAAAAAAGTTGGTAGCACTTTATTTTTTCAGTCCTGTTCCCTATGTACAAGGTATTTATTTATGTGTAATAACTCCCAACCCTGAACCTACCCCTAAACCTAACCTTAACTCATGTAGCTACCTTATATTAACCAGTGCTTTCTTAGTATACTGTAAGTAAGTGCACATATGTACTTTTGTACATATTACTGTTGTACTGTCATTACTGCAAAAATAAAGTGCAACCATAATGTAATTTTAACCATATAATAAAGCACTACAAAATAGACAAAAATAAAAATGTAGGTTTAATAACAAAAAGGTTATGATGGATTATTTATGATAATTATTCAATCAATTTTAATTGAGTTTATGCCTTTGTTTTAAAAAAAGAAACATCGATTTATATAAAAAGTAAGTAATAATAAAAAAAAAAAAAATAAAGGCTTATTACTATTACTACTACTACTACTGCTATTATTATTATTATTAATAATTACCCCAACACAAATAGTCACAAAACCGAGATTATATTCTATATTTATATTGTAAATCATTTATAGACATTAATAATAACAAAAATAATTATTGTAATATTTATTCTTAATAATAAAATAACGTTTATTTTATATACCGTTAATGACAGTACTATGGTGATGATGATACCACAGTACTTTGATATATGCTACACTTTTTAAAAAGAAAAGTAATCATTATTATTAAATATAAGAAGCACCTAGCTACAAAAAAAAATAATAATAGTAAAATTGCAAATCATAAGCAACTATTCAGAAAGAGACAAACAGACTGAGACAGCCACAAGATGATGTGGGAGCACGTGAGCAAATGAACATACTGAACCCCGTCCCGTGGGCTACCTAAACACGTTCAGATCAGAAACGACCGCTCTGCCTGCTGCTCCAGTGATTAGCTCCTCCATCTGGCCTCGCTGCATCTGGCCTGGGCAGGCGGGCATGATGGTCAGGCAGCCAGCCCAGAGCAGCGAGCCCAGAGCAGCCTGCAAGATGGATCTCAGGGCTTGAGGTCTTTCCTGCAAGTTGGAAAAGTGACAGAGGGGAGTTTACAGGCCCAGTCCTGACAGAGCAGAAGTTATTACAAACCAGAGACGTCAAGCAAAGTTGAACTTTGTGAAAGATGGAAAACGATGCAAGGTGCCAGATTAATATGAGGGCTGGAATCAAAAGCGAGGTAAGTCCATTGCTCACAGCTCACTGTGTGGAAGAATGATTCAGCAGTCTACAAGCTCACGACAGTTTCTTTAATTTTATAGTAACTTTAATTGTATGTTAATGCTTTGAAAAAGTCTATAAATAAATACAAATAAAAAAAGAGCTAATTTTACTATATGGGCTGAAAAAATATTAATAATTAAAAGACAAACTTTATAAAAAGGCAGGCAGGTACAGATTCAGTGCGGTCTTGGCAATGACAAATTCATGCAAACAATATATTGATGAAAAGCATGAAGTGGAATGGCATAAAGAAGCAATTCTCTCCCCCGTTCTTGATGGATCGCATACAGACAGAAAAACTAATGTTCATTGCTGTATATCACATGACTACCTCCCGCAGTACCCAGCATGCTTTCGGAAGAGCCATTTTTCCATAAATGTAATAAAACTGTTGCCATCACTGAGGGAAATGTTTTTAAATTCCTCTATTGATGATTTCAGACTGCAGCTCTGGTCACAACTACACCTGACACATTAGGAATGAAACATTTCTTTAAAGCAAGACATCAGATATTTCATTTCTTGTGGAGCAGGTCACAAAAGGTTTGCAGTATCTTTTTCAGATTTTAGTTTCTTTTTTTTTTCAGTCTCAGATTCTATTTGTTTTCTTCGTTCACTTTTTGTCATTTATCGTTACTCTGTGTTATGCATTGCAACTTCGGTATCTCTCTTTCTCGCGCGCAACCACCCCCCCCCCCCCCCCAAATCACGCACACATGAATACACACGCTTTCACAGATAAAACATTCTCTTGGAGAGTGAACACGAGAGAAAGAAGAAAAATGACGTTCAGTAATCACACTGAAGCATTACCAGTCATTACTCTGTGCTGTCAGTGGTGGAGGAGAAATCAGCGCCGGCTCTTCTTTACCTCGCATCCATCGATGCCTGCAGTAGCGCTTCACTAGAGTGAATCTAGCATAGGACACCGTCAAAGACGTATATACAGACAGACACTATTTTCTTTAACATGCTCACTTTTTTTTGCCGTACACAAACATAAGCTCAGAAAGGCTATACGGATCCCTCTGTAAATGAATATGTGTATCCGATCACGCGGTCGGCAGGTTGTTTTACATCTATGAGTGCAATAGAATTATCTAGACCTCATATTCTCCCTGTGTGACCTTGGAATACTAATGCTATTTATTGCCAGAAACTGATGGCTAGGTGTTAAAAAAAAAACTGCATCTGACAGTTAGTATTAGTCATTTTTGCAGATTATTTGAAACAAGTGACTTACAGTTAAGTACAGTGTCCATCCATCCACCCATCCCTCTACTGTATGTCCATCCATCCATCCCTCTATCTCTCTATTGTACGTCCGTCCATCCATCCATCCATCCATCCATCCATCCATCCATCCATCCATCTCATACACGCCTATCTATCTATCTATCTATCTATCTATCTATCTATCTATCTATCTATCTATCTATCTATCTATCTATCTATCTATGTTAATAAATTCACCCATCCATCCGTCCGTGCGCTTGTATGTCTGTCTATCAATGTCCATCCATCCATCCTTCTATCTATCTATCTATCTATCTATCTATCTATCTATCTATCTATCTATCTATCTATCTATCTATCTATCTATCTATTTATCTATCTATCTATCTATCTATCTATCTATCTATCTATCTATCTATCTATCTATCTATCTATCTATCTATCTATCTATCTATCTATCTTAATCCATCTACTCATCCATCCGTCTATCAATCCATCCATCCATCCATCCATCCATCCATCCATCCATCCATCCCTCTACTGTATGTCCATCCATCCATCCCTCTATCTCTCTACTGTACGTCCATCCATCCATTTCATACACGCCTATCTATCTATCTATCTATCTATCTATCTATCTATCTATCTATCTATCTATCTATCTATCTATCTATCTATCTATCTATCTATCTATCTATCTATCTATCTATCTATCTTAATCCATTCACCCATCCATCCGTCCGTGTGCCCGTCTGTCTGTCTATCTATGTCCATCCATCCATCCTTCTACCCATCTATCTAGGCTATCCACCTGCCTGCCTGCCTCTGTCAGTCCATCCATGCATCAAGCCAACTATTTATCTGTCTGTCTCTCTCTCTTTGTCTGTCCGTTCATCCAACCGTCCGTCCATCCATCTATTCATATATAAATCTCTACATCATCTATCTCTGTCTCTCTCTGTCCATCCATCCATCTGTTCAGCTATCTATCATTTTATCCATCCATTCATACCTATCTCTAAATCTACAAACGTTGCTGTTCTAGTTAAAAATCAGTCATTTGATTTTCTTTGAATTCAATTCCTTTTATTTCTACTTCCTTAAAATCGAATTCAAACTGTTAGCTACAGTACCTCAAAACATGTTTTCTTGATTCAATTCTAAATAGCACACAACCATGGTTTACACAGTAAGTCTTAAAGGAAGAGCAGCAAAAAAAGCCTGTTCAACATAACGGAGAGAAAGCTGATAGAAAGTGGGTTTATAAAATAATTGCGATGATCATAAAAATGATCCCTTAATAATGATAATATGTTCAAGGTATCACGCCCTTGGGTGAATCAGAATCCATGTGATAAACTGCCACCAGACTGTAACACAACTGCTGAAGTAATAAATACACTGAAGCAACAATAACAGAACATTCTAGCTGACAGTGAGACAAAGAGAGATAGAGAGAAAGAGAGAAGGTGAAAGAGTACAGCCACAATCCCCTGGAGATTGACTTCCCTCCCATCACTTGTCCCCACAAGAGAGCACACAGCCTAATCCATAGAGATGACTTGATATGTTCCTCCACATTGCCCCTGGAACCTGCGGGATAAAGAGTGATCTCCCAGATTAAGGCTCATTGCAGCGGGGCCATAGCCCTTCAGTGAGGACAGAGGGAGACCAGGTGCAGAAGATTCAAGGAGACAGTCTGTCTCATCCGGCAAACAGAGCTCACTTTACCTGTGCCGTTTAATTCAACTCCAAAGGCACCTGAGACAAGACAACTGAGACTGGGAAAGACACTGCAGCCTATTGTGGATATGACTGAAATGGACCCGAAACGACACGCTGGGTTAAATCTCATATTGGTTGATCTAGTTTGTATTTGCTTTACTGACTCAGGCAATTTCGTTTAGTCTAACTTCAATACAAACAACAAATGCTGGTCTAAAATACCAATGCCAGTTAAAATGCATACTCTCAAAAACACCCGACAAACAGTAGTAGCCCATGCCTCAAACCACACTGATGCTGACATTATTCATGGACTGTCAAACTGAGAGACAAGTTTAGTTTGTTTCACAATTTAATGACTTGCAAATAAATAACTCTATTGAACTAGTTATATTTAGTGAATCAAACACATATAGTACAGCATGACCACTATAGTGTGAATCATGGATAAATTAATCAGCCTGATCTCACGGCAATTCGTACGAATTCTACGAGGTGGCTAATTCATATGAATTCATACGACCTCACTCGTACGAATTAGTACGATTTTTGCTAAATCGTACATATTTTACGAATTGCCCAATTTGTATGAATTCATACGAATTACCTACCCCTGACCCCGCCCCTAAACCTACCCATCACGTGGGTTTATACAAATCGTACAAATTTTACTTCACTCGTACGAATTCGTACGAATTAGCCACCTTTTAATCATTCCTACAAATTCGTATGAATTGGTCATGAGACAGTGTTGAATTAATCTAATGGACATATTGCTTTTAGTGAATCAAAGACATACAACATGACCGCCAATTATCAAATAAATATTCTTATGATCTGGTACTATTTAGTGAATCATAAATATACAGCGAGGCCACTAGTCTGATCATATCTGTGGTTGGCCAGTCACTCGCCACCCTCTTGTCTGAGTGTATAATTCTTGTCCACAATAAGCTACACGGATCCAGACATTATGCCGATACAATCAAAAGTCTGGCATTTCTGGATAAAATCAGCCAGTCTTCTTTCATGAATCAGACATGGTTAACATAATTAAGGCCCATTTGTGGTCTATATACACAATGTTTCAGTTGTCTGTACTTCATTATATACTCTTTTGACCTGATGGTCAGGATGATTGCCAATCCAAAAGAGCAACCCTGCACAGGTGTACCTGTCCTCCAAAGTAGGTATTTGAGTGTTTAGAGGCAGGCATGAGCTTGAGCGTGTTTGAACATTATACCATGTCCAGATGGTGTGTGAGAGTGCCAGATCAGACACTGCTACACACCCCACTGCTGAAATACACACGGGAGTGAGGACTTCACACTGCTCCTCAATGAAGTGATCCCCACGTGAACTTTCACTGAGCTACAACATGCTGAGACAAAAAAGACCAGCATTTACAAACACAGTCCAGTTGGAGTGCCGCCCAGCCCAAACCTGGCTACTTTGCCTTCAGGCGAAGCACTTTATTGCTCGTGTCGGTGTTCGCCATAACAACAGAGACAGCTGGGCATATTGAGAGACACACTTTGAATGCATGTTCTGGCAATTTAACGTCATTGAATTTCTCGTAATGAGGAACTCAAAAACTAAATGATAGCAATTGTAGCAAAGGATTTTCATTGACATGACATGGTCATTTAAAAGTGTGCTTATACAATGAATTCACTAAGCAGTATTTCAACACTAAAACCTGCATCTTATTCACTAAGAGTTTTTAATGTTAATACTGTATAAAAAATAATACTGTATAAAAATAAATTAAAAAAATGTCTGTCATCATGTACACACCCTCATGTTGTTCCTCCTATTGTAAACTCCAATTCTTAAACAATTTGTTTTGTGATATATATATATACACACACACTCAATGTTACATTTATTTGATCCAAAATACAGTAAAAACCCTAACATTGCAAAATATTATTACAATATAAAATTGAAAATAAATTAATTTAGTCATGTGATGGTAAAACTGAATTGTTAGCATCATTGCTCCAGTCTTCAGTGTCACATGATCCATCAGAAATCATTATAATATACTGATTTACTGCTTAAAGGTGCTGTAAGCGATCCCGGGAGACGTTACTTCTTGTTGACATTCGAATTGTTGTCAAACAAAACGGAGGCTAGCTAGACCCTCCCTCCTCCTCATCCCGTCTCCTCCCTCCTCCCCTCCCTTCCGACATAAAGGAAAGTCCAAATAGTCACTACAAACAAAGTTAAGTTTTACTGATACTTCATTCAATGAGTAATGTCGCCAAGTTAGATAAATGCTTTTATATATTGCAGAACAGAATGCAGAAAAAGAGAAAGATTATCTTAAAATCGTCTCGCCACCTGAGATTATAAATAGCTCCAATACAAGGACGCAATAATAGCATGATAACGTTCGCGTTTCCCAGTGAGCATAAACAACGGCGGCGGCGTAAACAAATTTAGTCAAAGTTGTCAATAGCCTATAAATGACCATTCAAATTCATAACAAACAGTGGATGAAAACAATCATTCACACACATTGTCGCCCTACTGTGAATTTGCTTGATCATTTACAATAGAGATTGATCGCTGCTAGAAACATATGTTGTATTCACCAAAGTTAACGCTGACTGCATAGATCTAGCTAATTACATCCTTGTGTTGGTTTAGCGAATATGAACGTCTGTTTAGAAATAAAAATGGATTTACCTGTTCTGCAAAAACAGAGCAACTATGTCGGATTGAAATCCCTTCTGCCGGCGGAGTTCTCGCCACCTTTTAAAGGTTTTTCTGATGTAAATTCGGGACTTCGTGCGTTCCTTATCCTTGTCCCTCTTCTTTGCAATTTGTTCATCGGAACGGCGTCTCTTTGGTCGTGTGTCGGCCATAATTCAAACTTCTCTCTTCATGCTTTTCTGTTCTCTCTCCTTCACGTGCACGCGCACTAACCCCCCAAACCCCACCCTCCAATACTTCTTGTCGGTTATTGGCTGGAACTCTGTTTATTATGTTTTGTGGTGCGGGTGAGCCCAGTTTGTTTTTGTTGCCGTTTGTGGAGCCTGTGGTGTCTAGAGAGACCGCGTTTTTTTACAGTGTGTTCAGGGGACAGGCAGCTAGCGGATAGTGAGGAGATGTTTGCTGTATGTGACAAAAAATGTTTTGGCCTAAAAAACGCGTCTCATCACTTACAGCACCTTTAAGAAACATTTCTTATTATTATCAATGTTGAAAATGGTTGTGCTGCTTAAAATGTTTTGAAATGTAAACTGTGACTTTATTTTTCAAAAGAACAGCACATATTTTTATTTAACATTCTAAATGTCTTTACTGTCACTTTTGAATAATTGAATGCATCCTAATGGAATAGAAGTATTAAAGATGAACTGAACTGGAATTTTGAGTAAAGGTGATATAACAGATGTATTTTATTTATTCTCATTGGTACAATTTTTAAAGTGGCAGAATTTGTTAAAAAGGATAAAATGGTATGTTGAAAATGTTGTTGTTGTTACACGCGCACGTCAAGGCAGAGGACAGAGAAGTATGTTAACTGTTATGATAGCAAGTTATAGCAAGCTAAGCAAAGGGCTGGATGTAACGTTGTCACATACACAAAACATGTACATATTCACTTACACGCACATATAACGTGTAACGTTAGGCTTTATAGCGTTCAACAAAACTGAGACACTCATTAATTGAAATTGAGTAACAAAATCAAGCTAGATACCAAACGATCCAACCTAGGGAAAGAGCTAGCAGCTTACGTAAACACATTGGAAGCACTTTTGTCAAACTCCACAAGCTAGCCAGTAGCCACCACTCCGACCATATAAACTGTAAAAATCATGACTCGTCTCGATAATAATGCGTTTACTAGCAGCTAATTAAACCACAGCAGGTCTGTAAACAGATTCCAATGTCCTACCCACCCTGAAGCTAGCTGATGTCCATCGTCTCAGGGCACATTGTTGATACAGAGGGAGTTCACTTTTTTTTCTTTTTTTTTCTTTTTTTTACGTTTCTTCATTCGGATCCATTTGCGATCCATTCCATTCTGAATAAACAAACAACGCAGTTTACATGCTTCATCCTTGTTGCATTATTCATTAAGATAATAATTAATAAATGCACGCACAATTATCCATTAACTTGATAAATGTTGCAGATATGTTTTATGCACAAAATGCCTTTCAACGTGCACAATTCAGAAGTAAATGAATGTGCAGCAATTTGTACAAATAGAGAGTCTGTAAGCCTACTATACATTTTGTAGCCATTAATTAAATAAGCTCATTCAGTTTCATTAAAATATTATTATATTTTATTATTATTATTATTTTCATCATCTATGTTGAATATAAAAAAGTTAACAGCATGAGTAAGATAGGATGCGCAATATATCGAGAGATATGGAGCGGGTCAGACATGATTTTGACCACTTAATTAAGATTTGCATTGTAGAAAGCCTTTCTTTAAAGTGAATTTCGTTTTGTATAAATTGTATCTTAATTTTAATATTTTTTTTTCATATACCAATTGCCTGTATTTAATAAGCAAATATAGCAGACATTATAATCATGGAGGCGTCCGCGCGGTCACTTGCATTGCACGTGAACTGGAGCGCATCTCATCCTAACTTAACCGAAACTTAGTGTATGCCTTACAGACATGAGAAATATAGAAAGCTTGAAATGTCTTTAAACGAAACAATTCAAAACGAAAAGAAATAGGCTACTCTCTGATTATATAATTATGTGCATTTCTCTCTATAGGCGTGTTCACTACGGAGATGGCGATCGTCAGATTAATTTTTGCAGCTGACACTGATTATTAATAAAAATCAATGCATGCGCGTCACCGGATTTACAAATGCACATCTTGCTTGTTGCACGCACACAAATTATGTAGGCTACATATTACGAAATAACGAGATATTATGTTGAAATAATTAGGCTAATTATTAATTATCATTATTAATAATAAATCTATAAGAATATTTGATTGAATGCTGAATGTTGCTTGTTCAATTGAATAAAATTAATACTTTAATTGTGATAATTAAAATAATTGATTATTAAATATATAAGTGGCCTATGTTTGCTCATTTATTAATACTATTTGTATATCTAGCACCCCCTCAGCACCTGCGTTAAAAAATTATCTGGCGCCGCCCCTGGTTATAACGGCCCACGTATTAAAAAAATGGTAGGTTAAATCGGGCTTGGGTTCATAATTACAGTTAATGTGTCGGCCGGGCGTGCGGTGGTAGTCAGATACCCATGCCATTAAAATGACTCATTTTCGTCTGTGTATAGGACCTGCAGCTGCAGCTGCCTATATACCTTCGCAGGTTCTACCATGCCGGTGACGTCATCGGAATTGCCAGCGTTCTTATACTAACAAACGCAATTTTTGTGTTGCTTAAAAAAGAGCTATATTGATATTTTTAATTCAAATTTTTTGTGTAATTTACTTTTAATTGTCATAAACAACACATTATCAACGTTGATTATTTCAGTTCAGTTCATCTTTAATAAAGCTACTGACCCCAAACCTTTATTGGAAAATTATTATATATTGAGCCTTATTCACAAAACATGGGAAACATGTCATAAATGGAATTAGAAAAACTTGGAACAGGAAGTGGAACTGACAATACGATTCCACTCCAATACAAAAAGTACAACAAAGCATGCTTGCACAGTTATGTTATTTACATAATTACATTAAACCATTACATTAGTAACACTACCAGAGGGTGGCCTATGAAATCCTAAATGTTTGTGGTCTTGATGTACAAAATACAATTTGGATTTTCTTTATTTTGTTTTCCACTGATCAAAGAGAACATGTTTGGGGAAGATATTCTTGATCCTTCTTTCCATGTATGATATTTTTTATGAATGGGTGTCTTTTTGAAGCAGAGTTGTACTGATGTGAGATCATGTTCTTCTTGTCTCTGGGCTTTGAGGGCTTGCACAGTCTAGGCTCTGGGGGGCTGCTGTGATGCTCACACCTAAAACTCTGCTACAGGTACAAGAAACTTTGAACTCTGAGAAGGAGCTATACTCTCCTTGGGCCAGATCAAAATCCTACAATGTGTTGTGCCTCTCTTTGAGGCATTTGATGTTCTATGCTTTCTGAAAGGTACCTGAAGATCCTTTTTTTTTTTTCAAATGTGAAGTTAGATCATGATTTTCCTTTCAGAGGCAAAATTCGAACATGGTTATGAGAACAAAAATTAGCAACGGAAACACTGATGGTCCCAATATTTACTTGAGATATCCTGAAATATAGTTTATGGTCCACAATCATGATTCATTTATGGTGCTTTTGATTCATCTTTGAAGCTTAAAAGTTTCAGTATCCTTTCATTGTAATTGCATGAAAAACATGAGAGGGTGAGTAAAAAATGACAGAATACAAATTTTCAGACTATTCCTTTAAAGAGGATGTATGCTTTTTTACATTTTCATCTTTCTTTAGTGTGTACTATTGCTGGTTGATCATGAAAAAGGTCTGGAAAGTTACAAAGCACAAAGTTACTCCAAAGGCAGTTATTCTCTGTATCAGTGTCTCGGTTTCTGAACTCCATGAAACGTCTCTATTGTAGTCTTAAGTTTTCTTCTGGGAACATACATGTCACAATATTCCTAATTTTAATAATTCCCTCCCAATGCATATGCAAAAAAAGGGGCGAGGCCTGGTTGAGTTAGTTAGTAGAGTGTTGAAACTCGTGTTATAGTAAGGGGCGGGACATTTCACAAACATGCTTGGTTGACCAATCACAACAGTTGACCAATCTGTTTACAACATGTCCATTTGACCAATCAGAGCATGTTGTGCTTTTCAGAAGGAGGGGCTTCATAGACACAGGAACTAAACAGCGGTGTGTTTCCCAAAAGCATCGTTAGCCAACTTTGGTCGCAAGTCTGTCGTTATCAGCATAGTTCAACGAGTCGGTGTTTCCCGAAACCGTCGTTCTAAAGAACATTCGCAAACAGCATCGCAAAGTTGTGTAGATGGAACGACAGCTCTCGACCTGTGGTTAGAAGCAGAGTTTTTGTTTGCATGACATGTGGACTCAATAAATCCTTATCTTGAGCCAAATAAGCAAACTGACATTCAGAACAATCTGTATCTTTTATTTAAAACAAACAAATGTAATTTACGTCTTTTAGTTTGTCAAGAGATTTAAAGCACCGTTTTTGAAGAGTGCGCATGTACATGCGCTAGTACATAAGAACGAGCCTATGATTGAATCTGGAAATAAAGCAAAATAACTGAGAAAAATAAGAGATAGTCCTCAGATGCCATGTCCTATTTATAGCAAAACATCTAGCATTAATTGGATCTCAAACCGATTAATTAAAAGACGTTATTACTCCACCACCTGCATGACATCAGTGACCGACGTGGTTGAACTACCAATTTGCGACAGTACGGTTTCGGGAAACAGTCATGACTAGCTAGTTGGTTTCTTCAACGATGCATTGCACTATGGGAGTTAAGCAGCGAGTAACGTCGTTGTACGGGAAACACACCCCAGAGCATTACTGACAGACTGGGAAGAGAGGTAAAATACTGCAACAAGTAACATTTTTGAAACATAATGTGCTTTTTGAACATTCAAGCATGAAAACCTATTCCAGTAGACCCCAAAACAAAATCAAGACTTTGTAAAAGGGCATGATATGGGCTCTTTAAATTTACACCAAGGATTTCAAACCGACAAGAGCTTTCTATATTGACTTACCAAAAAATAAACACTCATGTACTCAAAATTGATTTCATTCAATTGTTTACAACTTTGCTTGACACAGGACATGTTGGTATTCAGCCCAAGTGGACGCAACGGTAAATAAATGGAAATGTCATCATAGACTTCAGGTCTGCTTCTCAGCAAATTCACAACCAAAATTTGAGATGGCGTCAGATTCCAGACTCCACACCGGGTCCCCAGTCACAATCAATAGAAAGACAGACAGATAAAAAAATACAGACTGACGGTTTATCGACTCATATTTGTTGGGCACATTGCTTTGACAAAGCAGTCCGAACTGGATTCCCTTTTTTGTTTGCGAACGAGTAGGAAGGAGGTGTGATATGAGGAGAGGTAGAAATCAGCAGAGGGAATCAGGAGAGCAGGATATGACTCAAGACAAAGTGCTTTAATCACCCACCGCAGCTCCGGCTAGGTGACTGCGCTTATCGTCGGAAAACATCTGAAATATACGTAGACTCGAATCGTGGAGGTGCGATTTATCACAGTGTGCTAGAGATCTATGTGGCTTTTTTGAGTGGCTACACTGACCTTGAGGAACACTTAGCAGATACATCTTCCCCTGGAGTGACAGGGGATGTCACAGGTATCTCTCATTTTTACATCCTGCAGAAAACAAGCAGTGGATAGATAGAAAAAAACAACACACATAAGGAGCTATGCGTTTCATACTTATTTGGTCATTTAAAGGTGATGTTACTTTAAATGTTATGTTACAGTAAAATAACTCTTTCTTAGCTTAATACAGAGGCAACTTTAAATCAAGATCAACCAGTCGGGAGCGTTTGGCCGGGGTTTATGGTATATCTGCTTGTAATGTTCTTCCGAAGCCCATTTAAAATTTGAGCAATTCTGTTTGGTAACACTAACTGAGCAGACATTACACACAAACAGAAATAAATAACAGCAGCCTATAGCCCAAAATAGTATAATTTAAATAAGAAATAAATAAAAATTGACTTTTGGAATAAATAAACAAACTAAATTCCAATCTAATTTATTACCTAGTAACTTCAAAGTAACTAAACTTTACCTATTGCAGTGAGTGAGTGAGTGAGTGAGTGAGTGAGTGAGTGAGTGAGTGAATGAATGTTGTTTATATAGTGAATGAATGTTGTTTATATATATATATATATATATATATATATATATATATATATATATATATATATATATATATATATATATAATTTATTGGATACATTTTTCATTGCACACAAACTTTTTTGTTTGGTTTGAGTTTTAAGCATATATATATTTGCTATCATAACTATACAACCATTCAAAAAGTTGTGGTCGGTGCAATTTTGTCTCTTATGCTCACCCATGCCTGCATTTATTTGATCAAAATACAGTATAAACAATAATATTATATTATAAAATGTATTTTTTTCTCCTCTGATGCAAAGGTGAGTTTCCACCATCATTACTCCAGTGTCGCATGATCCTTCAGAAATAATTCTAATATGCTGATTTGCTGCTCAAGAAACATTTCTAATTATTATCAATGTTGAAAACAGCTATGCTGATTATTATTTTGTGAAAATCATGATCCTTTATTTCAGGATTCTTTGATAAATAAAAAGCTAACCTCATCTGTGTATCGAAACGTGAAGTGCTTTCTTTCATAAATATCAGGTCAGAGCAAGTTGTCACATTTAAAATTATTGTTATATTATACAGTTGATTCTGAAAACATTTTTCCACATGTCTCCCCCTAATGTGAAATGTTACCCAGCAACACAAACCAAAAAAGTGACCCACGTAAAAGCACTTTCAGAACAAGAAAAAAAATAAATCCTCCAGACAGCCCTATAACCTTAAAGAGCAAGCGTGGGCAGCAAGCTCTCGTTGTAAATGCAAGCACCGTGAAGTACCCCATGCTGCATATCTGAAAAGATCAGACATCAGCTATCGGTAAGGAACAATTCTGATGGACATTAAAGTGAATCAGAGAGCGTGAGTATTCTTAAGTGTCTATAATCCTGTGTGCTTCTATTTGAACAGCACTTCAAATAATTACTGCAGGCAGCTCATCCACTGGCGTTGTGTTGGCCTTTACCTCTTCCCTAGCTTCAATTTCCTGCCTGGCTGCAGATGCTGCAAGAGATAGCTGGACAATACCGCTTCATAATCAAAAATGATCACATTAGCTCACTTTCTAGGCTATATTACGTACGTAGCAGAAGCGGTGGGATGTATGGAGGTGACTGAGGAATCAAGGGTCAAGAAGTTCTTTGCATAAAATCAATACGCATATAAAAACAAAAGCCGTTTTGTTTTTTAAAAATACAATGAATTATGTATTTTTTTCTTTCCGCGTATACAGCTCTTCATATAAAAGTGCATTTTTAGTATATAATAACATTTTTAGTAGCAATAAACATTTTATTTTACAGTGCAGCCATAATGCTGGTAGCCCAGTGATTATGCTGATCATAATGGCTTGTACTGCAGGGCTTAATAAAACAGAATCTGATGCTCTCTAGATAGAATGCGCCATTATACTTGAACCTATAAACTATAGACCTTATGTGCTAGAGAAACAAGCGTGCAGCCATCTTTAGAAGTTTGTGTTTGAACTTGAACTTCTATATTTCTATGACATCTCTGTCAAAGAGTAATTAGATGCTGAAGTATTGTAAAGTTAACGAAGGTTATCATAACCATGGTAATGTTTGAAGCGGATGTCATGATAAATGTCAGTAGACCGGGAAGATTTTAAAACGAGCGGTTCATTCATAAATCCGAAAGGGCATGCTGTGGAAATACAAAATGGAAGACAGAACACGAGCGCTGAAAAGGGGCGGGGCTACAAAAGGTCTATAACACTGCAGTGATTATACTGTACAATGTATCCAGTTTGAAATTGACCACAAACACAGTGGTTTTTCAGATTTTTCGTCGTAGCATTCTCTCCGTATTCTCCAATTCTTTGCAGCCTTTAGCCACTGCCTACAACAGTGAAATCCTTCATTAGAAACTGAAACTCACTCCCGCTGAACATTCACTCTTTGAATTCTTTCACCCAGGAACAATACCAGTCGACACCATTATAACTGAAAGTTTGTTAAGATGTATTTCCTACTAAAGCCAGGCGTTTTTTTGACTCTGGTGGGAATGGCTTTGGACGGCAACATTCCCAGTGCATTAAGTGTTGAAGTGTTTCTGTTTGGGAAAAGGGAAGACAACAGCCCTTTTATTGGTTTTCTGTAGCACCAATTTCAAAATGTTTTTCTTTCGCTTTTCTACTGCACAGACAGCCAAGTCTTCTTGAAAGCCCATTTTGCCAGCAGTGAAGTACCCCTTTTATGGCCTTTGCATTGATTTTATTATATTTATCAGTTTCTTTATGGATTTTTTTTTAATCATCCTGTAGCATTAAGGTAAGAATCACACAAATGTTTAATGTTGGGTGGTAACATCTTAGTAATTTCAAGCTGTGAAATAGACTGTAATTACGTGGTTTAATGATTACAGGGACAAACCAGCATCCTTTTGCTATTTCTTTGTCAGTCACTGGTGATGACGTCTGAAGAGGAAGTGTGAGTGGTAGCAGAAACTCCATTACGAATGAAAGAAGGGGTTTAGGAAATATTCTGAATATAATGATTCAGTGAAGTTCATTTTGAACTCCATAAAATGTGAAGTGATGTGCTGGTGAGCGTGCATATTAAAAGCGGTAATCTCTGAATGAACTTTAATTAAAGCAGTAATGGTCCACAGCTTAAAGAAAAGCAAATAGGCAAATTGGTTAATCTGTTTAAATTACCGAATTTACTGATTTATAATTAATTGAATATTACACAATTCAGCCGTTCACTAAATTATTCAACAGAGAGACAGAGCCAAATTTGCAGAGGATGATGAAGGACCACAGGACATGGTTACTGCAAAATGGATGGCAAAAAGGGATCCGATCCCTTGATTCACAAATGTACCCCAAATCTGCAAAACATAATCATTTAATCTGTTGTAACTGAGTGTATGGCACAATGCCTACATTTCAACATGCTGAAATAAGCACAATTTAAAGCAGCCTCTAAAATATGTTCAATATTTCTGATTCATTGTGTTGTACTTGACTTGCAAAATGAACACTTCCTTGTACCATGGGCGATGAGAAACGTCCTATTTGTTTACACGATTTCAATTCAGAGTAATCCATGACACATTTAATTCAGCGCGTAAATAGCACATTTGTCTTCAGGAAACACATGTTGTTCCATAAAATGTATTGAAGGAGACATAAACGGATCTGAGTAATACCCATGCCATGGAAATAGGAACTAATTATGATGAAAAGTCATGATTACATGTTCATAAATCCACAGAGGCAATTCTTTTGCCATGGCACTTTGCACCCACACATAGCACACGATTACTTCACATTAGTGTTTGTGCAGAGCATAAATCAAATACAGTATCTTAAATCAAATTACACAGCAAAGATCATCCGATCAGTACTGAATGTGTAAGCAACGATGAGAACTTGTGAACATATGCAATAAGCTCTTCTTGTCTGTGTGACAGTGCAAGTCTCATAATGTGAAGGCTAAATATACAATAGTTTAACTGGGGATTTTTCAGTGCTGTAATTAAAACTATTATGCTTATCCGCATGTTATATTCAAAGGTTGTCAGCTGCTAGAAGGAAAAGCATGTCGAGAAATATCATTTTTAAACTTTTTTTTTTAATGTTTTGAATTGTATATTTATCCTTTGTTTTTTACACTTTTTAGCACACCGTATTTGCGCCTCTGCTTAATTACAGTATTTAAATGACATGGTTGAATATTTCCTGAAACTGAATAAAAGTTTGGGGTCAGTAAGATTAAATAAATAAATAATGATACTTTTATTCAGCAAGGATGCATTAAATTGGTCGAAAGTGACAGTAAAAACACTCATAATGTTACAGAATATTGGCTTTTTCAAATAAATGCTGTTCTTCTGAACCATATTTAACAAAGAATCCTGAAAAAAGTGTCAAGCTATCCACAGTTTTAACAAGCACAACTGTTTTCAACATTGATAATAAGAAATGTTTCTTGAGCATCAAATTAGCATATTATAATGATTTCTGAAGGAACATGTGACACTAAAGACTGGAGTAATGATGCTGAAAATTCAGCTTTGCATCACAGGAATAAATTACATTTTAAAATAGATTAAAGTTATTTTAAACTGTAATAATATTACACAACAATAATGTCACGTATAGCAGGCAGAAAAGACGAGGGGAGTTGGATCTTGCTGCAATATGGAGAAAGACCATAACAGCTTTTGCATTAAACACAAAGAAAAAACCAAACACAGGGCAGAAAGAGAGGAGGACATACTGTATGTACACAGGATAATGTTTAACTGAACAAGACACAGATGGAACACTCAATTGGTGACCATAAAAACAAACTATGGAATAATTAGTAACCAAGGAAACTAAACAGAGCCGAAACACAGGAACTGAAACAGGAAAACAATGGGGAAAAGAGTCTATAAAACAGAACTCAAACTTGACAATTACTGTTTTTACTGCATTTTTGATCAAATAAATCCAGATTCGGTATGGATAAAGTCCTACTGGGAGGTTTCTATGACTAATTGGGAAATTAGTAATTAAGACATAATGTGAGTTCAGGTGATTTGTCAAAATAGAACAAGATTGCAATGCTTTGTAAATTTGTAGTGTTTCTGTCAAGCTTTATTGCTTCCTCCATAATTCTTTGACTGACAATCCTCCAACTTGGAATGGAGGGCTAAAAGAAAGTAACAAGCAGCAACTCGTAATTACGATTATTCCAACAAAACTTCTTGACTTGAACGAGCCTTGAGGCTATATGTATTTTAGTCACGCCAAAATAAAAGTCAGGAAATCAGCTTCCTTTCACAGTGTTTTTGTTGGATGTACTTCCAAATTTCAATATAAAACATTTGTGCGGGGGTCCAGTATGTTGAATTTTGTTTGATTGCCTGAAATGACTTTCCTCTTTTCCAGTTATGTTGAGCTTTGAACTTGGCTTGAGTCAGCCCCTTATCACCTTAAAGCCAGAGCTGCCATGTGCCTCAGTGTGCAGACAATGCCCCGAAGCGCTGTCCTCAGCCGCCAAGAACAAGATTACTATGCCAACCATTACATTACCCTGACTGCAAAATAAATTAGTGTCCAACCTACAACTGACAGAAAGTCAGGTACTAAGTTTATTGATAAAGCATCCATATGGAACTAGTTTCTGAGAGCCAAGATGGCATCCAGAAACATCATAACATAAAATCAGATAATGTCGTCTTTGGAAAATGGACAAAAAAGAGATTCGGTGATCTGACAAATATGAAGATATAGCTCCACATAACCGCAAGTTATTTGTTACATATTAGAAGATATGGGCTTTTTTTTGTCGCAATGCCCTGCCTGAATCATAATAGGAAAGACTATTTTAAAAATGGAATAAAATCCATAAATGTACATGGTGATATTATTTTTCGGTAACACTTTAGTTTAGTGTCCCATTTTCACTATGAACTAGTTGCTTATAAGCATGCATATAGGATATTGGTTGTTTATTATAAAGCACATATTAATG
This sequence comes from Scardinius erythrophthalmus, assembly GCF_964197995.2. Taxonomy (NCBI): domain Eukaryota; kingdom Metazoa; phylum Chordata; class Actinopteri; order Cypriniformes; family Leuciscidae; genus Scardinius; species Scardinius erythrophthalmus. The sequence goes on along the minus strand of NC_138230.1, from coordinate 39,063,482 downwards.
CCTTACTCTGCAATACTGTAAGGATCACCAGTGAGAGTGCTCGGGACTACCATCAGGGGTAGGGTTGGGGGGTTGGGGTGTGGGGGGTGGGGGGGTTGACATGCCCCCACGGAAGAAAATTTTCAAAAATAACCCCTGAAATGATGACTTCTGGTGAATATTGTGGAAACTAATTGATACATTTAGATAAATATATTTCATACATTATAGCATATTATAATACAACTTATTAGGCCTATATATTTATAGAATAGCAAAGTAGGCCTAACCAATATACAAGACTGAACCACATAGATGTGAAATATAAAGGCTATCATGAACATTTTGCCAACAATGAACCATGGATTTGTTTACTTTATAATACGTTTTATTTTTAACTTAAACAAATACAACACATAACATTCAAAATTCATCGGCTTAGGCTGCATTTGAAGAAAAATAAACACAACATTATTCATTGTCCCTCACGCATTCCAGCCACGGGTAGTCATTTTCACATTCAATTCTATATTTTTGTGCTCTTTTCTTTTTCGCCGGAGGTAGTCATTTTTACATTTCCCGCTGTTGTCACTTGTCGTCATTGTTGCTACGATACGTGACTCACAATGACTGAAACGACCAATTGAAAGGGCATTCTCTGATGATGTTCCAAGATGTTAAAAATGCTACGCTGATCATAGACAAACAGAGGGAGAAATTAGTATCTACCACACCGTCGTTTTTTTCTTTTCTTGTCTTCGTTCATAGTCTGACATATATTAGAAGCTATGTGTCTGTCATGTATTTGCACTGAATTGATTCTCAAAAATACGGAACAAAGTGCGTTCCGTATCAGTTCAATACGGAACAAGACTTTTATGTGTCAAATACGGGATGATTCCGTATTATACGGAACGGTTGGCAACCCTAATCAGAGGACACTCCAATCCAGACAATCACCAGACATCCACAGACTCCATTCCCCATAATCCTTAGCCCAGACCATCATCCATTATCACATTCACCTGTGTCTCATTATCCTGTTTAGCTCACACTATAAAAGCCTGGTTTATTCTGTTAGTCTCTGCGAAGTCTTGTATGTGTCTCACTGCATTTCTGTAACGTGTAAGCACAGAGGTTTAAATAGACAGGCTTACAAGGGACTAATGAGGGACAGGTGTTGGTGACTGATGTCATGGGAACTAATAAGGGTAACTATGGTGACAAACAAGGTACAAGGCAAAACAGGAACCAAACACAGGAAGTGAACACAGAAACAATGGGGAACTAAGAATCCACTTTAACATAAAAGTCCTACAAAACACAAGACAGTGCAGGGATTATGACAAATACCATATTCTCCCCTTAATCCTACCCAATACCTAAACTTAACAACTATCTTACTAACTATCATCTTACTATTAATAAGCAGTAATTAGGAGTTTATTGAGGAAAAAGTTGTTGTTAAAGCAACACTAAAGATAATTTTTTACCTTAAAATAATGTTTCCAAAATCGTTTCAGTGGTTCATCAAGTCGTAACAGGGTGAAAGGCTCTTCTGCATTCACTTTGTGGCCCAATATCTGCTATAACCGCACTTATGCAAGTTTGCCAGATCGGGTAGCGTTTCTGTAGTTTGAATGAGACATAAGAAACTACAAATTTGACTTGCTTTACGGCAAGTGTTACAATTGTCATTATTTTGTTTTTCTTCGTTTCTGATGTCGCAATACATCATACTTTCATGAAATCATGCATCATACTCTACCTTGTCTGTGGACATCGTTCATTCCAAAGCCGGTGCTGGATAAACAAATAGCGTGCGTGCGACAGTAGACTGCGGGCGGCGAAATGATTTACGACAGCGGTAGTGGACAATTCCGCTTCCAACCTGTAGGGGAACCGAAGAGGAAAAGTTATTTGGTCTTGCTTTAATAGTTAGTTAGTGAGAATTGGACCCTAATCTAAAGTGTGACCAAAATTTTTGATAACCAAAGTATTAATAATAACAGCTATTGTGATTATTATTATTAATATTAAATAAATGTTACATAAAATGAAACAAAGCACAATTTTGCAAGACACTGTTAAAAAAATACTCAACACATAATGATAATACTTCTGCGTACGGTTATATAAATCCCACCAAATCAGTGTGCCATAATTTATGCATCAGATGAGCTTAGGAAAAATTATGATTAAAAAATAATTTGCAGGAACACGCATCATTTAATGCAAAAAATAGTACCCAGGATGAGTGCAAGCAAAGGGCAACCTTTGCAGATATCAGATCCACAAAAATGACTCGTATTTTCCCCAAACTGCACAGAAAACAAACAATTACATTCATGACTGCCTTTATTTGCTCCATGAACGAGCAGTGCCAGCCGACAGGAGCAGGCAGATTAATTAACTTGCGCCTCAAAACCTTTATTCTTACAGCACTGTCACATTGACGGATGGCTGATTAAAGTCAATCAGATAGCTATCAGTACACAACGGCCAACAAGTCAAAAGAGGCGCTTGAAAACATACAGATGCGCACCAAAAAAACATTCCCGGTGCTTAAATGAGCACCAGGGCAGCGGCCCGTACGCTATTGGAGGGCCAGAACCACGTTCTGATGGAAATGAAGAAATATTCTGAAAGGATGCCTGGTGAAAAGAGGCGGAGAAAGGTAGAACATCACAGCGGTTCCAGCTCAAATTGCTTGCTTCTGCCGACTTCTGATGAGATTTTTCATTAGAGGCCTATACAGTGCAAGCTTTGGAAATATTACTGGATTAATTAAAATGATAGGAGTGGGAAGCTTCAGCTGCCAGTGGAGAGATAGAACCGGGCAGGCGCAATCATTGTTCTGATCAGAGGGCCATTGTCTTCGTGTGAAAGCTGCTGTTGACGATGGCCACGGGCTCGCAAGTGTTTATCTCTAATCCCGGGCCTGTTGCATGTTTTAGAGGCCCACCGTTGATTAGGCATTCAGCCGGCTTTCTCTGGAGAGGTTCAAAGGCTTCATTTACGTGCCAGTGCTTTGAGCGCTCATCAAAACGTGTTTTCAGACACAACTCGATTCCTGTCTTTCAGGGCTTCAGCATCAGATTTACGAAATTCTGTCGTAAAACCAGTGTGAATGAATTTACAATTTGCAGGCAATTTGATGCCTAAAAATTATTTTAAAAGCACAAATTGTATTATTAATGTAAAACCCTAATAAAATATTTAGAAGAAAAAACAAACAGGAACAAAACAACCCCAAATATTAAACAATTGGTTAAAATTTTCAGCGCTTTAACTCCAATACACACTCATTGTCAAAAGTTTGGAATCATTAAGATGTCCTAATGGTTATGGCAGCATTTATTTGATCATAAGAAAAAAAAACATGAATATGAAATATTATTATTACAATATAACAATTTTATTAGAATGTCATTTAAATGTAATTCACTCCTTTGTGGAAATTAATACTTTTATTCAGCAAGGACACATTGAATTGTACAAAAGTGACAGCATTTATATTGTTATTAAATATTTCTATTTCAAAATAAATGCAGTTCTTCTGAACTTTCTATTCATCAAAGAATCCTGAAAAATCGTTGAATTTTTTTTATCAGTTTCCACAACATTTATACCACAGTTTTCAACATTGACACTAATAAGGCTAATGTCTCTTGAGCATTTTAAATTGTAATATTATTTCACAATATTACTGTTTCCTATACTGACCCTATACTGAACTTTTGAATGGTAGTAGTGTGTGTATATATAACCGACAGCAATGATGCCTTTCCAATATTTGCATATGAATTATGATTGGTTTTCTTTCTTGCATGTATTTGCATAATTAATTGTGATTGGCCTTGCCCTTGGGAAATGAAAATCTTCTACTTGTTTATATTGTGCTGCTGAATAGTGAAGCTGCAATTTAGATGTAAGATAACTTAAGAAATTCATAAGTAAATCCAAAAATAAGATTTGAAAATCTAGTGCCTTTGATGTCATCTCCACTGTGTTCCAGTTTTAAAAATATCTCTCTGTTGTGCCATTGAGAATTGTTCGCATCTCATTGGGGCAGGACAGTAAACACCTCCCTCCATCTGTTCAATTATAAGAGAGATTTAACAGATTATAATTGCATTAACTGTGCTTATCGATTTCCAGCGTTTTCCACACTCCATGGAATCATCGCTTGTGAGTCGGAAACGTCAAATATGATGAAATATACTCAAGTCATGTGCATGTGTTTATTTTAAAGCATCATAGTGATGTCATCAGCAGTTGATTATATGAATAAAATCATATTTCATAATATTTGATATGTTTCTGGGATTTGATAAGATGTATAAATGCATGAACACATACGCGCATGTTATGGTGCAAAATATATAATCAATATCAGACCTGCTAAAACACCACTCAGCCAATCAAATTTGTTTTTTTTTTAAGGGGAAAAATCAAAATCAAAATCAAAAAAGCAAAAATCCCAAACAAACAGAAAGGTTAGTGTGTTTGGAGGAAGACGATGTCCTGTCTGAAGAGGGCATTGTGTGACTCAGCACAGTTTCTCATGAGCCCAGGGGACTTCTACCAATTTAGATCATACTCTTAGAGAATTAGAGAGAGAAAGAATAGTCTCTCTTATTCCGAGAAGTCAAGGTCTGCAAAAAATCTGCAGTGGGAACCTAAATGCACTAAAAGATGGAAACTAAAGTTAAGGACAGCTTGAACGTTCATTTCATGAAAGTGAATGTGGGTCTTGTTTGTTGAGCAGCAAAATAACAACAGTCATAGTCATATGATTTGTGCACTAAATTGTGCACTATGTTTTATAATAGATTTGTGTAAGAAACAGAATTAAAGTCATTTATGTTATTATTCAGTTTTAATCTTCCTGTTTGTCAGCTCTCATGATTAATATTTGTACAATATTCAAACTTGCTGCATCTCGACTGATTGCCACACACAATTGTCAATGACAAATTGGTCAAGACGCGATTGATGATTGTTCTTTCTTTTGGGAGACAATAACTTTGCAGTCCTTTTACATCGCTTATGGCACCAATAGGCCAACATGTAATACCTGAAACATTATAAATGCATTTTTTTCACTTCCATTAAATGGAAAAGAGCTGCCAGCATATTTGTCAACATTTCTCTTTTTGTGTTCCACAAATAAAAGTTATACAGGTTTGGAATGACAAAGTTGAATAAATAATCACAATTTTTTTCATTTTAGGTGAACAATTCCTTTAAATGACAAATGATATACATAATATTCTACATATTATTGCTAGCCACAAATTTGCATCAGTAAATTGTAAATCTTCAGTTGTTACCACTAAACAATGAAACACAAGGTAGGTTGTTTTTAACTATGGAGCAGGATATTAGAGCATGTAACTGAACATAAAAAGACATCGCGGGTATCTCTGCCCTCCGTCGCTCTTTACCGCTGCTTCATAGCATGCTTTCTTTGAACACAAAGTGACAAATAGCTTTTTCCTGATGTTCTGACATGACAAAGAAATTTTCAAATTAAATAACTTGAGTTGTTTTTCTCTGTGTGAGTCAAAGTGTGTTTCAGCCACGCAAGTGTGCCTCAGTGTGTATGTGTGTGTGTGTGAAATGGAAATGCTCACTGTAGGACAAATAGAAAGCCACTGTGAGTAATTGTTTCGCTCAGCCGTGGAGGCACATCCTGGTCCTTTGGAGATAAGCCGGAGTAAATCTCTCTGGATGTCCTGGAAGAGGCAGACGCTAGAGGAGAACAAACACCAGGCCACTGCCAAACGCTATTTGAACGCCCTCTTCAAGATGAGCAGGCCTGAAAAGGCCATCCTTTTATTAATAAGGAGGGAAAGCCCTATTATAATGCTCTCAGCTGAGATTTTGGCCCATCACAGAGAAGTGCCACATATTCATCAGTGGGGAAAACTGGAGAGAGAGAGAGACAAAACAAGGTGACATATACAGCAGATGAAAAAAAGAAAGGAACAGTGAATCAAAGAAAAAGAAGGAGAGTAAGAGAAAGAAAGAGAGGTTTGTTCACCATACCGCCTGGCATCTATTAAACTAGAAGTACATGAAGGTCCCAACAAATAGAAGTTTGGGGTTTGGGTATATATATATATTAAATATAAAAATTAAATAAATGTTGTTTAATTAATAATGTGTGTTACTGCTAAATGAAGAATGAAAGAAGTTTTAGCAATATCACCCTTTTAAGGTTATGTTTTCTGTCATAAAATGAAGCACATGGTCACACTGTAAAACACAACTGGAGTCATTGTGAATAAAACATTGTTTTTTTACGTTTTTATCCAGCGGTGGAAATGATCCCTGAGAGACCTTCTGATAACATCAACAAGGATATTACAAGTATCTGCCATCTTAAATGAAAGGCATTGAGAGAGAGAGAGTGGAGAGAGTCAGACAGAAAGGGAGAGTTTTGATGTATTATTCTATCTCTCCTGAGCTGTAAGACAGGTAAAGACCTTCTGTTATCAGGTCCAACCCACCTGCTAACAATGGGATGAAAATGTGGGTATATATGCGAGGGGATCAGTGCTGAGCGATTGCTCTTTGAAACCACAGGTCAGACACTGCTCCACTAAACATGTAACATTATGACCTGTGTGAAATCAACACATTAGTCTGCTATTCCCACTGAGAACCTCCATTGCTGAGGGTCAAATGCAAAACTGAACATTCCAAGATTTATAAACCATTTTAAAGGGCCACTTTCACAGATACAATTAATACTACTAAGCTAAAATGATTGAAATGATTCACTCAAATGAGATGAATATAACAAAAACAAAATGAGCGACTTTATATAGCAGTTTACCAATTTTTTAAAACATTAAAATCGGCCAAAAATTACCTTTAAATGGATGGTTGACCCACCAATGAAAATTCTGTAATTATTTACTTTCATGTCATTCCAAACATGTTTCTTTCTTCTGTGGAATACATACGGAGATATTTTTGAGACATGTCTGTGTTTTTTTTTTTTTTTCTCCATTCAATGGAAGTCAATGTTCACCGAAACTCTTTGGTTACCAACATTCTTCAATATATCTCAGTCATACAGGATAGGAGGGTGAAAACTGTTCACCCTAATGCAATGTGAGAGCCAGTAACGCGAGCCAGTCTGAGGCTTGTCTCTGATATGTTACTGACTGGAAATAATCAGTGTGTAGTCAAGAAGGGGTCACACAGAGTGCTCTTAAACTCCACCTGACCTTTAGCATACAGGTAGAAACAGGAGCTGGAGCAAGATACTAACAGAATGGACAGACTTTGATGGCTGGAACCATTTCATGTCACCCTTTATCATGCCAGCGAGTTTATTTGCTGCTCTGCATGGGCTGCCTGCAAGACAAAAGGCATCTGCCAGCATTCCTCTACAACCTGACTGAAATAACACCTTGCACTTTGAGGTCATAACCACAGACATAAGGCAGTCAAACCCAACTGTACAAATACTATATCGTATGTGCATGCTAATAAGAAAACAAAAATAACATCATCAAATATGGCATCAAAAATGCATCAGTCCTTGATACAAATTTATGATTTGAATACATTTTTATGCACTACGAGTACGAGTAAGATATTAAATGGTATCAAAAATGGTCTCACAGTGAAAGTATGAATAATAAGAAGTGCTTTTTGAGCACCAGAATGATTTCTGAAGGATCATGCGACATTAAAGACTAGATCAATGGCTGCTGAAAATTCAGCTTTCCATCACAGGAATAAGATGACATTTCAATATATATATATATATATATATATATATATATATATATATATATATATATATATATATATATATATATATATATATATATATATATATATTAATTTTAAGTCATTTTAAATTGTAGAAATATTTAACAATAGTACCGTTTATACTGTGTTTTTAATCAAATAAATCCAGCCTTAGTGAGCATAAGAAACATTTTGGAATAGTAGTGTTCACTGTGCTTTCTGAACAAGTCTGAATCTACAAGTGACCCAGCCTCTACTGCAGAGATAAATACAATTCCTTTCTTACATTATGCAAAACAAGGTGATCCTAAGATGGGCATGTTAATCCAAGATCACTTTTATTTTTTAATTAGCCATGTCGTAAACCGAACATTACGTTTTATGACTTGCCATCATCTTTGAAGGGTCCGCTCATAAGATCTGCCATGCATATCAATTTTAAACAAGCCATCACCAAGTGGATCAGCATACAAATGTACCCATGAGATGCCAAACAGAGCCTCCAGTTATTTTTAGACCTACAAAAAAGTGGTGCTTTGCTTTAAAGCAGGAAGACAAATGAGGACGAACTTGGCAGCAAAACTTGGCCGTGCCAAACTGACAAAGAGCCTCATCTCTGAATGACTGAATGATCAGCCCTTTTTGGCAGTGAGTCTTTCATCCACGATATGAAAACCTAATCAGCTGGCCTGATTGCTGTGAGTGCCCTTTTGTGAAGTCTTTAATCCAGTGACTGTTTTAAGAAATGCATAATTGATATTCTGTCTAGAATGGTCGTAATTTACAGCTGTGTGGATAATGAGCAGTCATCTGGCCTCTGATGGGGGTACACGTGCCACTGTCTTAACCCACAATGTGATGAACCCTTGATTGGTACAGGACAAAGCGCAATATTTTGACAAAACAGTCACGAGGGAGAGACTAACAGGTTTCTTTATTTAACTCCCATCCTCATTTCCTCTGGCCCTAATTAAATAATCAGACGGACTGAGTGCTTCTCAATGATGTCATTGTCATGCTAATTGGGCGTTCCATGTGTTGGAGATTTTCCTTTGCTTCATGTAAAAGTCTGCATTGCTGTGTCCCAGACAGAAACCAGGTTAAACCAGGTCAAAGGGTCTGTGTGAGGATGGAAAAGTACCTAACAAGCCCAAAGAGAAGATGTGTATAGGTGGTTGATACAAGATGGTACTAAAAACATGTTAATTAAGATGATGGATGGCACCGGACACTAGCCTAGAAATAGAGACGCACCCTAGCGGCAGCAAAATGTATTTTGCAGCCAGGGTAGTCTAGCAACTCTCCATTGACTTTCGGAGCTGTAAAAACCTAAATTGGGTCAGACCAATCACATCGTGTATAGAGTAGGCGGGGCGGGCTTAACATAATAACGACAGATTTGTGACGGTTCCCTGCTACTTGAAAACAAAGAAGAGTCTTCTGGCGAACAGTCTTTCGAATCGGCTTTGGCCGCGACTCTGGAGGACTTGGACTTAAGTTTTTCTTTGAGAAAAGAGCAAATAACAGCACTTAAGTCATTCTTAAAAAAGGAACATGTGTTCGTAGTTTTGCTGGCCAGATTCAAAAGTTGAATCTATCAACTAACGTCAGCTCCGCTGTTGGGAAAACGCTCTGGTTGGTTGAAGCGCTGTCCTATTGCGTGCAGAGGGAATTTGAAAGACAGCCGTTTATCCCGCCCCTCGGATTGAGCCGTGTCTATGGTGAGTTGCCAGACCAAACATCTTGATGTAGGTCTGGCTTGCCAGGCTAACCGGACACTGCAGGTGCAAAGAATCATGTTACATGAGATATTTTTTTAAAAATGGGTGTGGCAAAAGATTTTTCCACCAATAAAAAGATGTCTCCGGGAAAGATGATTATAACGTTAACAAGATCTCGAGGTGGAGCAAAAAAGAAAAAGATAGCTGATTGGCTACCTAGTGATAAGAAATGGTATAAGACCTGAAGCTCGACTTTTGCAAGTCATGTGAACAACTGCATCTCACTTTGTTGCTTGTCAATAAAGTTAATTCTTCTGAGACCTGAAACTTCGACTCTGAGACCTTCTTTTGAGATCTGAACAAAAAAGACTTGTTACTTTGTTAAATATTTTAGGAAATGATATATACACACACACACATATATACTAGGGAAATTACATGTTCTTACAACCTAATCCATAAATATATCTGTCAATAAGGCCTTTGAAACCTTCAAACTTCAAGACTTTTTAAATCACTTCAAACAAGACCGTCAAGCCAACTATAAAAATGAGTCAAATGTAAATTAATTTTAATTCAACCTTTTTAAAATCTAATATCACTTCAAATCACTTGTGAGTAAATTGCACTCAAACCAGACCTGTGGACATGACAGAACTACAATCAGTAAAACAGAAATCTTGCATGTTAGATATTCATCCAAATTTGTGGATTGAATGACACATCACAGCAACATGTTACACCAGCAAAAACAGCAAATGCATTAGGTATGCCTAGTTATTTGAAAAAAAAACTAAATGTTATGCAGATGCATCATTAAATGATTCATGGGTGGAGTTTATGTTCTTACTGAGAATAATTTAGCTCAGTGATTATCAACTAAATATTTTTCTGATGCTCCTTAAAATCAGTGTGACACAAGGTACACAACTGGGTGGGTCCAAGTCCCAGTCAGTACGCATTTGATCAAATAAAATATTACTAAAGGACCTAAATGCCACAAAAAGCCATACTACAATATGGTGGCACCACAACAGAGCAGCCAAATTCACATCTAGTTTAAGCTGCTGCAGAATGCAATGTAGATGTCAGTGTAGAAATTATTTGAGAAGCCAATTTTGAAGAGCAAAACCTGAAACAGCAAATCTTGTCCATGGCCATGATACCATCTAACCCAAGATGGGTTAGTGAATTAGACTTAAACTGTAATTATTATCGTGTACAATAAACCCTTAGCTTGCTTCAGTGTATATAAGAAAGAGATTATGGTATGATTTCATGGCTATAATAAATAAGCTGTAGTTCATAACACAAAATAGTTTATAGAACCCAATCATCTCTTCAGAAAAAATATGAATGACATCTAAATGGACTTTTAGGGTAAAGTCAAAATAAAGTGAAAACCTCTTTCACTCTGGAAGTTTCAAAGAGGCAAGCTATTCTACCAAAAGGTTCACTATTTGAAGCAAAAAAGAGAGCTGGGGGTGTTAATTTCATGGAGTAAGTCTTAAATTGGGCTCCATAATTTTCTCCCTGAGTAGATTACAGAAAGGTCTCACTATCCTCAGGTAAGACAGACTAACCTTCCCCTCCCCCGTCGCTGAGAGTGGACCCATCCAGCCCGAGGACGATACCAATCACATCAGCGGAACGCTTTGAAAAATTGGCTCAGCTACAGCAGAGCTTGTTGACTGCTTTCAGCTGGGAGCACATACTGGAGATGAGCCATTCGTTTCCCCACGGGCCAGGCACCAGTTTTGACAAGCTGGGCTTCTCAGATCCACAAAATAAATCTCTGAGATGAGATCTGTAAAAAGAAAAAAGAAACAGTCAGGATAAAAACAGTAAGGAATGTAAAGGTCCCAAGCAGTGTTGGGGGTAACATATTACAAGTAATGCGAGTTACGTAATCTGATTACTTTTTTAACTGGAGTTACTTTTTCAAATAAGTAACGCAAGTTACTTTGGGCCTGATTTATTAAACAGGACATATTAGCGTGAGAACGCCATTCCAAAAAAAGCGCAGATGTAAGTGGAAAGTTCTTGGCATGATCTACTGACAAATCTCAAATTAAAGATCATTTCCATAATGACCAACGCAATCTACCAAGAGCAGCGCAAATTAGCGTCTGGTTTAAGAAAAGATTTTTTTGGGGCTGTAAATAATGGCACAAATAACAGTAAATTGACAAGCGCAAACCTTAGTAAATCACCTTGCGTGATTCATTTAAATACTCTCTTCCCATAAATTTTGCCACTGAAAGGGAAACTCCTTCAAATGCATATGCAATAAGGTCAGCTGCAAAAATAACCGTCCACGCCTTTTCATCGCTGATCTTTCACTGCGTGTCTTCAGTAAATCCTGACAGAAGTTTTTTTTTTAATGCCAAAAGTGGGTTTGCGCTGGCGCAAGCTGTTAGTAAATCTGGCCCTTAGTTTTCCCATTTATTGATTGACAGCTGTCCCATCCCCATATTGAGAGAAATTGGGAGTAAGTGCAGAGGCGTTGTGTGAGCTGTGTAAACATGATGGTTATTGTAGTAATCTAGACTAAATGTGGATGCCTTTATTCATCTCACTTGCACAAAAACAGAATCAGTATTCCTCAAAATTAATAAGATAACAGTCAAACACAAACTCAGAATATTATGCAAACCTGCAATAATTAAATGTTAAATAACACAAATATATGTATTTTATTCTCACTTTACTACATGGCTTGGTTGAATTCTAATGTAGAATGCGATCTGTTATGTAAGGGATAATGTATAGAGAGGCGGTCGTTATAGCGAATAACAAGCCCGACAGGCTGAACGAGAACCCGACGCGAAGCGGAGGGGTCTTGACAGCCTGAAGGGCTTGTTATTCGCTATAACACCCGCCTCTCTATACATTATCCCGCTTATTACATGGCTACCTACAAAATAAATAATTAATTTGACACAAATTATTGATTTAAAAAGGAGTTTATTGTTTTATAAACGATTGTATTGCTTCCGCCAAAGAAAATAGTCCGTTCCGCGTCCATAGCAACGCGCTGTTTTGCATGGCAACGGTCTGTTATAGCTCGCAGCGGTCTGTTATCAAGAAATAACAGACCGCATTCTACATTGGAATTCAGCCAAGCCATGTAATAATTCTTGATAACAGACCGCTGCTAAGTATAACACACCGTTGCCATGAAAAACAGAGCGTTGCTATGGACGCAGGATTCTAACCTTAGAGACGGAACGGACTATTTTCTTTTGCGGAAGCAATACAATCGTTTTTAAATCAATAAACTCCTTTTTAAATCAATATTTTGTGTCAAATTATTGATTTATTTGGTAGGTAGCCATGTATTAAGCGGGATGATGTAGAGCGAGGCGGTTGTTATAGCGAATACAACCCCTTCAGGCTGATTCAAGATCCTGATCAGCCTGTCCGGGTTGTATTCGCTATAACAACTGCCTCGATCTACATTATCCCTTACTTATTAACTTTACTGCTGACATTCGATTAAACAATTCAATCACACACCAATAAGCAAAAATGACTTTAGATAAAAATTACATTTGTGCTTAATTTGTTGTTGTTGTTGTTGTTGTTGTTGTTGTTGTTGCTGAAGCGATCTCAGAGAAAACTCTGTTGATATTTGAAATCACCAAAACAAACACGCCCCTACCCAAAAGGATCGGTCTATCTTGATAGCTCCGCCCCCAAATTCTCCAACACTCTATGCAGCACAGGCTCCTGGACATGCCCCCTACTGCTGTTGACCAGTACTGTATGTTTTGGTACTCGGTCCAATTCACTTTCAGCAGCGTTTCTCAGAAATCGCTTACTGCACCTTAAACTGAAAAGTGCCATGTGACAAGATGACAGGATGCATGTAATATGAGACCGAGCAGTCCGTTAAAGACAATTATGACGTGGTAGTATGCCCAGAAACTTGCCTACTCTTCTGGTATAGTATGTACTATTTCTTCCAGCCCAGGCTCATTCAAAAAACGTACCTGTGGCAACATTTTTGCAAAACGCAAAATATGCTGCGTTGTGTGTACGTTTCACGACAGTTTCAAAGTGAAATGTCTGATGAGTGGCGCTAAAAGTGTGTTTAGTTTTTTCTAGAACAGATGAACGTGAATATAGCAACGTTTTATTACGTTGGCGCTATACAATATTGAGTGGCGCTAAAAGATTAATGCTCCCTCACATTTTAAAATAACGCACACCTACACTATACCCTAAACCTACCCGATAGTGTTAACAAAAGCAAATGCAACATATCGTGACGCATCTTTCACAGGGTTCGTACCCATGCTCTCCGCATCTAAAGTACAATTCTATACCAGCTGAGCTACTGAGCAAGCTTCATAGCTAAAATAATTGGCCAAGTCATTTTTTCAGGTTTCTCAGAAAACACAAAAAACTGACCCTAACTTCAAGGCCGAGTAGATTTTCGTTCTTCTTGATGCAACTGCCATCTTGAAAAGCTTGTAAAATTGCCTAAGTCTCATTGTCTTTTGACTTAGGCAAAATAAAACAGCCTAAGTCACACTCTTGACATAGGCCATTATACTACAGGGGTAGAAATGCATGATCTGTTCAACTGAGGATGTGGGCGATTTTACCAGAGGTGGCCAGCATCATGAGAAGATGACTTATGCAAAAAAATAATTTTTGACAAAAAATGACTTGGGCAATTATTAATTATTTCAGGAAGGTGACGATATGTAAGTCAAACTAAACAACACATGGAGCTGGTTAAATGATGCAAACTCCAAAATATATTTGTTTACAAATCATGGACTATGGTAAAAAGTGTTTTGAGGTCATAACATAATTGTGGAAGGAGTCGCGTGAAAATAAGTCTTTATTAATCCATAATCTGCCCCTGTAATCATAATTGTGTGTGAAAACGATTAAAAGCGTTGGCTGTTTTAATGCCTCTAGTGTTCATTTCTTTTAGAAACTACAGTGATATGTACGTATTGGTACGTATTTTGCGTTTTGCAAAAATGTTGCCAAAGGAAGGTTTATCCAATGAGCCTGTGTTGATTTCTTCACCCCCCAGGACATATTATAAGTAGGCGTACTAGGATGCAGCACAGGTATTACAGACGACATGGGGTTCAGTTCACCCCTACAGGCAGATGCTGGAACTGCACCATCTAAGAACAAAAAGCATCTTTATTCATTGAAGATCAAGTTGCTTTGTGTTCTGAAAAATACAATTTCAGACAGAAACAAGAATTTGTATCGACTACCCAAATCGGAAGTAGGAGTTCACAAGGTGCACCTAAAGGCAACAATAACGTGCACATGAGCATCGCTTACACAAACATACAAATCATGCTGTGTCTACCTAGAGGAAAGCTGGGACAATTTTTGCAGTCTGCAAGTTCCTCAAGGGTTATAATTTCTAATTATTATTTTTTTTCTTCATCTAAACCTCATTTGAATGGTAGAACTGCAGGTCCCTGCATTATAATTGAATCTGAAATTGCCAACAACACAGTTAGGCTATCTTCCCCTTTAAAAATGATGGCATCGTTTGTTTCACGTCCATTAGCACAAATGCACTTTTTTCCCTCTCTCCTTTATTTCATTTTATTTTATATTATTAATTTCTCATGTTCATTTTCAGCATCCTAATTAATTTGATTTTGTTTTCTCCCACTACAGAGGACCCTGGAAATTAATGATGTGGAACCACAATGTTGTTGAGATGCTGATGGGCCTCGTCTTCATGTTGTGAAATTTCTGTCATTAGACAAAGCGCCTGGTGACTTGAAAGTTTGTGTTGCTGGTGTCGGGGTCTATGCCCGGGGGTTACATTCTGTCTGCATAATTGATTAGACCACCAGAGGGTCGCCGAAGTGATAATGATAGCAACAGAAACCTTTTATTTGCATTTTTATGATTCATATTCTAACAGAAGTATCTTCTGAACACTGGCATGGAAACATGCACTTAGAATAAATATGCATGATGTCAGTGACATTGAAAAATTTATGTTTTAAGCATGAAAATCTTTGTCATTTAGAAACCAGCATAACACAATGTGTGTTTAACGAGATTGATTAGATAGAGGGAAGGGGGCAGATATAGGGAATGAAAGACAAAGAGATAAATAATGAGGAAAGGAGAGAAGAAAGAGACACAGAGAGCTCTATAATACTCTGTCGCACTCTGGAAATGAGTCTACGAGGGCGCGTCATATATTTGCACTTTAATAAGTTGGTACACTATGGGACTGTATAGAGCATTTGCAAGTTAATAAGCGGTTCTACAGTCTTTTCACAGTCCAATCTCTTAGCCTTTATTCCAGACTCAAGAACAGGGGGATACAGGGAGATTTCCTCACCTCATAATTCGCTTCACTTGTTTTATTTGACATGACATCCGTTTGAATCAAGTCTGTCACAATTCAATTCCACTTATATTTATGCATTTGGCTCCGTAACTTCACAATGGCACGATATCTGTGCGCTTAATCAACATTTCAGCTTCATTACATCATCTGCCAGGCAGTCTTTCCACTCACCTGATTCATTTCTGTTATGGCTGTGGGTAAAGTTTGTAAATTATAATCTTGCGCCTTTCTTAAAGGTATAATTCAGTCATTTACTCATCATCATGTGATTCCAAACCTGTATGCATTTCTTTTTTCGTGATGATGCAAAAACATGTTTTTAATTTCTGAATTAATATTTTGGGTCATAAACTAAAAAAATCTCAAGGTGATACTGAAAATCTTTAAAAGACAACTTTAGAGGATTTTTTTTTTTTTTTTTTTTTTGTCCACCAAATCAAAATCATTTGGTCCACCCAACATGGAGAGAAGGAGAAGAGAGTCTATATAGCGTGCGCTGATGATGATGTGCAGGGAATCAGAATTCTGGGGAGAGTGAACGAGTGGGCGGAGCATGCTGATCTGGTGACTCCTTTACAACACCCTTGCCTCATTTAGCATACGCGGCCACCCCGCCTCCACTCACCCACACCAGCTCAGAGATCCACTCGTTGATGATCACTCGTTGTTGGTAACGTGATTGGTTACAAGGTAGTTTGTGACGTCAAACACACCAGCGATTTCAAACAGTGTTTTTGAGACTTTTTTCACTGCAGTTTTAAAGGTCCCATTGCATGGATTATTTTATTATTTTAGAATGTTTCCTGGGGTGCCCTTATAATGTTAGTATGTTTTTTAGATAATTTTTTTTAATAATTTAGAAATAAAAGGCATTTTTCCTAGCCTGATTTTAGCCTCTGATTTGAACGCTCTGTTTGAAGGGGCGTGTCAGCTGTGAGACTTCAGCGTAAACGCCCTCTGCTGTGATTGGCTGACATGATTGCATATGAAATATCTGGCATTACATGTGGAACTATCTGGAAAACTTTTACAGCTATTACTACTATTACAGCTATTATACGTTTTTACTATTACAGCTATCGGGATTAACGAATCGTGAGAAGTTTTTTTTAAGTATTTAGATCTATTCCCATCACACAAAAGGTTGCAGTGATGAGCATTGAGCAGATGACAGTCTGTTGATCGACTGAAAAAAGATCTTATCATTCCAACGCAGTTTCTGCACTTACTAATGATTTCACCAATGCAAACATGAGGTATATAAATACAGTAAGAGCTTCGTTGTGCAGTGTAACAGCGTCATTGATTTCATAACGATTTTTGGCAAGTGTCCAGATAAACTCGCGCTGTGTGATTGACAGCTTGGGCGATTGGAAAGGGATTGTTCTTTGATCGCTTTCTGTATATTAATCACAGTTTAAGTAAGATTATTTTCATCCTACTAAGAGAAACGATGTGAAGTTGATCACTACTTCCATAGTAAATCACTACTTACCGCTTGCTGGAATATAGTTGAAATTGCCCCCTTCGTCAGTATAAAACGCTGAGAGAAGCCTGCTTGATATTATCCCAGGTTAGAAAAACAGTCCGTGGTGAAATTAAACTTTTGCGGTATCTGATTATAGATAAAAATCAACCATGCCTGTTGACATTTCACCATCAATACGCCTGTGTTCCTGTGGGCGGAGGTTAGTCAAAACACGGTTCTAGTGATGTCATTAAAGAAGGAAGTAGAGGGATGTAGTCCAAACTGGGCGTTCGATGTAGTCGACTTCTGTTAAATAAAATATCTCGCTTGGCATTGAACTTTGAGCTTTATAATTTTACAGATATTATTTATACTCTAACAACAACATTACACACTAACTAAAGTTTGAAACATGGAATCACGAAGAACGGGACCTTTAAGGAGAAAATACTCAGCAATGGTGTGGACTTATGACTTTGCACATGTTTTTTTTTAAGCATATTAAAAACATATAAAAAACATTAAAATCTTGATATTCACCACATGGGGATTTTAAGGTAAAAAATTATTTTAAAAGTTTTTTTTTTTTTGAAAATAATGATCAAGATGAGTACACTTGCATATATTCAAGGTGTAAGAAAAATATGATTTTTTTTTTTTTTTACCTTGATGGTCACGCCATAACATTTTTAGAGTCATTAATTCTAGCATTTCTTGAAAATGGTAAACATGTTTTTCAAAACCATATGAAACTGTTGTATTTGTCACCGACCCAGGTATAAATAAACTGATGTAGCCTATGAAGAAGACTGTAATCAAATACTACATCTAGATCTTTATTGCTCTCTGATCAACTCCCTCAATCTATACACACGCATCCAAGCATCAATCAATACATAAATCATACTGCTCTGACAGACAGCACATCAAGATATCAAATTATCTGGTGTGTGGTAAAGACAAACGTACAGGTGTTTATGACTGCCACACTTTCTTTCTCTCTCTCCGTCTTAAACACACACAGACAAACTAACTCCAGGAGGAAAGCGGACCACTTGGGTCCCAGTTCCCAGCTCTAATAGCCAGCGATGACGGATGGGCGTCATTTAACTGGATGTATCAGCGTGCAGCCTGCATGGCCCAGCTGTGAGACACTAAACCAATTAGAGGGGGGTAATTAATCTGGGCCAGGGAAGCACCCCTGCCACTGCAGAGTCATACACACAGAAAAGACCCACAGGAAAACCCCATGCGACGCCTCCCGTGGGATCTCTTCACTTATTAAATCACATCTGAACACACATTGTAGGGTTAAGCAGACATAACGTGAAAGGGAGAAAGAGAAAGAATGAAACACTTCTTACTATAAGTGTAACAGCAGCCCTATTTTTGTCAAAAGCAATACATGACTTTTTTTGTTGTTGAGATTTTTCATATAAAATGCGCATTATATAATATAGCCTAATATATATATATTAGGGGTGTAACAGTACACAGAAGTCACGGTTCGGTACGTACCTCAGTTTTGTGGGTCTGCATGCAACAAACCATGACGTCCGTACTGTAATGGTTCGGGACGAATACATGTACCATAAGGTAGTCGAGATACATATATATAACAAAAATATCATACACTTACTGGCCATTTTATTAGGTACACCTTGCTAGTACCGGGTTGGACCCCCTTTTGCTTTCAGAACTGCCTTAATTCTTCATGGCATAGATTCAGTTAGGTGCTGAAAGCATTGACCTCTGGCATCAACAATGCATTTACGCCACAGAAAACCCTAGAGATGATTGCGTGTGAAAATCCCAGTAGATCAGCAATTTCTGAAATACTCAGACCATCCCGTCTCCATTCCACATACAACAATTCTACATTCAAGTCACATAAATCACATTTCTTCCCCACTCTCATGCCTAAATGCACTGAGTTGCTGCCATGTGATTGGTGGATTAGATATTTGCGTTAACACACAGTTGAAAAGGTGTCCCTAAAGTGGCCGGTGAGTGTATATTTTATTATACTGAAGTGGATATATTGCAGGTGATCGTTTTTTTGAGGTCTTTAAAAAAAGTTCTTAAAAACACTCTCTCTGTGTGTGCGACTTTGCGAGAATTTAAGGTAGGGTAGGCGATTTTCGGAGAAACTAGCAATAGCAAGCTAGTTTTGAAAGCATAAGATTGAACCCTCCCTTCAGAGCATCTCCAAAGCCATGCCTCCTCCAAAACACATGAACATGAACAAAAGAGCCATGAGAGAGGTCCTACACCTTCCTCAAACCATAGGCCTACATATAAATACATTTAGACCACTTAACTTAGTGACTGCTATGAAGATATGAAGAGAATTTCAACCAGCATAACAAAAAAAAAATTCTGGAACAAATCACCTACCCTGCCTTTAAATTCTCTTTTGCCTCTTCTAGCGCTGGAATGTTTTAAAATATATTGAATGTGTAAATTAATCCTTGAATCACATGTGTACCGAACCGTGGGGCCTGGTCCGTACGGATCACGGATCAACTATGATCCGTTTAACCCCTAGTGTCCTCAATCTGGCAACCTGCGTGAGTGTCGAGTCTCAGGAGGAGGTAGCAGGGGGAAAACTCTCTCCACTACTTTGCATTTGGACTGCAGTACCCAGTTCAAACGCTATTTGTCAATATTAGATAGTGCACCTTTAATCATTTTGCAGCCCCACAACCTGCATAATTTCGGGGAAGCTGTATGCACCAGCCTCCTTGAAATTTGATATCGTTATGGGTGCTCTTGAGTAATTTTTTCTTTTTCCTGTCAAAGAAATTCGATTCCCGTAAAAAACACACCCACAAAATGTCTTGCTCAAGATTTAAAAAAAAGAAGAAAAATACTTTTTATTTAAAGTTCGGAAGTCAACTCTTCTCCCTGAAGTGCGTGACAAGCTGGCATTTAGTATTAATAGGCAAACTAACTAACTACATCGTGCATCACACAAAGATAAATGGCAAAGGATGAACGCTGCTAAAGGAGCAGGCAGTGTAATGCCATTAGCGTTGGAGAGACATGGGCAGGGATCAGACGCGTGGCATGAGTTGTGGCACTGCTCGTCTTCTCCACCGGGTGCATTTGTCACATGTACCACTCCGCAGCACAGTGGATTAGATGTTCGCCTTGGATCATTAAGTTTAGCTCAAATCCTGACAGGACAGACAAGCGTTTCATCCTTGTCAAACCACACTGCTGCTGTAGTAGAGGGTGAGTAAGGGTGGGGGGGATTCAGGAGGAGAGGCAGGGAAAGACAGAGAGAGGGCTGGAAGAGACCAATAAGGTCTACAATACCTGATGAAAGCTATCAATTAGCATTCACATTTCTTCTTGGCCATTTGCTTGGTTGGACCACCTAGAAGTACGTGATTCAAAATCTGCAATCTTTGCTCATGGGCATTCAGTTCTAATGCAAGGTTGTTTTGAGACAATCACCAACGCCGTGAATGCCATGTGACTCATTTCTCTGGAGCAGAAGAAAAATAACACCATGACAATACTGATTGACAGTAATACAGTCCCTAACCCTTCACTAGACACTATCATGAGATGGTGTAAAAAAAAAAAAAAAAAAAAAAAAAATGAAGGGTGTGAAATAAATAATTAAATAAATATACATACATGTGTGCAAATCAGTGTTTTTGTTGTTAACTAACACTATTATAAATAATTTTAGTTAATGGAAATACAACTGAAATAAAATAAATATTAGATGATAAAACTTCAAAATGTAAAGGAAACCTAGAAAAATTGCATTGGCAACAAACTGAAATAATTTTAAGTTAAAGTATTAAAATTACTAAAACTAAAATAAAGTTAAATTGAAATATTACAAAAAGAAAAAACTAAAACAAACTAAAGTTAAAATGAAAACAAAATAATATAAAATAAAAGATCATATTATAAAATAATATAAAATTAAAAAAAATGTAAAATATATTATATTATTTTATTTTTTTTGCCATAATAATTTAAGTCTGCAAAGAATGATTCTGTAAGAATATAGAACCAATTTTGAATAAATGAGAAATATGCTTTTTTTTTTCTTTTTTTTTTGCAGACAGATGTTGTAGTTACGACATCCACCAGCAGGGGCAAACCAGACAAACTCTAAACGGAATATAACAGGAAGAAGTTGTGTTTTTCTAACTCTGCAGAGAAGAGAATCATGGGATGTGAGAGCTGGGGCATCAGTAGCAATTAATGCAAGTGGAGTCTCAGACAAGGAGGCTAATGAGTTTTAATATACATGCAGGTGAGGAAAAGGGGAGGCACTGAAGCCCTTAATGAACCCATGACAGCCTAATTAGCCACAATTTACAATTCCCGGATTCTAATCAGAGGCACTGAAATGCTGCCACAGATCTTTGTATGGAATGAGTCTTTTTAAACACTCCAAACTGTTGCATGGTATTTGATTGATAATTGCTGTTTTTCCTCCCTTTTTCCATTACTCTGGCTGTACTTCAGAGGCAAGATCGGACTGTGACATAATGGAAGATGTCTAGCTATTTATAAATCAACTCTGAATTTGTACTTTTACATTTGGTATATGAGTAATGCAGTAATGCAGTGTTTTGAGAGTAGACATGCAGACAGGCGATCATTAAAATGACGATGACATGCAGATACGGTTAAACTCGACCCTGCTCACAGTGTAATACTTGAAAGTTGAGTTTCAGAAATATAAAGACCCCATGAAATGACTTGATGAGCTTACTTGTTCCAATGTTGACATCTTTCCAGTTGAAACAGACAATTGGAACATATTAAAAAGCACATTTTCTTTCTTTCTTTCTTTCTTAAATAGCCAATAAGTTTTAGCTTTTGTCATTGTTTTGTTATATCTGTTACTTAATGCTACATTTTGGATACACTTACGAGTATATTTTTTGTTCTATTTTCCATTTTAAAATCATAGCCTATATCTGCTTAAAGTTGATTTTAGCTGTAAACTAGACTAGCATAAAAATGGCCTACAGCTGACAGACATGGATTACAAAACTCATATTTCGATCATGCAGCTGTTAAATATGTTGGACAATGGGAGAATTTTTAAACGTTTCAAAGTGAGATGATAAAATAAAAGAATTGACATTATTCTTGCATTCTAGTGTTCAGGGGTTTTGTGTTGACTGAATAGCCAAAGAGCAAACAAGAGCATCATGGGAATGAGTTCCCAAACCAGACAAACAGAAACTTTGACCAACTGTGACTTTTTTCCAAGATGCAAACATCCCATCCGAACCCGTCATTACCATTCAGTTCATATTTCTATTTTTAACCTGATATAATAACATTGTATGTGCGTGTATGTGTGATTCATACAGAAATCAGGTAAACCCTACATTGTCCTCACAAAGATGGCAAAATCGGAAATCCTTGTTGGGACATTGTTGGTGCCCATAAGGAAAACAGCTATAAATCATAAATAATACTAAGTGATGTTTTTTGAAAATATAAAATTAAGAAAGTTTTCTGTGATGGGTAGATTTGGGGGTATGGGATATAGAATATACAGTTTGTACAGTATAAAACCATAATATCCATGGAATGTCCCAATAAAACATGGAAACCCAGCAAACTGTTATTGTTCTCCTGTCTTTAATTCTGCAACCTTTGAAACATTATGCGCAATTTGGATTAGATGTGAAAAGACTAATCTCATTACAAATTCACATGGCCGAAGTTTGTGGTATGATGTTTACACAACTGCATCAGTTCATCTTTGTTGCTTCATTAACTCTGACTTTACTCTCTCTCTCTCTCTCTCTCTCTCTCTCTCTCTCTCTCTCTTCTCTCATTCAGAACAGTCTGCTGGTACATTTTATTCCCCACCAAATTGACCCAGGGCACATTTTTTTCTGAATGTAATTTAGGACAGACTTTTGAAGGGATGGTAACTCAAAGACTAACAAGACATGATCAAAGAACCTAGAACAGAAGCATGCGGCTCCTGGTTTCTACATCACTAGAACGCATGCATACAAGCAGGTCGTGGCCTAAAGACATCATAATTACTCAAGTAATTTGACTGCGAGAATGGAAATTGCACATTAATCGCGAGGTGATAAATTGATCAGTGTACAATTAACCGTACATCATTTGGGACAGCACTAGGATTGGGGCAGGAACTTACACGCTAACAAGATATGATCAAAGCCGAGAGGCTGGACACGAATGATAGCTCAAATCCACTGATTTAGTTCTTGGCCTTATGATGTGTATCAAATAATTTAACTGCAAAAGTAGAAATCATATCTTATACAGCCATAGTCCTTGAAGAATTGTACAATAGGATGTACGCTTGTTTTTGACTGATTCTTTCTTCTTTGTCTACCCAGATGTCTAGATTTATTTGTCATTAAGACACTGAAATCTTTGTTTGGCTCCACTCTAGACAATTCTGGGCATATTTTGTTCCTTTAGTCATTTACAAAGCACCGTTCTGGCATTGCCACCAAGGCATGTGCAGTTTCACAGCACTGTTCTCCAATCTGTCCAAACAACGGATAAACCCTTTTTACACTATGAATCACTATTCCAGACGGTGACTTTTTTTTTTTTTTTTTTTTGGTCCACCAACAGTCACCACAGGTAATTGTTGAGGATTCCAATAGCTCAGATGTTTAATCGGGTCGGTTTTCATCACCGGTCAGGGCCGCCTAAAATCTAATCTCATCAAGGAGATTAAACATGGCTATTTAAATCAAATCCATTCATATATGCTTGAGGATGATCTCAAACTTCAATCAAAGTTTGATGCTTTCTATCATCATCCTGCTCTCAATGGGATTTCAGACCCTTTACGTGGAGTTTGACAAGAGCCTCTCACCTGCCTCGGATGAGATAAGATTAATATGAGTCTATTTCAGTAGGATTTTAATAAGTCAATCTTAACCATCTTTACACAGAAAATGAAAGATAAAGGTCAGGGATTAGTGTGGAAACAGTGTAAAGGTCAAAGCTTTACGATCAGGAATAACCCACCCACTGCCATATCTAAAAGAATCTTTCTTGATGGCAGTAACAAAAACAAAATAATTGAGTATAAGCACATGGTTTGAGAATACCAATTATGCAACGACATGACATGTTTGAAACAGGTGGGGGAATAATAATTGCCTACAGAAAACATTGCCTTCTGATTTATAGGACCTTTTCACCTTCACCGCCAAGTTGTATTATTGCAGAACTCAAAAACATCCTTTAAAAATGACTTCTCTATGCTCTCTCTCTCTCTTGCATATCATTTTCTTTTCTAAAATAGAGGACCATGACGGATGTCAAAAATGTAACAGCCCTACACATAAGCAAGTGAATTATTACTAATCACAACTCTTTTAAAAGGTATAATTAACACTATGCTAAATGTTTATATTATGTACTGAACCACTGCCTGCTCAAGTCTACAAACAACAAAATAAATGCAGTTTGCTTGTAAGATAGTACTTATTAAGTCTTTGTATGAAATTACGTGACATTATAATTTAGTCACCCTATAATTTCAATACAAAGGCCAAATTGCAGATATGAATTTTGTTGCCATAGCAGCAATAACCATGGGGACAGTTTCTTTTGTGTGCCGAAGATTTATCTTAGCCATATCAGTGTGCAGTACTATTGTAAATTAATCATGAACCACAAAGCATCCATATAATCTCTGTATTGTTATTATTATTATTATTAATGATAATAATAAGTTATTACTATCCATTTGGCAGATGCATTTATCCACAGTCCATTGAATGTATATAAATCAATATTCTTATGAAATATTCCCAATTATTACTCCCATTATTACACGTCTTTGTTAATTATATGTTGCCCCAAGAACAAATTAATATGCAAATTAGAAACAGTGTATAGATGCATTGCAGAAAGGGAATGGCATTTATGGTAATTTTTAAACACATTGCATAAAGTAAAATGGTATATCAAATAATTACGTTATGTATTTTGTAAAATAGTTGAGAATCATCTTTATACAAAGTTTGGATAAAAAAAGCTTTATTGATTGGAGAATAATAATAATAATAATAATAATAATAATACAAAATTTTTTTTTTTTGCCAATTCACGTCTTTTCATTTTCTTAATAAATGGGTCATAGCATTACATAAATAAAATAAAATGTAAAAATAAATATAAAAATAAAATATATATTTTTTAAATGTCCATTTGATTCTTATGCTCCAATCAATGTAATGACCTAAAACAAATTCACAGAAAAAAAAATCCCTGGTTCTCATGAGGATGTACAGTTGCAATCAAAATTATTCAACATCCATTGCAAATCAGGTTTATTGGCAAAATTGACAGACTTTCAGTTGTTTGCACTGAACAAATCAAACAAAAGTAATTGAAATAGCTCAACACAACAAATGTTTCAAGTGGTTTCCCCAAATTTAATTGAAAATGCAACTATTAATGACTTCTGCAGTTTCAAAATTATTCAACCCCCTGAAAAGAAACCATCACTACAGCACAAATCTGCAACAAAGGTGTTGTCTCAAGCACACCTGATGCAACTAATCCAGGGCTTTATTAGTTGCACCAGGTGTGCTTGAGCTTGAACACACAAAATATCTGAACTGGCTAGGTTTGTTGAGTGTCAAGTTTGACTGCAAGTCAGAAGAATGGTCCAAAAGGTTAAGAGAAGGTATCATCACCCTTCACAAACAAGGAACAGGATACAAAAAGATAGAGAAGGCAGTAAATGTTCCTAGATACACCGTTGGAAGCATAGTTTGCAAGTTCAAAGTTAAAGGAACAGTGGTTACACTACCTGAACGGGACAGAAAAAGGCAGCTATCAACGGCTGCAACCAGATTTCTGAGAAAGCAGGTTTAGAAAAACCCTTGAGTGACTGCAAAAGACCTGCAGCAAGACTTGGTGGCCACAGGCACTGAGGTTTCAGCTTGCACAATACGGTGCGTAATAAATGCATGCCAGAACTCCAAGACGTACACCACTTCTGACCCAAAAGCACAAGAAAAGTCGGCACAAATTTGCTCAAAATCATATAAATAAGCCACAGAAGTTTTGGGATTCTGTTCTGTGGAGCGATGAAACAAAACTGGAACTTTTCGGCCCTCTAGATCAGCGGTATGTCTGGAAGAAGAAGAATGAAGCTGAAATGATGCTGAAAAGAAAACTGCCTACAGTTAAGCATGTTAGGGCTCGGCGATGCTCTTCGGCTGCTTTACATCCTCTGGCACTGGAAACATGCAGCGTGTGGAAGGCCAGATGGATTTATTGAAGTATCAGGAAATCCTAGGAGAAAACATCATGCCATCAGTGAGGAAGCTGAAGCTTGGGCAGCATAGGACCTTCCAAAAGGACAATGATCCCAAGCATACCTCAAATTCCACCAAGGCTCGGTTGAAGGAGAAGTCCTGGAAGATTCTACCGTGGCCATCACAGTCACCTGACTTGAACCCAATAGAAAATCTCTGGTGGGATTTGAAGAAGTCTGTTGCAGCACGCAAACCCAAAAATATAACTGAACTGGAGGTCATTGCTCATGAGGAATGGGCTAAAGATTCCTTAAAAACGCTGCCAGAAGCTGGTGTCTGGTTATACATGTCGTTTGCAGGAGGTCAAAAGATGCTTGCCATGAAGGGGTTGAGTAATTTTGAGACTGCAGAAGTCATTAAAAGTTGCATTTTCAGTTGAATTTGGGGAAACCACTTGAAACATTTGCTGCGTTGAGCTATTTTATTAATTTTGTTTGATTTGTTCATTGCAAACAGCTGAAAGTCAGTCAATTTTGCCAATAAACCATGATTTGCAATGCGGGTTGAGTAATTTTGAGTGCAACTGTAATTATAATAGTAATCATTATTATTATTGCATCATGTTCTACAAATTGACATTCTTACAGTTTATTTTTGTGAAGTGAGATAAATGTATTCAACACATCAAAAATGCACAAATACTTATTAAATAAACGTCAAAAGTAAATCTGCGATTAATTAATTTTGCCTCCCTTTGGTAAAATATATTGGTTTAATAATTGAAAATATAACTAACATTTCACCTAGCTATTTCAAATTAATTAAAATACAAGACAAGAATAATGAATCACAAGAGAATCGAATTGATTCATTCCTTCAGGAATGTGTACATCAATATAAACCAAGGTTTTTGAGGCTTCTCGAAGGCCTAACTTACAAATAAAATCTGCAAGGCTTTTGTTTTCACTAAGATACCTGTTGTGGTTGGATGCGACTGTCGAGAGTGAGAATTAGAGGCAGAGTTTCGACGCTGTCAGCGCGTGATTAAAGAGACGAGGCCTAAATTGCCTTTGAACTTGTGCTGTTACCAGCTTGCTCGCCATGAAGGGCACACTTAACACCTCACGTACACACCGCCATGATGTCAGACTTGTAATGTAATTACAAGCCCATCTGTCTCTCATCGCTTGACAAGCACAAAATGTCCAATTATGGTTTCATTTAAATTCTAATTAGTTCGGCCCAATTTCACAGGCTCCAGAGCGGGGGAGGGGAGGGTGCGG
Organism: Scardinius erythrophthalmus; assembly: GCF_964197995.2. Taxonomy (NCBI): domain Eukaryota; kingdom Metazoa; phylum Chordata; class Actinopteri; order Cypriniformes; family Leuciscidae; genus Scardinius; species Scardinius erythrophthalmus. The sequence goes on along the minus strand of NC_138230.1, from coordinate 39,035,631 downwards.
TTTGCAGCGCTAGTGCTGGAAAGATGCATGTTTGAGTCGGTGCTGGAGATCCAGGAAACTTTGTGTAAGTTAAGTGATGGACCATTCATGCTGGTTTGAAACGAATCAGGACAAAATCAGCTGTGAAAAGGGGCATCATGCATCAATACTGATGTTTTTTTTTGTTTTTTTCCCACCCTCAATGTGAAGGGACCCACTCCAACATTAAATATTATTTTAATTTATAAGTTCTACTAAATGTCAAGTGAAAACTGCATGAACAGTGAGAAATATATTTTTCAACTTATTAACCTTTGTTAAAGTTAGTTAATGCAATTATTTATTGTTTGTTCGTGTTAGTTCACAGTGCATTAACTAATGTTAAAAAGGACTTATTATGCTTTTTTTTTTACATTTTCAACTTTGTAATGTTGCTGTTTGAGTATGAAAAAGGTCTGCAAAGATATAAAGCAAGAAGTCACTCCAAAGGGAGTTATTATCTATATCAGTAAGCACTGTTTAAAAACAATATTCCTTTTAAATAATTCCCACCCAAGGTATAGGCTACACAATAAAAGGGGTGTGGCCTGGTTGAGTTGTATTAATAGAGTGTTGAAACCAAGCGGCAACCTTCCGATCTCTCTCTTGAATACAACACGAAAGTGACTTAAACTGCAATTCACTGACTGGCTCCAAAAGAGAGTCAATCCCATAGACACCCATGTTAAATTCCCAACTTCACAGCAGAAAAAAATATGTTTACAGCCTGGTACTAAAAGGGGTTTTGATCTATATAGCTAATCTTGATTTTTTTATAACTCATCCGTTTAAATTATATTAAGCCTTAAAGGGTTAGTTCACCCAAAAATGAAAATTATGTCATTAATGACTCACCCTCATGTCGTTCCAAGCCCGTACGACCTCCGTTCATCTTCGGAACACAGTTTAAGATAATTTAGATTTAGTCCGAGAGCTTTCTGTTCCTCCATTGAAAGTCAATGGACGGCATCCTGTCCATGTCCAGAAAGGCAATACAGACATCATCAAAGTAGTCCATGTGACATCAGTGGCTCAATCTTAAGTTTATCAAGCGACAAGAATACTTTTTGTGCGCAAAAAGTAAACAAAAATAATGACTTTATTCCACTATTCATTTCCTTCTCTCTGTGCCTCAAGTGAGTTCACGTAGTGTTTTTACGTAGCGCGTCTGTGTTGTACGTCACACGCATCACACATGACCAGCGTCGGCCAATAGTGAGCCTACGTGTGACGTACAACACAGACGCGCTACGTAAAAACACTACGTGAACTCACTTGAGGCACAGAGAGAAGGAAATGAATAGTGGAATAAAGTCGTTATTTTTGTTTACTTTTTGCGCACAAAAAGTATTCTCGTCGCTTGATAAACTTAAGATTGAGCCACTGATGGCTCAATCTGGTTGAAACTAGCGGTTGGTAAGGGGTGTACCATTTCTGAAACACGCTTGACCAATCACAACACACTGGTCCAGCCGACCAATCAGAGCAAATTGTGCTTTTCAGAAGGAGGGGCTTCATAGAGACAGGAACTAAACAGAGCGTTACTGGCAGACTGGGAAAAGAGGTGCTGCAAATGTGAAAAATAATGTTTGTTTTTTTATGAACATTCAAGCATGAAAACCTGTTCAAGACCCCAACAACAAAGGGCATAATAGGTCCTCTTTAACAGATACAATTTTGATTTTAAAAATGTAGAAACTAACATTAACTAAGATAAATAAATACTTTAGAAATACTTAAGCTATATTATATTAACTATTTTTCATTGTTAGTTCATGTTAACTAACTAAAGCTAACAAATGGAACCTTATTGCAAAGTATTATCAATATAATTATAATAATATATTGCATTTTTTTTTTTTTACTCTGAGGGGACATGTGTCCCTCATGTTCACACTCTATTTGAATGGGCAACGCTTCTGGCTGTGAATGATGGGGTTTATTTTTCTGCCAAGTATGACTGGCAGTACTAACTGTTTGTCTGATGAGGCTGATTTCTTAAAAATCTGTCCAAAAGAGCACATTTTTGAAAGAATAATTACAGCGTGCATGACTGTATAACATATTATTTAAAAAAAAGGATAAACAAATCAATGAAAAACAGAAGAAACGACCCTTGAAGAACTAAAATGGCATGACGTTCTTTATGTTTTACCTTGTGTTCAACTGTTTATCCTTGACTTCCTGTGCTTGCATTCGGATGCAAATCAGAACTCATCAGAGAGTAAATATTGTCGCTCTTTGAACGCCAGGGAAGCTCCTTAATACCCAATAGCTGTTGATTTCTCTCCCTCTCCCTCCATCTGTCTAGGCAGACCGTCACGTGTTAAGTGAAGACAGGGATGTAGGATCAGTGCTGCTAACTGTGGGCCCTGTGCTCTGTTTGGGCCATGATTAGCTCCTAATCAGCCAAGAACAAACTGATTATTAGATTGGCGCCACTCGACAGTCTTCAGGGAATGTGTTCGCTCCCTTTCTTTCTCTCTCGTTCACTCTATCCATCGTTTCTCTGGCCTGATTACTAGACAAGTCGGACACTCCTTTATGTGCACAGTGGTTCTGGCGGAACGCTGAAGCCTCTTACGGTGCCAGCACTGCTCCTCTTCTCTCACCTCCTCTTAATGATTGGAACAGCATCTCCCCTGATTGCACCCTGGGTCTGATTAGTGCTGCCTCGCAGCTGGGCTGACTCACAAATGTCAATCTGAACATCCTTATTCTTTCTCTCCCTTTCTAGACTCTTCTGACTCTTTGTAGCCAGGCCTTAATGGACTTTGTGGGCGCAGAACTCCACAAAGAGCTTTTAAATATACTTGTTTGGTTTTGAAATATCTTTAGCTAATTGATAGAGATTTTCAAATTAAACTGAAATATCTCCCAAAATAAGCATTGAAAAGCCAAAGGAAGTGCATCGATTTCATCTGGGCCTTAAGGATAACTTAGCAATAAAACACTAGGTTGTCTGAATTATTAAAACCTCAACCCCCCAAAAAAAGTATCTATAATATACTGGCTATAACAATTTATATATGAATATTCTTGTCAGGATTATGTTTTATTCTGGTTTGGTTCTCTTCCTGTTCCCTGTCATATTATGTTGACCTAGGCTGTGTCTGAAATCGCCCCTATACCTGTAAATAGGGCACTATTTGAGGGGACAGCCATTTGAAGTGGTGTCCGAAACCATAGTGGATGTTACCGAGCGCACTCATTCAATCCAACACTGCACCGCAATAACAAACCGATGTACGCTCAACAGCTAGAATACCCATAATGCACTGTGACGGTCGCACCGAATTAATTCCGTGTCTCGCCAGAAGATGGCGCCTGCAGCTGAATCGTCCATACATACATTTTCCAAACCACTGGTCCATTGTGGGTACAGCGTAATATCATACAGGTTTAAATTCATTTTTAATTGATTATTAAATTGCTTAATTAAGGTTCATACATGCTAGCTTCCATGACAGAGTTAAAAATAAATCGTTTCATTACTACTGGAGCTGCCAGTTTTTTGCTAAGTTTCAAATGATTATTAAACAGCAAGCACAAACTATGCAAAAGCAGCAGCCCTTCTGGCACACTCAGTGTCCGAAATCATTCACTACTTCCAGCGGACTATATCAGTGGAGGAATGTAGGGAATAGTGAATGGCAATTCTCTGAATGTTCAAAACTTTTTAAAATGTTTTAAATATGTTACTTATAGACAACAGAATGTGTTAAAGGGACCATTAAAACAAATTTAAACCAAAAAAGTTCTCTATTAGCGATGTATAAATAATGTTTTTTTTTTTTTTCTAAAGTTAAGACTATAAAACTTTAAACAAGTTTTTTATTAACAGTGAAAGAATGCAAGTGTGTTAGCTAAATTTCTGCGAACGCTCCCTGTAAGCTGGGAAAACACCAGGATTAAATTAAATTAAATTAAATGGTGGTTTATAGTTTCTATTGCTCTTGTTAATGTGTGTTCAATAGACCTTAGCCTGATTAGACGGCATTACAAACGAGGATGTGAAGGAAACTTTCAGTCTTTACAATGGCATGCTCTGTATAAAGGTCCTAGTTTTTGTTTACTTTAAGTTTTTTTTTTTTTTTTTTGGAAAGACGTCATTGAACAGCAGGGCAATCTGTTGATCACACTGCATTTCTATCTCTCACTGCATCAGTTTCATTTTTGTCAGAAATTAAATAGGCCACAACCCTGACTAAGGTCTATATGAATAGCTAACAAGGAGAGAAAAAAAGCGTGAACTGTTATCTAAATTAGATGTCATCTTCTTTAGTGAATGTCAGGAAAACTCAGTTGTGGATAGCAGGGACGTGCCCGAAGCTGAATATCTTATTCAGACACAAATAATGTCTTCAGAACGAATAACAAATTCTACCGCATGATAGAACAAATATTTGTTAGACTGATTATTCAACAAACACAGGTATAAAGCAATATTCCGCTTTTAAACTTTCTGTGCGAGGTGTTTTAGAAATCTTAAAAAAAGTTTAAGAATGAAAAAAAAAAACCTGCTTGTTGTCATTTGCAGAATGTTTAAACGCTCTTTCTTGAGTTTACTAGTACAGTAGATTTGTACAAATGCAGAAAGGATAATAACTTGCCTTGGTCGTAGAATAACTCAGTGTGTGTTACAAATCAGTTGAGTGAATGAATCAAAGACTCACTTACCTAAAATTGTGGCACAAAATAACAGCATAAGTCGCTTATTGCCTCCCACTGGCCAAATGATGCGATCTGCAGAAAAGATCAGTCAATGAATCCATATGAAGTGCATAAATAAATAGGGTTTCCAATGGAAAACGGAATATATGGAAATTTGAAGGTTTGTGGTTTTCAGGTCTAGAAAAATCACTGAAATTGATACAATTATTTTAAACCTTGGAAATGTCAGTAACACTTTACAATAAGGTTTAATTTGTTAACTTCATTACTTAACACAAACTATTAATGAAAAAATACTTCTAAACCAATAATTAATCTTAGTTAATTTTAATTGACTAAAACATTATTCAAATCAAAAGTTGGATCTGTTAATATTATTTAATGGACATTAACAATGAGCAATTGTATTTTTATTAAATAATGTTGACAATGACAATGTTGATATACATTAATAAATATATTGCTTATTGTTAGTTAATGACTCAAGAAATGTTAACTAATCAGAGCTTTTTGTTACCAAAATTTCTATATAAATGTTTGCATAGTTATTGACAGTTCTAACATATTTCATGGTCTTTTTAAGCATAATGTTTTAAATGTACACTGTCACTTTTTGGCCCTCTAGCGATTAAAAAACAAAACTGCATTTTGCGGAAGAACACTGTTTTGGTTGTGCTTCGGCTCTGCGTGACTGTGGATGATTTTTTTTTCCTTTTTTTTTTTTTCTTTTTTTTTCTCGTGACTAAAGAAAGAGAGAGATATTACCCTACTGCTCATAAACATTCACTAGGCTACTTGGCTTAAGAGATATAACCAGTTTAGATGGAAAGGATCTCAAGCTGACTTCAGCTGAAGATGTTGCTGTAGCTTTACTGTAGCGTTACCCCTCATTTACACCGCACACGTCTGCGGCGCATTACGGCTGCGACACGGCTACCGGAGCTGATCGCGCCCATTCTAGTCAATGCTGGTGTTTACACCGGCCGAGACGCGGCGCGTTTCAGAAGCTTCCCAGAAGCGTCTCTCTGCGCCGCTTCGCTAAATATAGGCGCCTAGTCTATTTTTGACGGACGCGCGTCCAAGTCGCACCGGAAATACAAAATAAAAGTAAAAGAAAACATTGTCAAATTCTAAATAAACACTCTGTGCAAACTCCCAAACGTATTACACACCAATATCCTTGGTAGAAACCATAGACTGTATGGTAGAAATCCAAAAATCAAGAAAAAACACGTCGGACAGGCAAATCACGTGGTCTCGCGCATCCACTCGCTCCGCTTCTGAAATGCTCCCGGTGTGAGTTGGCACCGCGTGGAGGATGGAATAAAACCTTGTCGCAGCCGTAATGCACCACAGGCGTTTGCAGTGTAAATGAGGGGTTAGGCCGGCTACACACTGGCTGCGTGGCGTGAGCGTGGCGTTTCTGAAGCGTGTCAGATGCGTGGCGGCTGCGTCGCGTTTTCTGTGTCTTTGCACACCAGAAGCGTGTCTGACGCGGCGCTGCTGCTGCTAGGTGACATATTGGTGACATGGGGAGAGAGTTGTGGAAGGCCTATATTTCATGTTAAACATAAATATATAGCAGCAAAGACAACATCGGCAGTGTTGACGGCAATATAGACTATAGAATATTTCGTTCTGTATTGACAGGTGCAGTATTTGAAAATCGATAATATTTTTTTAAATTGCATTTATATTTGCATTTATGTCAAACCCTAGACACTTTCAAACATCAAAATGACATTTATTAATATGTATTCGTGTCAAAATGTCATATAAACATCTTTTCCTATTCAATTTAGCCTGGAAACGCTTCCAAGACGCTTGCGTGTCGCGTTAAAAATAGGCGTCGGTTCTATTTCTAGCAGGCACGCGTTTTCCGCGCGGCTCGAGCCGCCCCTGAGACGCGCGTGTCACGCAGGCAGTGTGCAAGCTCTAAAACCTGTTAACATGGGAGCCGAAATAAAAACGGACACGCCACGCAGCCAGTGTGTAGCCGGCCTTACTTCCTTTAAAATAAATTCCAGCACACACAGCACGACAACAATCATAATGAAGTGACCCTTCACAATAGATAATGCTTTACAATCAACTCTAGAGATATGGCAATTTATCTGTTCAATAAAATACCTTATACTCACCTGTTGAGTAACAATAACACGGTACACCATCTCTGCGTCGCTTTGACAACATTTCAAATCCATCATTTCTCGCCATCCTCGAAAAGCCGAGCCAATGTTGATTCTCATTTTATTATACGAGCTCTGTCACGTTCTCTTTTTGCCAGCAGACTCTCCTCTGTTAGATGATGTTTAAAACAGTTGGTTCCCCGTAGGTTTGTGATTTAACGCGTTTCATATCAAAACTTTTCTCACTCTTTGTGTAACGACTGACCTATGCCACTCCCACACCACGCGTCAAAGTAGCCGGAGCACCTTTTCTCTATTTATGGATATGACAAGACATAAACAATTTCTGGCAATTTCTGATTTTGAAAAAATGAACGTTATAGCATACCTTTAAAAAAAGTGAAACCAAAAGTGTTGAAACCCTGAATAAATAACAAATCTGGTTCTCTTACGAGAGTTCTCTCGTACTGCGTTTGAATAAACGCTGCGGGAAAAGTCTCTTTTCACGAAATACTGAAGCAAAATTATCCTTAATTTTCATATTTGTAAAACGCATTGCAGCAGTGCACAGCCATGGCGAGACGGCTCGCTCACTCATTGGCTGTTCTGCGGCAACTGCATGAGCCTATCGAGCGAGGGCTGATGCAATATCAGACCAATGAGAGCGCTTCGCGCGCTCCTCGTCACATCCCGCCGAAACGGGTGTGGCCATCCCCTATAAAAGGAGCTCGAGTAGGCTGATTCAACTGATTTTCATCTCTTCAGCGAAGCTCACGCATCGCTGGATCACGGAGAAGCAAGCGTCGTCGAGGCAAGCTTTTCAGCGGGACGAGCCCTTGAAGCCGCTGGCCTTCGCCGCCTCTACTGCCGTACCTGCTGCGCTTTCCGGCGCTTCATATCCTTTACCTGCTCTGTTCTGTGTGTGTGTGTGCAGTGTTCCCCGAACACTCACCCCTAAAAGAGCCGCGTCTTTATCAAGATGCCATCCTGTGGCTCGTGCCGAGCCCCGCTCACCGAGGGAGACCGCCACGTTATTTGCGTCTCCTGCCTGGGCGAAGATCACGCAGCGCTCGCGCTCGCTGACGGCGGCTGCCCTCACTGCGAGCTTTTGCCGATGGTGACTCTGCGGACTCGCCTGGCACATTTCTCCGAGCCTGCGCCCCCCGCCGCGGTGCCGCGCCGCAAGAAGCGCCGCTCGCAGCGGGCCCCGGAACCCACCTCTTCCCGACAAAGCTCGCCGGCTCGCCCGCCAGCTTCGCCGGCTTCCCCCGGAGCACTTCCCGATGCTCAGCGCCCGCAGTCTGCCGCCGCTTCATCTGAGGAAGTTGTTTCTGAAGCCGAGTCGGTCGATAAGGATTCCTGCTCTCTGCTAGCTTCAGGCAGTGAGGACTGGGCGAGCTCTGCGGATCTCACGCCTCCTGCCCGAAAGCCGTCGGCTAGAGCTAGCATCGAGAGGGAGCTCATGCGAGTACTCGAGTTGGCCGCGGCGAGCCTCGGCCTCGAGTGGTCTGCACCGGAACTCCCCTCGCGCACCCGGCTTGATGGTAGCTTCCTCCCTGGTGAGCGTTCTTCTCCTGTGTCTAAGCCCGCTCCGTTTCTTCCTGAGCTTCATGAAGAAGTGGCGAAGGCCTGGAACGCTCCCTTTTCTGCACGAACACGTTCGTCTGTATCCCCAGCATTTTCCTCCCTGGATAATGCTCAGGATCGAGGCTACCTCACTCTGCCGCCGGTGGAACAGGCGATAGCAGCCCACCTTTGCCCGCCCTCTGCTGGACGGCGGACTAAGCCAGTGCTGCCGTCGAAAGCCTGCCGCATGACGTCGTCGCTGCTCGCGCGGATCTTCTCCGCCGCTGGGCAGGCGGCATCGGCCTTGCACACCATGGCCACGCTTCAGGTGTTCCAAGGCGATCTCCTCCGCAAACTGGACGAGATAGGACCTGAAGCTATCTGCATCACGGACCTGAGAAGCGCGTCGGATCTTTCCCTCCGCGCTACCAAGGCTGCAGCACAAGCCATGGGACGCTGTATGGCTTCCGCTACCGTAGCCGAGAGGCATTTGTGGCTGACGCTCACGGAGATGGCTGATGCAGAGCGCAACGCGTTCCTCGACGCCCCGCTATCCTCCGCTGGCCTCTTTGGATCTTCTCTCTCCGAGTTCGTGGAGAGATTTTCCGAAGCCCAGAAAGCGTCACAGGCATTCAAGCACTTCCTGCCGAAGCGCTCCAGTTCCGCAGCGGGCCGTGAGAAACAGGCCCCTCGGAGCTCACAGCCTCAGCCTCCGGCCGCCCCCTCTCAGCGACAGCAGCGCAGCTCACGCCCTCGCTCTCGCTCTACCAGCCGCCGCCCCACTCACCGCGGGCCGCGACCAAGGGTTGTGTTGAAGCCGGAAGCCCCAAAGAAGTCCTAGCACGCCTAGGAAAGCGCAGGTGTGTAAGCCCCGTTGCGACCGGGCCCTCACCAAAGCGCACCGCTGTCTCAGTCCCAGGAATTGCGACTGCTTCAGCGTTCTCAGCAGAGCACAAGCCCGCACAGCTGCCCGCTTGCCTGCACACAAAAGCCGTTTTTACGGCTACCCAGATAAATCCCGAAAAGAGTGTATTTTCTGGTGTCCCGGCCAAGGCCGATGGTGCTATAAATGTAGTGTTGATGCCCACTTCCCTGTGCCCATCCCTACACACAAGCACAGCCCTGCACACAGGGCCCGTACTCATAAGATCGACGCAGTTCGATCGCGCCACAAACATAGTCAAAGTGCCCACTTCCCAGTGCCCACAAACGCTATGTCTGGCAAGCCACAGGCTCCCTGTAAAAACGGGACCTGTGAGCACCCGCTCTGTTCAAGCAGACAGCGCGGCCAAAGCAGTAAACGTGCCCGGTCCCCGCCCACGTTCACTTGTAGGCTGCATGAGTCCCATGAGACCTTCTCAGACCTCCCTCGTTCAGATAAACACTGTAGCGGGGTCGAGGATGAGCGTGTTGCCCGCTGTATTACGCGCGCTCCCCGCCTCAAATGTCACAGGCGTAACGCCTATGCTAGCGCGCCCCGAAGCGCCGCCGTCGCACAGCGAACAGAGCGCGCTTCGCATCCAACCCCTAGCCGGCCATGCAGACGCATGGGCCGCGCTTCCAGGGGTTTCGGACTGGGTGCTAGACATTATAAAGAGAGGCTTCTCGCTACAGTTTTGTCGGCGCCCTCCACGCTTCACAGCGCGCGTCGAAACTACGGTGAATTCAGAAGTAGCACACCTACTTCGCGCCGAAATATCAAAACTGTTGAGCAAAGGGGCGATACAACATGTATCCCAAGCTCAAAGCGAAGGGGGGCTATACAGCAGATACTTCCTAGTCCCCAAAAAGGACGGTGGTATCAGACCCATACTAGATCTAAGACGACTAAACAGAGCTTTAGTGAAACGCAGTTTCAAAATGCTCACAACCAGCAAAATCCTCGCGCACATTCGCCGAGAAGACTGGTTTATGTCGATAGATCTAAAGGACGCGTATTTCCAAATACAGATAGCGTCACGCCACAGGCGATTCTTGAGATTCGCCTTCGAGGGTCGGGCATACCAGTATACAGTCCTGCCATTCGGCTTGTCCCTGGCACCCCGTACATTTACGAAGTGCATGGACGCAGCGCTCGCCCCCCTCAGACTCAGGGGCATGCGAGTGCTGAACTATTTGGACGACTGGCTGATCATAGCTCAATCACGATCTCAGCTCGTGGAGCACAGAACCATGTTACTCGATCACCTCGAGAATCTTGGTATCACGATCAATTGGACGAAGAGCTCCTTGAACCCCAGCCAAACTATTTCGTTTCTGGGCATCGTTCTGGACTCTCGTTCTATGACGGCGCGGCTGTCGCAACAGCGCGCGCTGCGCATACAGCACGCAGCGAGGTCCTTCCGCTGCGGCGCGATTATCCCGCTCAAACGTTTTCAGAGGATGCTGGGCCTCATGGCCTCAGCATCATCAGTTCTCCAGCTGGGCCTGCTTCGCATGCGCCCTCTGCAGTTCTGGTTGAAAGCGCGAGTGCCACGCGGAGCGTGGGCACTCAGCCGATTGCGCCTCAAAGTCGATCAAGACTGCGCAGCAGCCCTGAGACCATGGGCGGCGGGCGATTGGTACCGTTCAGGTGTAAGCCTGGGGACTTCCTCGAGAGTGAAAGTGGTGTCTACGGACGCATCCACCTCGGGATGGGGAGCGCTGCTCGAGGGCAGGCCGTTCTTTGGCCTCTGGTCAGAACGAGAAAAGCTCCATCATATCAACTGCCTGGAAATGCTAGCAGTTCACAACGCGCTGACGCGCTTTTGTCCCCACATCAAGGACCAACACGTCGTAGTCCGCTCGGACAACACGGCCGTGGTGTCCTACATAAATCGCCAAGGCGGCCTCGGTTCCAGTTCCCTTTACAGGCTGGCCGAGCGCCTCCTAATATGGGCTCAGCGCAACCTGAGCTCGCTGAGAGCGGTGCATGTGCCCGGGACACTCAACCTGGGTCCAGACAGGCTGTCCAGGAACAATGTTCCCACGGGCGAATGGTCTCTACACCCACAAACAGTCCGGCTGTTGTGGCAGAGATTCGGCAGAGCGGAGGTGGACCTATTCGCGTCCCCGGAAAACGCTCATTGCCCCGTGTTCTTTTCAAAGAACGACAGCGCGCTGTCCCACAAGTGGCCGCACTGCCCGCTATACGCGTTTCCCCCAGTCTCCCTCCTACCTCAGGTGCTGGAGCGAGTCAGGGAAGTGAAATGCCCAGTACTGCTTATAGCACCGTTCTGGGACAACCAAGCCTGGTTTCCAGTCCTGATGCAGTTAGCAGACTCCGCTCCATGGCCAGTGCCATTGAGGAGAGATCTCCTCTCGCAGGCCAGGGGCTCGATTTGGCACCCACACCCAGAGCTGTGGTCCCTTCATGCGTGGACGTTCAACGGTTACCCGTTAGCCTCACGGATGGAGTGCTGAACACCATCACTCAGGCTAGAGCGCCTTCCACCAGGCGGCTTTATGCCTCGAAGTGGTCGGTTTTCTCCAGCTGGTGTACAGCTCGGGGCCTGTCACCCCTCGATTGTGAGGTGACGGAGGTTCTCTCCTTCCTACAAGAGCTGTTGGATAAGGGCAGATCCCCTTCCACGCTCAAAGTCTATGTGGCGGCTATCGCAGCGTGCTCGACAGCAACGCCAGGCCAGTCACTGGGTAGGAACGATTTAGTCATCCGCTTCCTCAGGGGAGCTAGGAGGCTGAATCCCCCCAGACCTCCCTCAGTCCCGGTGTGGGACCTTTCTACGGTCTTGGCAGCCATGAAAGCCCCCCCCTTTGAGCCTATCCAATCTGTTAGCCTCAAACATCTGTCTTTCAAAACGGTGTTTTTGATGGCCCTCGCTTCGGTGAAGCGCATAGGCGATCTGCACGCGCTCTCTGTGAGTCCAACGTGCTTGGAGTTTGGGCCCAATGACTCCAAAGTCATACTCAAACCTAAGCACGGCTACGTGCCGAAATCCCTCAACACTCCGTTTAGGGCTCAGGTTATTTCCCTGTCTGCCCTGCCGGGGTCAAACGAGGAAGGGGACTCGAGCTGTCTTTGCCCCGTTAGGGCGTTAAGAGCTTATGTGTCCCGCTCCGCTGCCTTCAGACAGACGGAGCAGCTCTTTGTCTCGTTCAGTGGACGTTCCAAGGGAACGGCTGTTTCGAAACAGAGCCTGTCCAGATGGGTGGTTGACGCCATAACAATGGCTTATACTACCAAGGGCCTTCAGTGCCCGTTGGGCATTAGAGCGCATTCCACGAGAGGCGTTGCCTCATCGTGGGCCTGGTCTAGCGGGATTTCCTTACAGGAAATATGTACGGCGGCGGGCTGGGCCTCGCCGTCTACATTCATAAGGTTCTACAACCTAGAAGTTCCCGCCTTGCAGGCCAGGTTGTTTTCGGTTTAGCCGTATCAGCTGTCTACCACGACACTGATTTCGCAGGCGCACAACGCCACCGAATACTTCACCGCACTTGCAAGCCAAGTGTTTTCGGCGTATTCGAGTCAGCTGTCTAAACACGGCACTGATATCGCAGACGCACAGCGCCGCCGAAGTTCTCTGGGCAGAATTGTGTAAGACCCATGTTTTCCCACATTAGCCAGGCTCCCTCCTGCCTATGTGATGTTATATCGCGTCTAGAACGCACCTATTTGGGCGAAAGTGTGTAAGTCCCACATTTCCCACATTGGCCAGGCTCTCCCTGCCTATGTGACGTTGTATCGCGCTTAAGGGCGCATCCATTGGGCGAAATTACGTAAGACCCACATCTCCCACATCAGCCAGGTTTTTCCCCTGCCTATGTGGCGCTGTTTCGCGCCTAAGGGCGCATATATCTGGGCAAAAATTTGCGTAAGACCCACATTTCCCACATTAGCCAGGCCATCCCCTGCCTATGTGATGTCATACCGCGTCTTAGGACGCAGCTATCTGAGGGTGGTTGTCCCCCCCCCCCCCTCCAGACTCTCCGAGTCTACCGGGTGATTATGCACTGTATACCTGGACTAGCTTCCAGTGGTCGGTGTTTTCTCATCCCAGCACGCACGGCGTCTTACAAGTGGTTCCCGCAGCGTTTATTCAAACGCAGTACGAGAGAACTCTCGTAAGAGAACGTACTCGGTTACTAACGTAACCTCGGTTCTCTCTAGAAGAGGGAACGAGTACTGCGTTCCCTGCCGTGCGCGCGGTTCGCTCTGGTTCGCTTCGGCGATGAAAACCAGTTGAATCAGCCTACTCGAGCTCCTTTTATAGGGGATGGCCACACCCGTTTCGGCGGGATGTGACGAGGAGCGCGCGAAGCGCTCTCATTGGTCTGATATTGCATCAGCCCTCGCTCGATAGGCTCATGCAGTTGCCGCAGAACAGCCAATGAGTGAGCGAGCCGTCTCGCCATGGCTGTGCACTGCTGCAATGCGTTTTACAAATATGAAAATTAAGGATAATTTTGCTTCAGTATTTCGTGAAAAGAGACTTTTCCCGCAGCGTTTATTCAAACGCAGTACTCGTTCCCTCTTCTAGAGAGAACCGAGGTTACGTTAGTAACCGAGTACGTTCTCAATGGTATAAACAACCAAGCTGCACAAACAGACTGTGTTTAGGCTAACTATACAGTGCCTTGTAGCCTAAATGTACGGTCCACAAGAGGAATGATGTTTCTTTCAGGTCTTTGAGAGGGCAGGTCAACATACTTATCGATCCATTCCACACAGTGGGCTGTTTTCTCAGAGGGTCTTCCATGCCTCACACACCTCGAATGATGTACAGTATCAGACTCGCACAGGCAGGTTGCAGACCGAAGGCACAGCTACTGTGGTGATTAATTAGGTGTTTGAATGGTGATGTAGAGAGTATGAAGGAACATGG